>NW_016814002.1:16720-57020 GCF_001698545.2 Rhinopithecus bieti
CCAGCCTTTCATTTTTTTTTTTTTTTTTTTTTTTTGTATTTTTTAGTAGAGACGGTGTTTCACCATGTTAGCCAGGATGGTCTCGATCTAGGGACCTTGTGATCCGCCCACCTCAGCCTCCCAAGGTGCTGGGATTACAGGCTTGAGCCACCGCGCCCGGCAGAAATTGAATTTCTGAACAGACCAATGACTTCTAAAATTGAATCAGTAGTAAAGCCTACCAACCAGAAAAACCCCGGGACCAGATGGATTCACAGCCAAATTCTTCCAAATGTATAAAGAAGAGCTGGTACAATTCCTACTGAAACTATTCCAAAAAACTGAGAAGGTAGGAACTCCTCTAATTCATTCTGTGAGGCCAGCATCATCCTGATACCAAAACCTAACAGAGACACAACCAAAAAAATACAACTTTGGGCCAATATTCTTGATGAACATGGATGCAAAATTCCTCAGCAGAATACTAGCAAATTGAATCCAGCAGCACATCAAAAAGCTAATCCACCACGATCATGTAGGTTGTATCCCTGGGATGCAAAGTTGGTTCAACACATGCAAATCAATAAATGTTATTTATTACATATGCAGAACTCAAAAGAAAAAACCACATGATTATATTATTATCTTAATGTAGAAAAACTTTTTAATGAAATTCAACATCCATTCACGTTAGAAATACTCAACACACCAGGCATTGAAGGAACATAATTCAAAATAATAAGAAGTATGTATGAAAAACCCACAACCAACATTTTACTAATGAGCAAACGCTGCAAGCATCCCCCTTGAAAACTGGAACAAGACAAGGATGCCCACTCTCACCACTCCTATTCAACATAGTATTGGAAGTCCTGGGCACAACAGTCAGGCAAGAGAAAGATATAAAAGGCATCCACATTGGAAGAGAGGAAGTCGAACTATTCCTTTTTACAGACAATATGATTCTATTCCTGGAAAATCCCACAGTCTCTACCCAAAAACTCCTTGAGCTGATAAACAACTTCAGCAATCAGGATACAAAATCAGTGTACAAAAATCAGCAACCTTCTGACTGGGTCCAGTGGCTCACGCCTGTAATCCCAGCACTTTGGTAGGCCAAGGCGAATGGATCATGAAGTCAGGAGTTCAAGACCAGCCTGGCCAATATGGTGAAACCCCATCTCTAATAAAAATACAAAAATTAGCCAGGTGCGGTGGCATACACCTGTAGTCCCAGCTACTCGGGAGGCTGAGGCAGGAGAATCACCTGAACCTGGGAGACAGAGGTTGCAGTGAGCCAAGATTGCACCACTGCACTTCAGCCTGGGCGACAGAGCGAGACTCCGTCTCAAAAAAAAAAAAAAAAAAAAGGGTCAGCAGCCTTCCTATACACCAACAACATCCAAGTTGGGACTTCAATGAAGAATGCAATCTCATTCCCAATAGGCAAAAGAGATTAAAGTACCTAGGAATACAGCTTACTACAGAGGTTAAAGGTCTCTACAATGAGAATTACAAAACACTGCTGAAAGAAATCAGAGATAACAGAAACAAATGGAAAAACATTTCATACTAATGGATAGGAAGAGTCAATATTGTTATAATGGCCGTACTGCCCAAAGCAATTTACAGATTCAATGCTGTTAATATCAAGTTACCAATGACATTCTTCAAAGAATTAGAGAAACTATTTTAAAATTCATATGGAACAACAACAAAAAGCTTCAGTAACCAAGGCAATCCTAAGCAAAAAGAAATGCTGGAGACATTTTACTACCTAACTTTATATTACAAGGCTAGAGTAACCGAAACAGCATGATACTGTTACAGACACACAGACCAATGGAACAGAATAGAGAGCCCTGAAATAATGCCATATACCTACAACCATCTGATCGTCAAAATGTTGATAAAACAAGCAATGGAGAAAGGACTTCTCATTCAATAAATGGCAGATTCGCACTAGACCCCTTCCTTACACCATATACAAAAATCAACTCAAGGTGGATTAAAGTCTTAAATGTAAAACCTGAAACTATAAAAACCGCAGAAGGTAATCTAGGAAATACCATTCTGGACACAGGCCTTAAAGATTTCATGACATAGATGCCAAAAGCAGTTACAATAAAAGCAGAAATTGACAAATGGGACCTAATTAAACTAAAGAACTTCTGCAGAGCAAAAGAAACTATCAGCACAGTAAACAGACTACCTACAGAATGGGAGAAAATATTTGTAAGCTACACATCTGACAAGGCTCTTATATCCGGAATCTATAAAGAACTTAAACAAATTAACAAACAAACAAACCCCAATCAACGTCATGAAAAAGTGGGCAAAGGACGTGAACAAATACTTCTCTAAAGAAGACTTACATGTGGTTAAGATGAACATGAAAAAATGCTCAACATCACGAATCATTAGAGAAACAATAATCAACAACCACAATGAGATACCATCTTATACCAGTCAGAATGGCTATCATTAAAAAGTCAAAAAAAAAAAAAACCACATACTGGCAAGGTTGTAGAGAAAAGGGAATGCTTATATGCTACTGGTGGGAATGTAAATTAGTTCAGCCATTGTGAAAAGCAGTTGGGTGATTTCCGAAATAAGTTGAAACAGAACTATGATTCAACTCAGCAATTCCATTATTGGGTATATACTGAAAAGGAAAATAAATCATTATGCAGAAAAGAAAATGCACTTGTATGTTTATTTCAGTACTCTCCATAATTGCAAAGACATGGAATCAACATAAATACCCATCAGTGGTAGACTGGATAAAGAAAATATGGTACATATACACTATGGAATACTATACAACCCCCCAAAATGGATGAGATCATGTTCTTTGCAGCAATATGGATGGAGCTGGAGTTCAGTATCCTAAGCAAAGTAACATAGGAACAGAAGACCAAATACTGCATTTTCTCACTTATAAGTGGGAGCTAAACACTGAGTAGACATGGACACAAAGAAGAGAACAACAGATACCCAGGCCTACTTGAGGGCGGAAGGAGGGAGGACATGAGGATCAAAAGCTACTTATAAGGTACTATGCCTATTACCCGGGTGACTGAATAATCAGTACACTAAATGCTCATGACATGCAATTTACCTATATAATAAACCCGCACATGTACCCAGAACCTAAAATAAAAGTTTTGGCCGGGTGTGGTGGCTCATGCCAGTAATCTCAGCACTTTGGGAGGCTGAGGTGGGTGGATCAGAAGGTCAGGAATTCGAGATCAGCCTGACCAACATGGTGAAACCCCGTCTCTACTAAAAATATAAAAATTAGCTGGGTGTGGTGGCACGTGCATGTAATCCCAGCTACTCAGGAGGCTGAGGCAGGAAAATCACTTGAACCTGGGAGGCAGAGGTTGCAGTAAGCCAAGATGGCGCCACTGCACTTTAGCCTGGGTGACAGAGTGAGACACTGTCTCAAAAAAAAAAAA
Organism: Rhinopithecus bieti; assembly: GCF_001698545.2. Classification (NCBI taxonomy): domain Eukaryota; kingdom Metazoa; phylum Chordata; class Mammalia; order Primates; family Cercopithecidae; genus Rhinopithecus; species Rhinopithecus bieti. The sequence goes on from NW_016814002.1 coordinate 20,161, forward strand.
AAGTTTTTAAGAAATAAAAAATAACACGAAGAAGTATTTGCTAAGGCATATTTTTCTTTTGGAGCTTAGCATATTAATAGGTATGTGATGCATATTAACTAGCATAATCTGAGAAATTCGTAAAGGAAAATATCTTGCTAAGTTGTTATATCTCTGCCAAAAATAAATTTACAGTTGTCATAAAAACTGAAAATTTGTGTGGTTTATGTGTAGAAGGCTTACAAAATCAGTATGATTTTCATTCAGATTGGTGTGTGATTTTTTTTTTTTTCAGTAGAAAATTTTGTTTATGGTAACAACATGAACCACTGCTGGGAATTCAATGGATTGTAAACATAGGCACATTACAGACATAGAAACACGTACATTTTGAAGGATAAGTAGATATTTATTAAACTATATATGATACATACACATATAAGCATATATATGTGTGTGTGTGTATATATATATGGAACATTGTAACCATGACCACCACCTTTAGTAAAGGTACATGGTGATATGAATGCTTATAATGGGGAATTACCTAGTCAGGAAAGTTAGGGAAAGCTTTCCTAAACAACTGATGCCTGAACTCCAACCTGTGGGATGATGTGTTAGAATTGGCTGATGAGTGGGAATATCCTTACAAGGTGGGATCCTGTAGCAGAAGGAAAAGCAGATGAAAAAATTGTCTTCATACTTAGAATTTGATTTTAAATTTGACTGATGTTTGTGTTAGTATCATTGTCTAATACTATTCTTTTACATAAGCTTTAATGAAGACTACCCAATTGATTCCTTCAGAAAATGTATGTTAATTCATGCTAGGGACCTATAGTAGATATCATAAACCTTATGATTAATTTAAACATTGCAACTGTTTAAAATGACATCTTAGTAAACTCTGTCATTTGTATTGTATTAAAATGAGAAGATGCACAGTGTTAGTTAGAAGTCAGATTAAAGGTCATATAACTAAAATTGTATGCTGAATGTTGAGGAAAGAAAATTTGGATGTTCTCTATGTCTATTTGGGTTATTCAAATAACATGTAGTCCTGAATACATTTAAAAAATTGAATTAGACAATTTATCTGTTGTCTAATTTAAATGTTTGGATTCATCTTCCTATCTGATAACAATTTTTTGTTTTATATTCAGTACTTTGAAAAATCACAGACTTCATGTTAACACTTAAGCATTCTAAAAAGGCACAAAAGCACATGAATATAGAATTTAAATTTTGAGGATTGTTCATGTCATTTCCTGCACATACAGTATTTGAAAATGCATATCACCTTGCATTTAAGTAATATTAGATCAGAATGATCTTTCCATATAGAATATTCATATGCCAGCAGAAGTATGCATATCTACTCTAGAGATAGTGAACATAGGTCAAATAGCAACTCTGGACCACATATATTCACAGCATAAAGAAATTCTCACATTGAGGACATTTTATTTATTTGCATTTTAATATTGTTCTATTGCATGATGGATAACATTTAGGTGTTAATTATCCAATTATTTTCCTTTAAAAATAATAAACATATGTAATTTCTGTGAAAAGGAAAACCAGAAAACAGGCCTGTTTATTTTCATGTACTACCAACTTAAATTTTATGTAATTTAAAGTCCAAAGCCAAATTATACACCTTTTCTATTGCAAGCAAATAAAAGCAATGTACAAATTACTTTAAATTCAAGAAACATGAGCTTATACAGTTTTCATTATGATCACATCCCTAATGTTCAGAGCCTTTCAGAAAAAAGGATTTTCATCCATTATTCTAAATTATTTTATTAATTTGTTAAATTAAACAGATACTATCACGTAAAAGTAACCTCTTCCCAACTCTTTTTCACTAATTACTTTCACCAAGATCATAATACCTTCTTAAATTGAAGAAACTATTCATGTCCCCAAATACGGTGCATTGGCCTTCACACATAGTTATTGTATGTTTTGGCTCATCATGGGCCCTCCTTGAAGATATGCTTGAGACTCCTCTTTAGCTCTAATGTCTACAGATTCAGCTTTTCAGTTCATTGTGTTAACTGAGTTTTACATACGGACTATAAACTGTCTGCTGAATCTATTGAGATAAAATTTGTTAGCTTTTATGCTGTTTTGCATAGGGTGAATACTAATCTTCATATTCTTATACATTTAGTTTGAAACAAAGTGATATTAACTGGTAGTTTAATATTTCATCGCCTTATGCCTTTTTAGCTGACCATTTGGCTGTTTCTCTCCAGTCTTGCTTTTTCATCTACAAGTTTACTACAAAGACTCTACAAATGGTTAATCTGGTTGAAAACATCTGCCTAAACTATGTCAGTAAAGCGTTTTTCCTCTTTTTTGACTAGACACCATTATTACATATATATAATTATTCCATTATTTTCTCTTCTTTATATCAATTAAGATTCATGATACACATTCTTGTATTGCCTGTAAGGAAAACATAGCTCAGTTATTCACTTTGGCTGAGAGCCCCGTGGGATTTCTGACATTGGGTAAATTATAGTAGACAAACTGTTAACTCAGGAGTAGTAAAGAACTTAACTCTTTAATGGGTAGCTTATCCCAAGTCACTGCTTTCATGGGAAACCAAGGCTGTTTTGAACAACATGTGATAGAAAGTGCCTAAACATATTCTGTCATCTGGCACCTGACAATAAATTATATATCTCTTTTCCTTAATGTACATGATAGGAAAATTAGCAAGCATTTATAAGCTCATGGAAACTCTGAAATTCCATATAAGATGTCTTATCAAGTCTGTAGCGGTCAGTTCTATGACAGCATATGCTAGACAGGCTCAGGGCAAAAAGTACACCTACCTAGACATGTTGCTGGCTACACATCTTATTGAAGACCAAATTAGACAGTAAGGAGGTGGTGAGTCCTTACTGGAACATCTAAAGATAATTAAAGACATGTACTGAATATTGTTATGTCTAAGCTTCTTTCTAAGTGCATTTTAGGTGCCAGCTCATTTACTTTTCACAGTTCTTTGAGTTACTGATATTGTCTCCATTTTGTAGCTGGGGAAACTGAGTCAGGGAAAGGTTAGGAAGCCTTGCTCAAGGTAACACAGAAGAATGACAGAGCTAGGATTTGAATGCAGATATTCTGGCCCATGGCACCTCTTAACCATTGTGCTGTGTTGCTTGTCAGGCTGTCAGTGAGCTCAGACGCTGGAATGTTAGATCAAAATGAGAGGACTTGAAAATGAACTTCAAAATTATCCAGTTATTTTCTGGGGTGATGTTAAAAAAAAAAAAACATATTCAGTAGTGAGCAGAAGAAGAGGTGTCATGAAGAATGTTTATTTAGTGTGTCAATATGTAGATGGCCAACTCTAGAGGAAGGTGTGACATCATGGTGTCCAGGCTGCACGTTATGAATAGATTTGGAACCTGGCATGAAGATCCATAGTGAGCCCATGGACAGATCTATATAGAACAAAGGCCCTAACCCAAGAACAAGTATATCCTTTTTCTGGCCACCTTTTAAAAAACTTCTTGGTATGGGCATATAATGTGGGCAGAAGTGTTCTGTTCTCCAAAGCAGGTACCAATGATGGCATCTGAGTGTTGGAGCCTCCAGGGCCATCACATTTTTAATAGAGAAATTACTCTTATGGCCTGAATAAATGGAATCTTGTCCATGCTCTGATATTACTTGGCTCTTTGTGGGTCCTCAGTAAATATGAAATAACCCTGACCTTTTAGGAAAAGATTAACCTGGTTACTAGCCATAAGTGCTAATGTAATATTCTTGTAGCAAATAAAGCACTAAGCACACAGTTGTTCGGTAAACATTTTGTTTTTTGAGCCTGATTTTCCTGCTTTGAGCCATAGAAAAATTTAAGCTTCATATATTCTTCTTTCATGGATAAATTGTACCTGCTTTTTGAGGGTCAGTAGACTGAAACTAGGACTATGGAAGCTAACAATTTCATATGCTTTTGCTAGGCATTATAACATTTAATCCTCACATCAACCTTGGAAATTAAAGTATATTCATTCCAATTCTTCAGTGGAGAAACTTGAAGCTCAGAGAGGATGAGCAACTGGTACAGAGTTGCATAGTTAGTAAGCATTAAATCCAGGATAGAACCCAGGTCTGATGAACTCCCAACCTATTGCTTATGTTATTTCATCCACAAGTATTGTGAAATATACAACTCTAACATTTCAAAGAGCAGAATTAAAGAATCTGCCAGCTTCCTTTTGAATAGAAGAGGGGTATTCCAAGGTCATTAGAGAACTGGCCTGGAGCACTTAATAGTATAACTCTTACCAACACTAAAGGAGAGAGTGGGATCATTGTCCTGTTCCCACTGCTATCACCTCTACCCCTAAAGCATGCAGACATACTTCATCCAGAGAGTTGAAAATTCACAGACACCATTCCATTCCTCTCATTCCTTCCAAGCTGTTGTAGCTTGGATCCAAGCAAGCTTCCCATGTTTCCCTTAATTCCAAGGGCTATTATCTCGGGTTCTGCACATCTTACAAAGTAGTCATAGTATTGCAAGTATTGTTTCATCTCAGGCTAACCTATCCATTTAAAGGTCTGGACAGTCATGTTGTTATAGTTTATGAATGTGAAATTCTTCCTTAAACATAAATTCTAGCTTGAAATTATTCCTAACCACCATCTACTCCAAGGCCACATGAAATTAATCTTTTACATATGATTTTCTGGAAAGTAAGTTTTTGCTTCTACCTGAGGGAGTACATCTTTATCTGTTTAGGGCTCATTAATGTTTCCTCTAAGATCCCACAACAGCCATTTGTAACACTTCATGGTGCTTCTCATGCAGGCAGGCATGCATTTGCTCTAAGGATAATCAGGATATCATCCTCATCTTCATTGTAGTGACTTCTATCCCTTTCTATAGTACTTTGATATAGTACTGGAGTATTAGATCAGGGTAATACGGGATGAAATCTTCCCTGAATAAATCGTGCTTGACTCTCTGCCTAGGAAATTCCTCCCTCTATTTAATGACGGAGAAAAATCCAGACATCTCTGAGTCTAGCTCAAGTATCTCCATTCTGTGAAGCTTTTCTTAATTCCTCATTTAAGTTAGTCTGTTTTTCTTCTTCTTTGTATAGACTACACCATGCCGCCTCCTAGTTCTGCTTCTGATTCCTTTTCTAGGTAGTCTCAACCTTTCAGAATGATAGATATTAAGGATACAAGGGTGAAACAGGTAGAAGAAGATGTGATTTTCTAATTTCCTTTATTTACTCTGGTTCTTACCAGACAACAGGTTTATCAGAATCAGAATCTTGGTAGCATTCAGATCTAGTTTAACCCTTTTTAAAATATAACAGATTTCTTTATCCTGTTGTAAAAACCCCACCCAAACTCTTATTCATCCTTCCCTCAAGGTGAAGCTTCATTTGCTGCTACAAAGTACTTGATTCATATCTGTTATTTCATATTATAATATAATTATCAAATATTAGGGGCCTCATTTCCATGGCAACCAGGGTGAAATTTTATCTTTATGATAGTCTTAACCCTACTTGATTAAATTCCGGAATATCCTTTTGTCTCCTCTCATTTTTGTGATTGAAAGCATACAAAATGTCCTACAGTTCACCTGTCTGCTGCTCCCAGTTTTTTCTGTCTAACCATAAAAATCTGTTCATTCATAACTAAAATCACTAACTTTGGCCTCTAGGTTATTTTGATAGTTTTAGAAATCAATGTATGTAAATATATAAATAAGTTATCAACAATAGAGAAACAAATATACAGGATTGAAGTAATATACACAAGGTGAGGCATCACATACAGACAGATCCAAAACTTGGACCTGATCTTCAGGATTTCCAGTGCGAGGCTCCTTCCACTAATAGATGGAAGGGTGGAAAGATGCCTTCTTAAGCCAGAGCTAACAAAACGTATGTTATGCAATGTCATAGTCAACATCTCACTGGTTGTTGTGGTTATGTGGACTTTTGCAGTGCTTATATTCAGAATATGGCTACGTAAGAATCAGATGAAATATAAGGAATGACTCAAAGTTGACTGTAATATTTGAAGTCATTTCCTTTATTTTATTTAGCATAGCCACATGTTATTTGGAGATAGAGTTTTAAATACATCGTTTTACAGGTTGGGTATTCCTAATCTGAAAATGTGAAATTCAAAATGTTCCAAAATCCAAAACTTTTTGAGTGGATAATGAAGATGATGTTTTTAACACTGCAGAAGAAGTACCTATAAATGACATGGTGAAAATGTGTGATCGAATTATTGAAGGAATAGAGCAGCACACATTCATAACAGAACAAGAAATCATGTCAGTTTATAAAATCAAAGGAAGGTTTCTAAGACAAAAAAAAATTAATGTTGCAGATGACTCTGAGGGGAACATTTGAAAAACGTATCCAGCAGAATTCCTCCTCATCCCTATAGGACCCATTTCCTCGTCCCTTAACTGCTTCTGTTTTTTCTCACCTAAAAAAAAAAAGTGCTGTTTACAGCAACCTTTGATTCAAAACACAGCATCATAGGTGGAGACTGAAAACCTGCTGCTGTTTGTTGTTGCTGTTGTCTAACAGCTGCTGTAGGTATCTGGTGATGCAACTATGCTGCTAAGCTACACTTAACACATTACTTTTTCACTGTATTAATGATATGCCCTATTTTTTTACTGTTAAGTACTTATATCTGACTAAATGTAAGAAAATGATTGCTTATCAGTAGCATATAAATTCAGAATCAGGAATAATGGTCATGCCAAGCAACCACAGATTGTCCCTATGGGTGGCTGAGATAGTGGCACCTTTGCTTTCTAACCATTTAACGTACACAGACTTTGTTTCATGCACAAAATTATTTAAAATATTGTATATGGCCAGGCACAGTGGCTCAGCATGTAAGCTCAGCACTTTGGGAGCCGAGGCGGGCGGATCACCTGAGGTCAGGAGTTTGAGACCAGTCTGATCAACATAGTGAAACCCCGTCTCTACTAAAACTACGAAATTAGCCGGGCATGGTGGTGCATGCCTGTAATCCCAGCTACTCAGGAGGCTGGCTGAGCCAGGAGAATCGCTTGAACCCAGCAGGCGGAAGTTGCAGAGAGCTGAGATTACACTATTGCACTCCAACCTGGGCGACAGAGCAAGACTCTGTCTCAAAATAATCATAATAATCATAATAATAAATAAAATATTGTATAAAATTACCCTCAGGCTATGGGCATAAAATGCATATAAAACATAAGTAGATTTTGTGTTTAGACTTATATCCCATCTCCAGGATATCTCATTATGTATATGCAGATATTCCAAAAATCAGAAAAAAATCCCAAATCTGAAACACTTCTGGTCCCATGCATTTCACCTAAGGGATACTCAACCCATATTGGCATAGAATTTTTTTTTTTGTATATATTCTTCTTAATAATATATTCAATAAGATAATCCATAACTTTTTTGGATATGAGATTAGATTTTTGAAAATACATTCTCTCTAGTTTCATTGATCACTTAGGAAACAATAGACTACACTGTGTCATTTAAATAGCACTGATTAGCCAAATGACCATTTTTAATTCCAGTTCTTACTCTGATTTAATAGCCAATAGAAGAAGTTTTTCTAGAGGCAAGATCTTGTCAGAAACAGTTAATGGGTTGCCCTCTGTGGTTTCTTTGTTCTTTTTAGGGTATTCTTTTCTATGATTTCAAAGGGTTTTTTTGTAGATGACACAGAAACTTCTCAGTTTATTGCACTGTGTCATCTAAAATACTACAATTTGCTCCAGAAATTTGCTCTGATGCAGTCCCCTGAAATCATTCTACCACCCTCAATTGTGGCAGGAAATATGTTTAAAATGTTGTCTCAGTATAATGCAAAAAACAGAGTTAAGAGTGATATGGAAAAGTGATCAGATGAGGTGGAGAGACAAGAATAGTAGCATGAAGCTCTGTTGCTTATATTTTTACAAGAAATAGGAAGGGGCAAAACGAAGGAGAAGGTGGCAGGGATGGAGAAAAGAGGGTGGCTTTCCAAGAGATAGGCTTTGTCTTGGTTCTGCCTGCATAGTTGCAGCACTTGAGGGTTGGAGAGGGACCACAGGGGGTCACAGAGCTATGTCTCCAGCATCAAAATTAGAGGACCCAAAGATGTAATTCAGAAGTTTGGGATGCAAACTTTTTTGAAGTTCTCCCATGAGATCTTCCATCAAGATCCTGATTGTTGTCATATTGAGTTTGTTTTCATAGCAAGATTTATTGTTATCAAGTTCTATCATATGTTGTAAAGCTTTTTTTAAAAAAAACTTCAGAGTGATTTTGAGCTATAGTATGGCAAAATGTATACCCTGCTACCTTTCTGGAGCCATATAATATACTAAGATAGAAAATATAAGGTGGCACATTGTATATAACACAAGTAATAATGGAGAAACTGAATAATAGGAAGTACTCTCAAGCTGCACCCAGACATGGGGGTAGGGGATGGCAGTATAAAATGTTCATCAACCAAAGTCAAAGTATCAAAGGAAAAGGAGGACTTTGGAGCAGGCGTGTGAGTTCTCAGGGATTCATGGGAGGGGTGAGGGTAGATATGGGAGAATAACTTTACAAAGTATTGAGGGTAACAATTATAAAATTTGGCCTACCCAGAAGGACTGGATAGGGATGCTGAAAAAGATGAAAGAGCTCACCTTTTTCCAACCGAGATTGACTATACGTAGGTGGTTTCATTTAGAAAAAAACTGATTTGGACCTCCTCTGGGCTGTATGTGGACACAGTTGAGAGATGTACTGTCCCACCTTTCTGATAAAGGAACTACATAAATAAATGCTTTGTTGCCCATTTTAAGGAATGACATGTCTGTATTGTATTACAAATAGATTTCTCCTCACTTCCCCACCCCCAGCCTGCTCATTTACATTTCTTTTAGTTCTTTGAAAAATTGAAAACATCACTGGAATACATGATAACCACTATTCATTTCTTTTGACTTTCATTTTCTAAGAATAATGGATACATACCTACTGCCCTCCATGCTACTTCTGAAAAGTGGTTTGGAAAATACCCTTTGAGCCAGAGTCTTGAGTAGAGTGTCTAGGTCAGGAGTGCCCTGCTTGGGCCATTGTGTCCTTTAGAAAATGGCAGTTTATCTGGCAAATTCTTGACTGGGGAATTGTAGATGGATCAGGCATTGTCTGATTCCCTTATTTTCTTTTACCCATATAATTTGCCATCTTATACCTTTTCAAATATATCGAATTGTCCTTAGTATATGTAATTTATTTCCATAGAATCTCTAGCTTGTTGTACTAATAAAGTGATAATAATAACAGTAATGACGATAATTCTAATAATAGGTATAACTGAAAGTACGACTCTATAAAGTGATCTTATCTAAGCCAGTAATTGCATTGCTGTTTAAAGATTTTTTTGTTGTGGTTCCTCATGGAACAGGAAAGTTCTAATTGATTGTCGGCAAATACTATGACTAAAATTAGTATTTATTACCTAACTGGAAAATAACATTTTATAATAGTTTGATAACATTTTAAACAGCTTTTGAAAGCTACACATACTTTTATTGCTGGCACTTCTAGATTCATAAAATTAAGTGACAGATGAATTCAAATGTGTTTGAAGACCTATGTGCTATAAGATCACAACAAAACTTCCTCACTGCCATACACCAACAAATAGACTTAGAGGCTAAACCATCTGTCTTACTGCACTGTGCAGTGTACTTTTTTCTGTTTTCTAATTGCATATCTTCTTTTTCTCTTGGAAAACATTTCATAAAGGTACTTTAAGAAAGAAACTTGAAGTTAAGCTCCTGCTATTGGAAAATGTTCTGTATACTCTTAATGAATTGTTTGTATATTTGTCGTTAAATATATTATTTATAATGAATCACTTCATTATATTCTTACATTACAATCTTTGTTTTATCTAAACTTGTGTTTCCAAGGGTATATCTAGGTAAGGTTTAATGGAACATACCACACTTTTTCAGATTGGATATTTTACTCAAATAAGCCATGGTTGTATTATAGATGGAATACAGTCAATTATAATATTTCTACATATGTTAGAAGAGCAAAGGTGAAATAGCTAAAACCCATTAAGGATTTAATAAAAGGACCCAAAATATTACCACTAGCATTTGTTAATCTAAGTGTTAAAAATGTCTGCCTCTGAAGCCAGCGGAAAACAATTATTTAAGCTAGTGGAAAATAGACACTGAGGAAAATGGTGCTTTCAAATATCTTTACTATGTTTTTCTATGCACTGACATGATAGGTAGTAGAAAAGATTGTTAAAGTGTGAGGTGTACCAAACTTAGGCAAATACTAGAAAAGGTCTAGAATGGTTAAAACCAAAGGAGTTTAAGGAAGCTGAATTTCCTTAAGACCTTAATATCTATTAATTTACCTTCTTGGGAACTTCATCTGCCCATATTTGCACTAGTTTTTTTCTTGAGGTTTACTTTAAATCTACAGTACTCACTTAAAAAAAATCCTTAATTTGGTTCTAAGCAATAATATCTGTAAATAAAAGTTTAAAATTTTAGCACTGTCTACCACTTAAAATCTTTTACGTGTGCCACTATGGACACGCTGCCTTGGGGAAGATGTTAAATATATCAGAGGGTAACTGTTTCTATGAATATGAAAAGTAAGAAATGGAGGAAGAAATCTAGAGAGCTAAATACAGAATTCCATAATTACAAGAGTCAGGAGAAAATTGCACACATCTATGCTAAGTTTATTCAAATCAGGTCTCTCCAATTATATTGTGAGTGGGTGATGTGAGCCTATCTGGAGACTTTTCTGTTTCCCAGTCACTGTTTCCCCCAATAATTATCCTGGCTATATGGGATCAGAAAAATTGTAGAGTGGGCTTTAGTTTTCCACCTTTCCCTCATGTAGAGGATTTGCTGCTGTTCTTTTTTTCTTTCACGCTAGAAAAACCCCAAAGAAGAGTCTGTTAAAACCTACTGATTTTTTCCATTTATTCTGTGTATCCCTACTTTAATATTCACATCTTCTATGTATTATTTATATATTTTTTGTCTCTTTCCCCTCACTTGTGTACAGCTTCATGAAGACAAGAATTTGTGTGTTTTGTTTACTGCTATATTTTGAATTCCTAGAACAGAATCTGGCACATACCAAATGTTCAATAAATATTTGCTGAATGAATGAATGATGAATGATCTTAGCTTTGAATATTATCTCATGTTCTTGTTATTTCTTATCCCCTGTCTTGATAACAAATTTCCTCTCACCCAGCATTTAAAATTGATTTTTTTTCTTGCGTTGTTTAGTCTCTTCTTTTTATTTAGGCTGCAGCTTTTAAAGCTAAGTGTTATTTAGTTGTAGCATTAATTTATAGCTGAAGCTCCAAAATGTTTTATTTTCTACTATCATGGTAAAATCAGTCCTTTAATTTTATTCTCCCTAGCCATTGATCATTTCTAGCAAAAGATTAACATTATATACTTCATTAATTTTCCTGACACTGTAAAATTCAGTTTTACAGTATGAACCCTGTTGTTTTGAGTGTTGTTATACTTTTTGTGCTTTAAACTTTTGTCATTTGATAGCAATGGTACATTTCAAAGGATACATATAAATGATATGTTTTTTATTTTTTTTTCTTTTTAGTACTCAAGGAGATTCTGACAGAAAATGGTATATATTATGAGTAGTGATTTTGTGAAAAACATTTCAGAGCTTCAATTTCTCCCTTGTTTTGATAAATACCTTTTACTTCAGATAACATGGTAGTTTCGGTCTGTTGTTAGTAAATATAGTCTTATGGTCTTCAAAAGAAATGTTTTAACATAACTTCTTTTTACTTGTTTACTTTATATTTCTTTAATGCATAAAGCATGTTCTCAACAAATAACTGCGGCAGAACATAGGTGATTAATCAATATGACTACAGTATGACTCTAAGATATGTATGTGAAAGATGCTGTAGTATGTTTTCCCCAAATATACTAATTTCTCCTACTTTGGATATTTTCTAAAATTTTAATCTATATTTTTAGATTGTTAATATTTTCATAAAAGCTACTTTAAAATAATGTCCATATATGTTTGAATTGTATTCATTTTATTTTATTTTATTATTCATTTTATTTTTTTATTTTATTTATTTATTACCTCCAAGCCTGTTCTTTTTCTCTAAACTTCTTTGCAATTGAAATCAAGTACAATGCTTTTGATCTACAATTAGAATATTTATCACCAAGGAGTCAGAATCTGAATTTTTTCAAACCTCTGGATTTGAAATTCTGTGTGTTTTCTGAGTCAAAGGATCAGTAAATCTTTGAACTTCATAGGCCGTAATGCAAGGCAGACAGCAAGAAATACAAATACTTTACTTTCTTGTTTATTGTGAGATACAGATGTGCATTTGTTTGTTTCATATGCCCCTCACTTTTTCAGTCTAAACCAATGGGTGCAATTAAATTAGAATAAATGTAAAACAAAAAATTAAAGTAAACCATTATTTAGAAAATTCAAGGACTCTCAAATGTGAAAAGCAAATAGATTTCCAAATGCCTGATAATTTAAAACAAAATTAATACAAAAATTAACAAACAGAGCATTAAAAAATATAGATATGCAAATATACTAACATGGAGGACATTTTTTTTTCTGAAAAAATATGTAAATCTGCAATCTTTATGAAACGTATTTATTTAACACATTTATTAGTGCATTATTATTCAGGACTGAATTTTGTGATATATTGAGGATTTTACTAATATCATTTTGCTTTTCAGATATTTTCCATTGTCCTAATTCTCTCAGACGTATTTGGAAACGATTTTTCCAATCAAATTTTCAATATTCAAAAATTTGACATTAGCTTTAAGAACTGCTAAGAATATACACTTTAATGTATCTACATGATTAGCAGTGAAGTGTCATTTTTAATAATTTATTGAAGAAAAGGATAAAGATTATGTCATAGTGTGTGGTAATATAAAATTAAGATACAAATAGGGCCTAGTTTTCCATACGTGTTAAAATATTTTATTTTTATCAGGTAAAATTAATTCTCTAATTTTATTCTCTTTAGTCATTTATTATTTATTTCTAGTAAAATAAGGAGAGTTACTTTTTATCTGAAAGAAATTCAGCTAGTTTTCACTATGAAATACTAACCATTTCCACGAAATAGTTTTTTACCAGTGCTGCTAAGAGGTTACATTAAATAATTTTGTTCTATCCGTATTTTAGTGATTATGCTATAGTTAGCCCTCTTTTCTAAAAATGGAATTCAAAAGAAGTGAAATATTTAAATTATATACAAACTGAAAAATATAATTTCTAGTTTACAATATTACTTGCTAGTAAGCTTCTATTTTAGTATGCACACTCTAATAGTATTCTCAGCTCCTTTTTTTCCTTTTATTACCTTATCTATAGTCTTATTGCAATGCAGGTGAAAAAACATACTACCCTTATCCTTCATTTTCTTGGTGAAAAATTAGCAAAGAAAGATACGTAAATTCCCCAGCTAGAAGAATATATGAAGGAGAAATTTTTCAGAGAACAAAGTAATCCTGAAAAGTGCTTGGAGAATACAGAGTTTGGCTTCAGGAGTTTCTTCCAAGATCTTCCCAGCTACACTATGGGCTAGCATGGATATGGATTTTTCACTGTTTTGTTCACTGCCTTGTCTCCTGTGATATGGCACTTAATAGGCTCTCAGCAATTTATTGAATAAATGGATACATTTTAATACAAGATTCCCAAATGATTCTGATGGAGAATTTTCGTAAATTCTCCATTTCTAAAGACTTTCATTTGTTGTATGTGTTGGAAATATCATTTCCCATTATGTAGCTTACCTTTCATTCTCTCAACAGTGTTTTTTTATAGAATATTTTATTGTATTTTTTAAACTGACAGAAATACATATATTTATTGTGTACAATATGATGTATATTTGAAGGGAGTAGCACTCACACTATCCATTTTTCTTGCTTTGGCCAGGAATTTAGTTTAATTTCAATTTGTCCTTGGCTGAAAATGCCTCACAGGAGCCCCCTACCATTTTCCCGTAAACCTTAGAGATTGTTTATTCAAATTATACTTTTATAATACCCCTTCAGATTTTATGATAATCTACACAAAGAAATATACTTTGTGTATACACACACCCACCATACTGTATAAATACATGTATGTAACTGAAACAAAGTTTTCCAAAGTAATACTTTTATTATGTGTTATGTATTCTGATTTTTTAAAATTTTATTCCATTTGAATATTTTTTCAATGCTTATTCAATTCATTAAATCAGTAGTTTTCAGACTTTTGTTTTTTAGGACCCAAAAGAACTTTTGTTTATGTGGGTTATATTTATGGATATGTACAATATTAGGGTCTAAGAGATTTTAAAGTATTTATTCATTAATTTACTTAAAATAGCAATGAGAGACTCATTAAACAAATTAACACAAAATAACATGCACTTTAGGAAAATATTTTCCAAGCAAAAATAGAATAGGGGCCTTGGTTTTCCTTTTTGCAAGTCTCTTTAATGACTGACTTAACAGAGGAGAACTGGATTCTTGCCAGAGCAGAACTAGATTCTTGCATCTGCTTCTGCGCTTAATGTATTATGATACCACATGTCATCTAGCTTCTGAAAAACTCCACAGTATACTCAGAAGAGAGTGACAGTAGAAAAGGCAAATAACATCTTAGTTTTATTTTGAAAATAGTTTTGACCTCATGGATCCCCTGAAAGGGTCTTGGCCATCCCAGAGGATCCCAATCCCATTTTTAGAACTGCTACATTAAAGTAATTTGCATACCACTCATTAATGTGTAGTAACAACAGAATAAAAATGATTGCTTGTATCAGTCAGTATAGACTAGGTTATGTAACAAACAAACCCCAAGTCTCAGTGTCATAAAACAACAAACCCTTATTTCTCACCTTCCTAGATGCCCATTGAAGATCACTCATGGAGATCACAAACAGACCAGCCCCCATTTTAGATGTTGCTGGATGCTAGGGCCAGGGCAAAAGAGAGAGAGCTCTAGAAGATCTCAGGCACACTCAATGTCTGCTCACAGCTCATCTGCCGGAACTCATTACATGTTCACACTCTATCTCAAAGAGGACAGGAAGTGGAAAGACCTGCAATGTTTGAGGCAAAACACTGATAACTACAACATTCTGTTCTTTAATACCTCTCATGTGGTGTTACAAAATAGAATAGTAGGAGTTCTAGAGACTTTCATTTGTTGTATGTGTTGGAAATATCATTTCCCATTATGTAGCTTACCTTTCATTCTCTTAACAGTGTTTTTTTTTAATAGAGTATTTTATTGTATTTTTTAAATTGACAGAAATATATATATTTATTGTATACAATATGATGTATATATACATTGTATACATACATACTGAATGTATGTATAGTGAAGTGTATATACATTGTGGATTGACTAAAACAAGCAATTTGACATATGTATTACAATTTTTGTAGTGGAAACAACATGCATTCTCTTAGCATTTTTAAAGAATACAATATACTATTATTAACTATAGTTACCATTTTGTTCCATAGATCTCTTGAACTTACTTTTCCTATCTAATCGAAATTTTATATACTTGGAGCAACATCTCCCCATACCTCCCCTGTGACCTTGCCCCACAGAAATAGAGAGTGGAATGGTGGTTACCAGGGACTGAAGCTTTTATTTTTAATGTAGTCCTATTTACCAATTGTTTCCTTTAACACAGTACTTTCTATATTTTGTTGTAGAACTTTCCCTACTTAAATGAAATGAAAATGTTTTCTTCTGTTATTCGTTAGATCCTTTATTACTTTGTTTTCTTATTTAGTTCTTAGTTTTCTTATTTAGTCTAATAGATATTTTTAATCTACCTGAAATAAATGTTCTTAATGTGTGGTGTGAGGTAAGGTTCAAATGCATGTTTTCAATATGTTGACTCACACTATTTATTTAAAAGACCGTCTCATTTCCACAAGTGTCCATATAAGCATAGATGTGTTTTGGAACTCTTTATTTTATTCCATAGGGCATATATTTGTTTTTTTTTTTTTCTAAGTTCATTTTGTCTATTCTTGACCCTTACCACCTTCCTGTGAATTTTGGAATCAGCTGTATATTTCCACCATGTGGTTACTTTGAAATAACTTTGGGAGAACAGACATTTTTATAGTATTGAACCTTTAAATTCATGCACATGGTTATATGGCTGTTGTTTTCTTTCATTAATATTTCACAATTTTCTCTTGTACATCTTTTGTTTATTTAATGTTATTAAGATTATTTAATAATATAGATGGTATTTTAAAATTTCCCTTTTAATTTACTGTTAGTATTTAGAAATGCAAATGATTTTTATGCATTTATCTTACATTTGATAACCTTATTAAATTCATATTTTAATTCCAGTAGTTTGTCTGTAGTTTATATGTTTTGACCCTCCTCTATAGTTAATAATAGTTTTATTCTATTTTGACAACTAAACAACTAAACCTTGTTGTCTCCTTACTTTCTTGCCATAGCTAGGATCTCCAGTAAAATTTTGAATAGAGCCTGTTTTCTTTTTTCTTCATTTTTTGATTTCATAAAGTTTTCAGCATTATGCTGTTAATTATTATGCGTGCTTGTGTGTTCCAAATAGATATTTTTTGCCACCTTAAGGAAATTTTCTCCTACTAATTTGTTGTTTATTTTTAGAAATCATAGAATTTTGCATTTTATAAAATTATTTTTCTGCATTATGAAAATTATATAATTCTTGTTTTATTATACAAAGTGGTAACTTACATTGATTTTTGAATATTCAATGAACCTTGCATTCCTAGAGTAAACCCACCCTTGTCATGATATTTTACACACACACACACACACACACACACACACACACACACAGATTTAGCCTGCTAATGTTTGATGTAACCATTTGCAAATATTCTTGAGTGAAATTGTCCTATACTTTTAAAAAAATCATATCCTTATCACATTTTGGTACAAAAGTTACTTTGGCCTCATGAAAAAAATTGGAAATTGTTCAGTATTTTTCTAATTTTTGAAAGAGTTTGTGACACATTACTGTCATTTCAGCCTTCAACTTTTTGTAGAATTAACTGATAAAGCCATCAGTCCTGTAGTTTTCTTACAGAGAAGTTTCAAGAAATGGATTCAATTTATTAATAGAAATAGGACTATTTGATTTTTTAATTTTTCTTAGAGTTTAAGAGGTGTGTTTCCAAGAGTTTATTCATTTTATCTAAATTGTAAAGTAATTGGCATGAATTTACTGGTAACATCCTCTTACTACTTTTAAGAAGTTACTTTTTAAAGTATGTAGAATCTGTAGTGATGTTCAATTTTTTATTCTTTTGTTTTGTTTTTGAGACAGAGTCTCGCTCTGTTGCCAGGCTGGAGTGCAATGGCACCATCTCGGCTCATTGCAACCTCCACCTCCCAGGTTCAAGCAATTCTTCTGCTTCAGCCTCCTGAGTAGCTGGGACTACAGGTGCATGCCACCATGCCCAGCTAACTTTTGTATTTTTAGTAGAGACAAGGTTTCACCATGTTGACCACGATGGTCTCAATCTCTTGACCTTGTGATCCACCCGCCTTGGCCTCCCAAAGTTCTGGGATTACAGGTGTGAGCCACTGCGCCCGGCTCAATTTTTTATTCTTTATATTGATTATTTATGCATTTTCCCTTTTTCTGATATTTCTCTGAGTGTATAAATTTAGTTATTTTTATCAACTACATAATTTTGAATTTATTTGGTTATCATACATTGATTTTGTTCTTTACTATTTCTGACTACTTTGTGATTTTTTTTGCTACTTTTTCTCACTTGAGATTGATGCTGCAATGACAGAGTTTCAGCCTTTTCTCTTTTTTCATAGGTACACTTCAGGCAACACGTTTTCCTCTAGGTACAATTTTAGCTGCATCCCACAAATTCTGATACACAGTGTTTTCATGATCAATTAGTTTTTAAATTTTTCAGTTTTGATTGTGATATTTTCTGTGATGCATATGCAAACTTTCTAGTTATCATTTTATTATTGATTTCTAGCTTAATTCCATTTGGTGAGAGAACATGATCTGCATGATATAATGTTAGTTTTTAAAACTTTGTTGAGACTTGCTTTGTTATTTACCATGTTGTAAATGTTGATAAATGTTTTGTGAACATTGAAAAGAACGTGCATTTTGAGGTTCTGTGTGAAGTTCTATAACGATCAATTAGGTACAATTAATCATGCTTTTAAAGTGTTTTATATTCTCAGTGACTATATATGTGTGTGTGTTGGTGTGTGTTTACACATATATATTTTTTTCTAAAGAAATGTTTTTGAAATGTTTTGAAAATGATTGTGGATTTGACTATTTCTTCTTTGATTATGTGATGTTTTGCTTTGTCTCTTTGACCTATATTATGTACATACTTTCCTGGTAAATACCTTTCTTTGTCTCTAGAAAACTTTATCTACTTTGTTTTTGATACAAGTATAGTTGAACTAGCTTTTCTTTTGGTTAGTATTTGCATAGTGCATATTTTCCCAGCTTTTTACCTTCACCATGTCTATATCCTTTATGTGTTTCTTTTCTTTCTTTTTTTTTCTTCTTTCTCTCTCTCTCTCTCTCTCTCTGTTTCTTTCTCTTCTTTTTTTTTTTGTATATAGTCTCACTTTATCACCCAGGCTGGAGTGCAATGTCATGATCTTGGCTTACTGCAACCTCCACCTCCTGGGGTCAAGTGATTCTCCTGTCTCAGCCTCCCAAGTGACTGGGATTACAGGTGCCCACCACCATACCTGGCTAACTTTTTTTTGTATTTTTAGTAGAAATGGGGCTTCACCATGTTGGCCAGACTGGTCTCGAACTCCTGACCTCAGGTGATCTGCCCACCTGGACCTCCCAAAGTGCTGGGATTACAGGCGTGAGCCACCATGTGCAGCCTATGTGTTTCTTATAAACAACAAAAGGTTAAGTTTTTTTAAAAAAATAAGATAACAGTGTTTGTCTTTCAATTGGAATAGTTCATTTAAATTTAATATAACTTCTGATATATTTGGTTTAAAGTCTACCACTTTACATTTTGCTTTCTAAATTACTGGCAGATTTTATGTTATTTTTTCCTTCTTTTTAAAAAATCTTTCACATATTTTTTAAATCATTAATTTTTTGTTGCATTTTTCTCCTCTATTAGCTTGTTTGCTATGTATTCTGTTACTGTTCTATTATGGGTTACCCTATAGCTTTATAAGATTCATTCTTGAAAAGAGTGTGATATCAATGACTACTTTTACCATTTCCTGAAAAATGCAAAGATGATAGAATAAGATAAATTCATTTATTTTCTTCTATACTCATGTCATATTGAAGGTATTTGACTTTTATTTATATTATTTATTTTACTTTTATTTTATGTTTTTGAGATGGAGTTTCACTCTGTCGCCCAGGCTGGAGCTCAGTAGGGCGATCTTGGCTCACTGCAACCTCTGCCTCCCAGGTTCAAGCGATTTTCCTGCTTCAGCCTCCTGAGTAGCTGAGATTAGAGGCATGAGCCACCACCATGCCCAGCCTATGTATATTTTAAATCTCATAGTGCATTATGATTAACACTATTAGAGAGCCAATATAAATATAGATTTATCCACCTATTTGTTCTTCATTCCTGTCTTCACAGCCATACTTACAGCTGAAATTATTTCCACAACACCATTTAGTGTTTCCTTTGGTTTTTAGTCAGCTAGTGAAAAATGTTCACTGTTTACAAATACGGTTATTTCAAAATATATTTCTACTGGATTTTGAATTTTAGGTTAGAATTTTTTTTTTTATTGTTTGCACTTTGAAAATATTGTTCCATTGTCTTCTGTCTCATTCCAAGAAGTCAGCTGTAGCTCTTATTGTAGCTCTTTGAAAGTAATATGTCTCTGACTCACATTCTCCCTTTCTCTCTTTTTACTCTTTAAAACATTTTTTGTCTTTGTTTTCAGCAGTTTTACTTTTATGAAGGGCCTAGATATTGTTTTTTTCTTTTATTTTTGCTAGTATTTCATAGTGCCTATTAAGTCTGTGCCTTCATAGTTTCAGTTTTGAAGAGTTCTCTGCCTTTATTTGTTTAAATTACTTTTCTCCCATTTTTTCTGTCCCCCAAGCCCTTTCTGGAAATTCATTGCTCACATCTAGGACTTTTTTCCCAGTGGCCTCTTACATTTATTCTCTGTATTTTCTTTTTTTCTTTTTATGCCTAAATCTTTCCATATTCTAGTTTTGCTATTCAGTTTTTAGCTGCATCTAAGCAGCTGCTTATCCCATACTTGAGTTCTTAGTATCATTTATACTTTTTCTAGAATTTGTATTTGTTTTTTTTTTTTTTGTGGTTTCTATTTATCTTCTGATATAACCAACTTTTAAAGACATTCCTCAAGCATATTGATCATAATTATTTCAAAGTGCATGACTGATAACTCTATTGTATGAATTCCTTATGGGTTATTTTATTGTAGCATTTTCTCTTGGTTTTGACTATGTCTTATTTTCATGAATGCATGATTATTTATTTATATTAGACATATTATATTTTTAAAATTTAGCAAAATGTTGAGGCCCCAAAACATGTTATGTTCCCTTAGAGAAGATTTAGTTTTGTTTCTGGCAAGTAATTGGCCTGGGAATGCCAGTATTCCATGATTACCTTAATGCCATCAATACTTGAGATTATTGGAAGCTGGCCTTCATTTCTTGAGATGGCTAGCCTATTTAAGACCTTACACTCTTCCTAAGGTCTCCTAATGGAAAGTTTCTTGTGTCCAGGTCTTTCCTGTTTGTGAGGCCATAAACTTTCATTTTTATCCCCTTTAAACCCCAGAATCTTTTGGAAGATCTGTTCAGTTTTCTAACTTCTCAGCTGCCACTGCAGATTCTAGATATTTGGCTTAGCTCTCTGGGATTTACTCTTCTTACTACCTTCATCCTTTCACATTTCTTTCTGCTTTGGTATTTCTCTGATGGCTTCTAATCATTGTTTTTATATTTTCCCATGATCTTCTAATTGTTTTCATTATTATGTTTTGTGTTACACATTCTAGTTTACCACTGGCAGAAGTAGAAGCAAAGATCTGGTTTGGTTCTATGCTTCTTAGTCCCAGCCCCTCATGCATACCTAGGAGATTACAAGGGAGACAATATTTGTCACAAAAAACAAAATAAAAAACAGAAACAAAAAATTCACCATGGCACTAGTGGTCTTCACCCTGCACTAATAAGGTGCATTTACATGCAAGAGAGACTTATTAATGTAAACCTACCATGACAACGATGATTGGTACATTAGTGGTCAAAATTTAAATCAGAGCTTTTCTTCTCTTGGTTCGGCACCAAGGTCTAGAGGAACAAAAATATTAAGATATCATCTTCCCAAGGAAAAAAACCATTAATTCTTTATATAGATGTCAGAATTTTATGATGTGGATTACTTTAAATATGTTTTTTTTTTACTCCTTTTAGTTTTTTACCTTCATTTTATACCTAAAAGTGGATAATTTTTAAGGTTTATATTTAGTTACCAGGTTTTTTTAAAGTACAGTAAAAGAAAAGTATAGTGTAGCTATATGTTGTATAAGAACTCTAAAAGGGAATTTTTTCACTATAGATGGAAGCATTCTTTTAAGCATAATACTTATTTTATGTTAAGATTACTTAGAAATCTGAGGTACCCCACACAGTGGCCTCATAACCCAATTAAGATTACTTAAAAATATAAAGAGAGACAAAATGTATCCATAACTTTTAAATTTTATTTTTATATGAAGGAGCTCTGCAATTTAGTGATGATTTATAAATCAACTAGCCTATCGTTTATTTATGTATTTAAATAGTTTTTGGGGAACAGGTGGTTTTTAGTTACATGGATAAGTTCTTTAGTGGTAATTAGCAAGCTTTTGGTGCACTCATCACCTGCACAGCATACACTGCAGCCAGTGTGTAGTCTTGTATTCCTTGGCCCCCTCTTCACTTTCCCCAGCATCCCCAGAGTCTGTTATGTCATTCTTATGCCTTTGCATCCTCATAGCTTGGCTTCCCTTTAAAAGTGAGAACATATGAGATTTGGTTTTCCATTTCTGAGTTGCCGCACTTAGAATAATGGTCTCCAGTTCCACCCAGGTTGCTGTGAATGCCATTATTTTGTTCCTTGTTATGGCTGAGTAGTGTTCTATGATGTATATATACCACATTTTCTTTATCCACTCATTGGTTGATGAGCATTTGGGTTGGTTCCATATTTTCACAATTGTGAATTGTGCGGCTATAAACATGCATGTGCAAGTGTCTTTTTCATATAATGACTTCTTTTCCTCTGGGTAGATGCCCAGTAGTGGGATTGCTGGGTCAAATGGTAGTTCTACTTCTAGTTCTTTAAAGAATTTCCATACTGGTTGTACCAGTTTACATTCCCACCAGCAGTGTAAAAGTGTTCCGTTTTCACCACATCCATGCCAACATCTATTATTTTATTTTGGCCATTCTTGCAGGAGTAAGTTGGTATCTCATTGTGATACCAACTTTTTTTAAATTTGCATTTCCCTGATAATTAGTGATGCTGAGCATTTTGTTGGCCATTTGTATATCTTCTTTCGGGAATTGTCTATTCATATCATTTGCCCAGTTTTTGATGGGATTATTTTTTTCTTGCCGATTTATTTGAGCTCCTTGTAGATTCTGGGTATTAATCCTTTGTCAGATGCATAGTTTGTGAATATTTTCTCCCATTGTGTAGGTTGTCTGTTTACTCTGCTGATTGTTTCTTTTGATGCGCAGAAGCTTTTTAGTTTAATTAGGTCCCATCAATTCATTTTTGTTTTTGTTGCATTTGCTTTTGGGTTTGTTGTCATGAACTCTGCCTAAGCCAATGTCTAGAAGAGTTTTACCTATGTTATATTCTAGATTCTTTATTGTTTCAGATCTTAGATTTAAGTCTTTGATCCATCTTGAGTTGATTTTTGCGTAAGGTAAGAGATGAGGATCCAGTTTCATTCTTCTAATTTTTAAAACGTATTTATTTATTTACTTTTTCTGAGACAAGAGTCTTGCTCTGTCACCCAGGCTGGAGTGCAGTAGCATGATCTCAGCTCACTGCAACCTCTGCCTCCTGGGTTCTCCTGCCTCAGCCTTCTGAGTAGCTGGGATTACAGGCACACACCACCACACCCAGCTAATTTTTGTATTTTCACTAGAGACAGTGTTTCATCATGTTGGCCATGCTCATCTTGAACTCCTGACCGCATGATCCACCTGCCTTAGCCTCCCAAAGTACTGCGATTATAGGCAAAAGATTTCTTTAACGTCAGCTCCCTTAACTTAGAGCGGTTAGAATGGTTTGAAAAAAAAGGAGAAATATTTTGAACCTTGTAAATTTGCAAATTCATATGTAAATTTATGGTGCTAAAACAAATGGTTCTTTCCTTTTTAAATTTTATAATTTAATTTTAGTACTCTTCCTGTGTCAATGATGTATAATAGCCCAAGTTCTGTCCTTTGGGAGCTATTTTGCTTTGTTTCTATAGCACATATCCTTAGCTTTTCATTCTGTGAAAGTATGCTATTTACTGCAAGGGATTGTGAATTTAGTTTCAATGTAACTGGTGAAAACAAAAAACAGAAAGATGAGCTGTTTATGTACCACTAGTCAAATATTTATTAAGCAGCTGCTATATTTTAAGCACTGTGCTAGGTGCTGGGGACCCAAAAATGAACCAAATATAGCCTTTTCTTCAGGGAGCTGCTGGCCTAATGGGGCTGCAGACAAGTAAAAAGAGAGTTACTTATGGTGTGATAAGTGCAACTGTAGAATTAATAGAGTACACTATGGAATCACATTCTTTTCTAACAGTTGCTCAACAGTGTCTTGGTATGTAGAGAAGTAGTAGCCTCTGCTGTCTGTCCTTTGTTTATGGGATATAGAGGGGAGGCAGGGAAAACTCATGAATCAATCAGTTGTTACAGAACAGCATTCCAATGAGTTGTGTAAAAGAATTGGAAACAAATTGAAGTTCCTTAATTCATGAATCTCTAAAAGTGGTTGGGGACAAGTGTGCTTTGCTCTTGCCAAAGTGTAGTGTATGAAAGGTAGTGTGTCATTTTACTGATTCGTATTCACCCTCAAATTAAGTTACTCATTGTGCTCTCATCAGATTTTAAAAGAGAAATGCAAAACATGGATATTAGCAGAAGTGCCACAAAATGCAATAATCAGATAAAACAGTTTTAAAAAGAACACTTTTGTTGGTGTGTGTGTAGAAGTATGCGTACATATGTGTTTGTATTTTTGCATGGACATACATATATTTGTGTATAGTGAGTCTTTATATAAAGGTACATAACAAAATGAACTATGGTTAAACCTATTTATGCCACTACTGGGTAGTGTCAGTGGAGACTGTCAGAATTAACTTCATAGGATTTCTCAGCGCAAAAAAATGTCATGCTAATGTCATGTCTGCCTTTCTCAAAAGTAAAGGTACTTTGATTTACCCTCAGCTCCCTTTCTTTGTTTTAAGAGACAGGATGTTGTTTTATCACCCAGGCTGGAGTGCAGTGGTGCAATCATAGCTCATTTCAGCTAGGAACTCCTGGCCTCAAGGGATCCTACCACCTAGGCCTCACAAAGTGCTGGGATTACAGGTGTGAGCCACCACACCCAGCCCCTAAGCTCCTTTTAAAGAGGCGATGTGATGTAGTGGTTTAGGGTACAGTCTGGACCCAGACTGCCTGAGTTTAAATCATACATCTACCATTTATTATGTTTAACACATTTCTTAATCTCTTAGTGTCCTGGTTTGTCTATAAAACATTTTAATAATACCAATCTTATATGCTCTTGTGAGCATTAAATGATATATGTAAAGTTCTTAGGTGAATAATGGGTATGCAGTAAGGAATACATACATATATAAAAACACTGATTGTCGTACTTTATGTGGAAGGCCTATTCCATACTGAGAACTGGTTATGGCAGACAGATTTGTGGTATTCTTTCTTTGCTCTCCTTTTCCTTCAATGGCTTAAGAGTACTTGGGACAGGAATTAGGGAGATCTACAGAGTATCATCATAATAAGATGTAAATTATATGCAAATCAGTAGGTACATATTTGTCCAGGGTGTACTTGATGTTAAAAGAAAATTTGGATAAATGATGAAAACAAGTATAATTCCTCAGAGATTGTTTGGAATCCTGCCAATCAGAAAATGTTTTTAGTGATCAGAAAATACTGAGATATTTAGCTGATGAGAAAATAAAGAGAAAAAAAGGGAAAACTATTGTCAAGCAAAATAGTGACCGTCCCTTTGCAATATCAGTAAGTGAAGTTTTTTTATTTCATTGTAGAAATGAGGAAGCATGTTGAAAATTAATTTTAGATTAGTAACAAAATCCTATTGTGATGTTTGTATTCTTAACCAAAAATCTTTTTTCTACTTTTGCATTTAATGTGACTTTTTTCCTATAGTTATTTTGAACTCACTGAAAATGCTTTATGTCATCTCCTTTAACAGTTATAGTTCAGAGTAGGTGAAAAATAAGAATAATATATTAGTTTCATTATCACTACATCTTATCTACATACGTGTGTGTATGTGTGCGAGTCTCATTATCACTACATCTGTTATCTACATATGTGTGCAGGTTTGTTTAATCTGAAAAAACATAGAATTGAAAATCAGGAAACCTATATTCCAGCCATAGTTTATCTCACCTATAAGATGTGTGTATGTTGAATGACAACATTATATATGCAAATGATTTATTCATTCTTTCCCCTGTTCATTTATTTAATTGAATGTCTTTTATGTGTCAGAACTGACAATACAAAGGTGAGTAACTCGTAGAATCTGTCCACAAAATACTTTACATATAGTAGAAGACTAATTCACAGAATAACATGTGACCCAAGCCATGTAATCAAAGTCTTTTTAGGAATTTTTGTGGGAGCCTTGGAGAAACATAATTTTTTTTCTTTTGTTTTGTGCTAGAAGGACATGACAAGGATAAAGATGCTAGTGACCATCTCTTAGACCATAGAGAGTGTTTTGGAAAATGAAGTCAAGATAAAAGAAAGCAAAGCTAAAAGCTGGAGAGAAGACAATATGTTTCTTTGGTGATAGAGAAGCAAGAAAGGGAAGGCTTTACCTGGTAGAGGAAGCACCACAAACAAGGACATGGAGAGATATGAAACAATATGATGTTCTAAATGAAATGTAAGATGTGCAGAGGGGTTGAAGGAATGGAGGGAAAGTTAGGCAGAGGCTAAGCGTAAAAGATCTTTTAATCTTACAGGTAGTGGGGAGCCATTGAAGTACTTTAAAAATAATCTGGCAGTAAAGTAAGGAGAGAGCATCTACATGGTATGGTAAATGACCTAATTGGGGAGGTGAGAGAATAGGTGAACTGTAGGTTGGCTCCAAGGTTTCTTCTGATTTGAGTGTCTGAGTGCATTGTGTTATTATTCAAAAGGATAAGAAATTCAAAAGGAGAGTAAGGAGAAAAGATATATACTGTTCTTTTGGAAATAATGAATTTGAAGTTCATTTGGAAGATCTACCTGGAAGTGTCTTGTCTGAAGTTCAGCAGAGGGCTCTCTTAGCTGACCATCCAATTACAGCTATCAACACAGATGTGGTAGTGGAAACCGTGAAAGTGAATGTGATTATTTAGAAAGAGCAAGTCATTCTAGAAGAGAGGAAAGATGGAGGCAGAACTTTGGGTAGGTGAAAGAACATGAAAGGAGACTAAAAGGGAAAGGTAGGAGAGGGAGTGGTGTCATGGAGGCTAGGGAAGAAAAGGTTTAATAAGAAAACCTGCTCAATAATCAACTGCACAGAGAAGTCAAACAGCATTACTGAAAACAATCTACTGGAGTTTGCAGTTAAGAGGCTATTTGTATTCATCCAAGAGCAATTTTTTTTTTTTTTGAGAATAGAATGAGGAGGTAGGCCAAGGTATGATTATAGTGGATTGAAGACTAAAGAGAAAATAAAAGAAAAGAGTGATAGTAGTTCTAGAATAACATAGGATTGAGGAAGTTTGGTTTGGTTTGGATTGTAAGATGGAAAACCACTTAAATTGATTTTGAAGAAGTGGTCAGTAGAGAGGCACAGATTGAAAATAAGGGAGATGGAGAAAGTGAGTTATCAGTGAATTTCTAGAGAATATAATATCAAGGAACCATGTGGAGGGTGACTTTTGGTTGGGAATGGACCTTTTTTTGATACTAGAGGAAAGAAGGGAGAGGATTCATATGGACATAGATATACATATCATCAGTCAAGTTATAACTGTCCCCAAAAGAAACTGCTTAAAGTTCTTAAAAGAGAAGGAATTTAATGCATATAATTTGTTAATAGGTCATGGAAGAATTGGAAAGCTAAATAGGGCATTGTAAACCAATCCAATAATTAACAAGAGCATGAAGCCAATAAGCTGGAGGGGCAAAAAAGGAGGTAGCATTACTAGGAGTGGAAGCTAGAACCATGCCATCCTGCTGTTACCCTTTGAAGGAAACAAGCTCTGGTAGAGATATTGTCAGAGGCAGTGGGAAGAGGAGAGGAATGTCCTAGCTTCTGTCTACTTTCTCCCTTTCAGTCTCCTGCTGGTGCCCCCTAGACATCCAACATGAAGCCTCCAGGGTCATGCTCTGTGCTATCTTAAGTAGAGCCAGGAAAAACAACAAAAATCTCTGAGTTCAAACAGGCCTATGACTATTAATAATAGAGTTGGAAGTGTGTGAGAGGAAAGGAAAATAAGAAGTGAAGAAAAGCCAGGCATGGTGGCTCATGCCTGTAATCCCAACACTTTGGGAGGCCAAGGTGGGTGGATCACTTGAGCCCAGGAGTTTGAGACTAGTCTGGGAAACATGGTGAAACCCTGACTCCACACGCGCGCACGCGCGCGCGCACACACACACACACACCCACACACACTACAAAAAGTTAGCTGGGTGTGGTGGCCCACTAACTTTTACTCCCAGTTACCCGGGAGGCTGCAGCGGGAGGATCACCTGAGCCCAGGAGGTCGAGGCTGCAGTAAGCCATGATTGTACCACTTCACTCCAGCCTGGGTGACAGAGCAAGACTCTATCTAAAAAACAAAACAAAACAAAACAAAAAAACAAAACACCACAACACAACAAAGTGAAGGAAAAAGATGGTAGGAGTATGTGCATGAAGATTGAGAAAGCTACTATGAAGAATGGTTGAAGGAACCGAGCAGGGATATATAAATATACAGTAGAATGTGGATGATGATCCACTTCATTTCTAGACAAGAAGTTGCTAGTGGTACCAATTTGCACTATTGGATGTACCAGGAAGACATGTCCACAGGACTGGAAGCTTCTCTGAGATCCAAGTAAATATATTGTAGGTAAAGAAGTGAGAAAACTTACAGGAGAAAGAGCAACTGTGAGACACTAGTATGTTGTTGTTTAAGATTTTGGAAGTGCAGCAGTTCTAAGTACTAGGAAGTTCCATGAATACATAAGCAGGGGTGGTTTCTGTGTTGCAGAGAGGGTGTAGTAACTTTAATACTAGCTAATTGAGAGCTATTGACATGGGTGTTGAAGTCAGCACTGATTATAACATTTTTTAGGGTAAAAAGGAAGACCGAGTCAAGTGTCCAAATCTTCAGGGAATTAAGTGATCATCTGGAAAAGACAAGGATGATGACAGCAAAGAGTAGAAAGTGATGCACTTGATATGTGCCTCTAAGAGTGGAAGGTTTTGAGATAAGGTTGGGAAAGCAATGGAATAAATGTGGTGATTAAGAGAGTGCTACCCATGACCCTGTGTCACGTGAGGAGAGAATGAGGAATTTCTTTATGAGAAGGCCAGGATCTAGTTGAAGGAAGAAGGCTTAGAGAGTGTTCTGGAATTCGGTCTAAAGTGGCAGGTAATTACAACAAAATGAGAATTTGAGAGCAAAATGGGTAGAGGCCAGTAGAGCTGTAGGAAGAAAACAGCAGCTTGGGGAACAACACTGTTTAGACAATGATAGATGAGACTGAATTTTGTTGAGGGGCAAGAATAACCAGAATGCAAAAGATTGGTTGGATCAGCTGGCTTCAAAATTCTTGGCCTAGGCAGGCTGAAGTCCTTGTAGGTTTTGGAGGGCCTCTGTGTTTAGCAGCCTTTGCTCAGTGCTATGTTTCATGTGCTGCTTCCGTTCCTCCCTCTGCTGTTCATTCAAATATATTACACTTCGAAAGTAGTTCTTGTCCCTTCATTCCATCATAACCTTAGGGTCCAGTTTTTAGAAATTTGAATGCTTACACATTATTCACTGTAGATGCATTTCCAAGTATCACAGTGAACAGATGATTGTTTCTACATTAGCATAGAAAAATGTCCCCAGGTCTGAGAATGGGTCCGGGGTAAGGGGTGTGTGATGGATTTTCTTATTTTCACAGAGGAGGTATTCAGTAAAATGTTTCTGAAGATGATCTTGATCAGAGGATGGGGAGGAGGAAGAGAAGGAAAATAAAGGGGGTAGTAAATTAATGAAGTGACTAATGACCATCATGTGGCTGACTCAATATACACTCTTACCCATATACCAAATTTCACTGAATCTCAGAGGGATTTTTTTCACATTTTTTACAATAAATTTTTATACTTTTTTTCCACATTTTAATATTTGTGAAATGTTAGTGACATTACAATTAGAATTGATTGTATCTTTTCTTTGGTGGTGTTGGTCCATGCAACACTCTCATGGATTTAGCAAAATCAGATCTGTGTTTATTTTCATTCTTATTTGCCCCTACTATATCTCACATTTTAAAAGCTATTATTTTTTTTTGTGCTTATTTTCCTTAAGTTCTTTAACTCTACTGAAATTCAACCTGTTTCCCTTGTACTTTTTATTGCAACTTCATTTTTCTTTTGGTTTGTAGTTTACAGAATATTGTTTTTTCTCCAAATTCTCAGCTTTAAGAAGATAGCATGTAATATACATTCTCTAGGCCTGACTCTTTTGTTAAGTATCACATGGCTCTTGGGTAAGCAATTCAACCTCTTTGGGCCATAATTTTCTTATATATAAAATGAGGGGTTGAGTCTAATGATACCAAAAGTCTCTGTTTTGAAATTTTGGGGTTTCTTGACCATCAGAGGGCTGAGAAATCTGTACTGTAAGCCTTTGAGAGGAATCAGTGCAGAGGATAAGATAGAGAACGCTGCCTCTTTTATCAGACTCATTCCTTAAACCTGCATCTTCTACATATTCTCTGACTTTTGTTGCTGCCAAGCTATTCTGGGCTCAAGGTTTATGTCTGGGCATAGACATCTAGCAACATCATCTTCATTTATATAGATCTACAAGATAAAAAAAATAGCATATGTCCCTCTCTTCAAGTTTAGTAAAAAGAGTCAATATTTTTTATAATACATAATTTGGATTTTTAATTTTTTCCTAGGAAGTTATTATTTTCTATTGTCTCTGGCACAAATTGAAGATTAAGTCTCACAATGGAAAGTTTAGAAGAGACTATTTGCTGTGGATTACTGTTATATGTATATGTATTTGTATGTATATGTATAAAGTATACCATAAAATAAGGTAGCTTGCTAGAAGTCAGATCATTACTTATCAGGTCACCCAGAAAGTGGGGATTGTTTTGTTACCTGATGCAATTGAAATGGTGTTTCTGTAGAACATATTGTAATCATTATTTTTCAGCATGGATAAATAATGGAAAATAAGCTAAGTTAGAAGTAAAAATAGTTGAACTCCAAGTTCTTTTTATTTGCCAAGTGATGACTTTAGGGCTAGCTAAAATATCTATTAATTTTTTTTTATTATTATACTTTAAGTTCTAGGGTACATGTGCACAACGTGCAGGTTTGTTACATATGTATACATGTGTCATGTTGGTGTGCTGCACCCATTAACTCGTCATTTACATTAGGTATATCTCCTAATGCTATCCCTCCCCCATCCCCCTTCCCCATTAGGAGCCGGTGTGTGATGTTCCCCTTCCTGTGTCCAAGTGATCTCATTGTTCAAATCCCACTATGAGTGAGAACATGTGGTTATTTATTTTGGTTTTCTGTTCTTGAGATGTTTGCTGAGAAGGATTGGTTTCAGTGCATCCATGTTTTCCCTTACAAAGACACGAACTATCCTTTTTCTGGCTGCATAGTATTCCATGGTGTATCTGTAACATTTTCTCAATCCATCTGTCACTGAGGACATTTGGATTGATTCAGTCTTTGCTATTGTAAAATAGTTGCCACAGTAAATATACATGTGCTGTTGTCTTTATAGCAGCATGATTTATGAGCCTTTGGGATATACCACAGTAATGGGATGGCTGGTCAAATGCTATTTCTAGTTCTAGATACTGGAGGAATCACACACTGTTTTCAAATTGGTTGAACTAGTTTACAATACCACCCCGTGTAAAAATGTTCTATTTCTCCACATCTCTCAGCACTGTGTTTTGATTTTTTTGGATTGCCATTCTAATGGTGTTGGAGATTGGTATCTTGTTGTGGGTTCTTTGATTTGCATTTCTTTGGATGGCGATTGATGATGACATTTTTTTCATGGTGTCTGTTGGCTATATGAATGTTCTTCTTTTGAGAAAGTGTCTGTTCATATCCTTTGCCACTTTTTGATGGGGGTTGTTTGTTTTTTTTTCTTGTAAATTGTTTTTTGATTCTTTGTTAGTCCTGATATTAAGCCCTTTGTCAGATGAGTAGATTGCACAATGTTTCCATTCTGTAGGTGGCTGTTCACTCTGATGGTAGTTTTTTTGCTGTGCAGAAGCTTTTTTTTAGTTTTAATTTTAGATCCTATATTTTTGTCGATTTTGGCTTTTGTTTGCTGGCGTTGTTTTGGTGTTTTGACGTGAAGTCCTTGCCATGCCTATTGTCTGAATGGTATTACCTAGGTTTTTTGGTAGTGGTTTTTTATGGTTTTAGGTCTAACATTTAAGTCTCTAATCCATCTTGAATTTTAATTTTTCTATAGGGAGTAAGGAAAGGATCCGTTTTTGCTTTCTCTTATGGGCTTAGCCAATTTTCCCAGCACATTTATTTTAAATAGGGAACCTTCCCATTTCTTGTTTTTGTCAGGTTTGTCAAGATCAGACTATCTCTAGATGTGTGGTATTATTTCTAGGCTTGTTCTGTTCTCATTTGTCTTGTATTCTGTTTTGGTACCAGTTACCATGCTGTTTTTGGTTTTTACTGTAGCAATTGTAGTAAGTTTTTGAAGTCAGTTAGCGTGTATGCCTCCAGCTTTGTTCTTTTGGCTTAGGACTGTCTTGGCAATGCAGAGTCTTTTAATATCTATTAATTTTTTAAGGGAAAATTAATGGTAGTGTTAGGTCTTAATTATTACAGAGTAGATACTACATTAGATTATCACTAGAGAGGACAAATGATCCAAGAGAAGTTATGTTAGTGGCCCTATATGTAAGAAAACTAGCTCTGAAGGAAAATAATAGTTCCTTATGATTTCCTAGGGAAATTGCTTTAAATAACCTGTAGTTTGGTAGATATTCATATCCCAAAAGTCACTTAATGACAGCACGGGTTAAGACTACAAGAGTGCTGCAAGGAAGTGTATACAGTTCATTTAGGGGAATAATTTAATATGAAGGCTAGAATATAAAACAAAATGTAGAGTTAATAATTGTCTAGCAAATTCAGGATGATTGATAGGGAAGCACTGACTTAACCAATGACGTATACAATTATTAGAGAGTTAGTTTGGTCAATTAAAGCAAATGCAAAAATAACAACAAAAACTAATCTTTTTCAAGTATCTATTAACATTCTAGATATCCTCTATTTTAAATATCAACAAGGGCTTAGAGATAGGGTGAACATGTAATTTATCATTCAAACCAGGGCAATAAGCATAAACTACGCCTATTCCTGGAAATCAAGAGTATAAAGTTGCTCTAGTTAGGTCCTACCATGTGTCTACTCTCATTTCTGATTATTGCTAAAAATGTTAAGAAATGAACTAGTTAACATGCCAACTGAAGAGAAATAGACAAAAATCTTTCTCAGTAAGCCTGTAATTCATTGATTCTAACCTTTTGGGGAGGATTGATGTCTTGAAAAGTGATGACATGGACTCTCTCCAATAGAAGTGAATTGAAAATGAAATACTAGGGGATTCATAGACCCCTGAAAACCATTCATGGGCAAGAATCTTAGCTCAAAGCCAGAGAAAAGAAATAGGACATCAATTTTTTATTCTAGTAAAAGAGCTACTCACAAGCACCACCACTACTCAAACACATTTTGATGAACTGTAACATAAAATTAACATTTCTTATTATAAATAATTCAAATATATACAAAAATAGAAAGAATATTATAATGAAACCCCATATAACTATCGTCTGAACTCAAGATTGAATAAGATTTGTCTATACTTGTTTCACCTATCCCCCTTTTTAGTTGTGGTTGTTTCTGAAGCATTTTCAACAAATCCCAGATTCATATAATTTCTCCCCTATACACTTTAGTAGACATCTCTAAAAGAATGCACATTTTCTTACTTTGCCAGAATGTCATTATCACAACTAACAAAACTGACACTGATTCTTCAGTATTATCTGACACTCTATTCATACTCATATTTTATCAGTTGTGTCAAAAATGTTATTTTCCATTGGATTTACTTGAGCTAGTATCCAAAGAAATGTCACGCTTTGCATTTTATTTTTTATTGTCCCTCTACTGCCGTACCCTTTCTCCCTTTTTGCAGCAAACTAGGGCAGTTGTGTCATATTATAGATTTGTGTGCTTGCTTCTTTGTGGTCTCACATAACTTGGTTCTTAATCCCCTATATTTCTTGTAAACAAGAAATGAGTTGTTAGGGTTGCTTAGATTCAGATTAGATTTATTTTCATTTTTCCAGGAAAATTTCCACAGATGATGGTATATATTTCATAGGTTATGCTCTATAAACTGATATTTTATGATGGTATGTATTTCATAGGTTATGCTCTATAAGCTGATATTTTATTTTAGGAATTGCTGACAATCAGAAATTAGAATCTTATGACCAAAAGAAACACCAGGACTAATTCTTCTCACTTTCCAAAAGTATCTGTAGTCCACCCCAATGTTCTTTCAGCCATAAAAATATTAACTACTCATATGAAATATTTATAAAAAGTGACAGTTGTCAAATATATTTACCTTTAATATT
Organism: Rhinopithecus bieti; assembly: GCF_001698545.2. NCBI lineage: Eukaryota > Metazoa > Chordata > Mammalia > Primates > Cercopithecidae > Rhinopithecus > Rhinopithecus bieti. The sequence continues at coordinate 54,433 of NW_016814002.1, forward strand.
CATTTTAAATTATTACATTGAGCATGTACTTTTCATTCTTGTCCCCTCTCTTTTCTGGTTTCCTTTATCCCATTCTTTTAAAAACAAGCTATCAGTTCCCATAGCGGCGTTTACCAAAGTAGATAAATATCAACATCATGGTTGAAATACCAAAGCTCAGTGCCAGCAATTATCCTACAATTTGTGGGTTGGCGTAGAAACACACAGGGACTTGAGCACATTGCTAATAGCCATTGAGGGGAGCAAGCTAGTCTCTAAACATATTAAAATGCCTCAGAGGACTTTTTCAGCACTACATAATCAAGATTTGGTGATATGAGCTGCTTTGTTAGGACTTGTGAATTTTGCATTGCCTTATTGTGTGTTTGGAAATTAGTGCCGACCTTCATAAATTGGCTTAGATAATATACAGATCAACCAACAGGAGACAGAACTAGCCAAATAAAGCATATGGCAGATCACTGGAAAAAGAGCATATTATGTAGTGACTTTTAATTTGGAAATGAGAGTGTAAGAATATATCCAATTTAATTGGGACTTGTCTGAAAAATGCGTTGGTATCTGTCATTTCAGAATTGAAATGTTTTGATTTGCTGAAATTTTATTTGCTTTGCTGAGGACAAGGATACTACCAGGAATGGGGTCTGACAAAAATAAATTATTAAACTGGGTTATTCTCATTTTTATTCTCTTTCAAGATAGTATTGGCAAAATCTATCTTATTATTCTTAGCAACATAAATAAGTATTTTGGGGCAAAACCATATTAGAAATAAGTTTAAAATTGTTTTGTCTTTTGTTATATTTGATTTTCAGAAAAATAAGGCGAAAGCATCAATTTTCATACAGTTTCTTTGGGTTTAATTATACAAATAGTTATTAATAAAGTAAGAATAACACATAGTTTACTGGCTAAAAATTGAAGGATTTCTGTAACACTGAAGCCATTCTTTAAACATGCTGGAATTTGGAAATCAGATTTTCTTCAGCATCTTTGATAAACTTATGGGTTTTTTTTTGTTTTTTAATCATGTTGGTTTTAAAGAGTGTTTTGGATTTGTATCTTCCTTTATTTATAGTTTTTTGTGTTAAAACCCTCCTAATTGCCACTCCTCATTCTAACCCTGGGAAAAATTCTTGTTGTTGGTTACTCCCATTCCTTAGGGATATTATATAAGCATTTTTACCTACTACTCCAAGAACTCTGCGTTAAATGGGCATTATTATGTATTATATTCGATAAAGAAATTATAGAGCAAGGCAGCTGCCACACGAAAAATGACTTGTTTGGTATTCTCTGTTTTTTAGAGAGGGACATGGAATAAAATTAAAAATATGTAAGGCTCATAGAGCTTTATATATATATGTGTATATATATATTAATTTCTCTCAAAAACAACATATGAAAGTGTCTATATACACACATATATACACACATATGTATACATGTATATGTGTGTGTGTGTGTGTATAAAAGGAGTGATTCCATTGCAAGGTGGATCTAACTATAGACTATGTCTTCTCGATCGGGCGCGGTGGCTCATACCTGTAATCCCAGCACTTTAGGAGGCCGAGGTGGGCAGATCACGAGGTCCGGAGATTGAGACGAACCTGGCCAATATGGTGAAACTCCATCTCTACTAAAATACAAAATTAGCTGGGCATGGTGGTGCACGCCTATAGTCCCAGCTACCTGGGAGGCTGAGGCAGGAGAATTGCTTGAACCCCAGAGACTGAGGTTTCAGTGAGCCGAGACTGTGCCACAGCACTCCAGCCTGGCAACAGAGTGAGATTCCATCTCAAAAAAAAAAAAAAACAATATCAAATGTAAGAAGACAAGTACCAAGTTTCTCAACCTCTTTTTTCAAGACGAAATATCTTGCATTTTCTCAACTCAACTTTTTTTCCTATGTCATGCTTTCAAGACACTTCATTGTTCTATTCAAATTCCTTTAAATTACTGCATTTTGACGCTATTGTTACAATGTAGTACTGAGACCCTAACATACTACCAGGTATGGTCTCATTAGAACATTAAGACTATTATTTTCTGATTTCTGACATCTGACATGTTGTGCTGTTGGTTTTTCCATTAGTGCAGTCTAATGGATGAGAGAATTTTTAGTTGCAAAACCACAGAATACTTACAGTCACCTAATCTTTATGTCTTCTTCTTCATCATTTCTTTTTAACAGAAAATACTGTCAGACCTTGTCTTCCTCATCTTATATGTGGTTAATTGAGGCTCCAAGACACATTAATTCTAATTCTCAGCTTTACATACACATATCAGAAGAGTTTTGATATGGCTGGGCGTGGTGGCTCATGCCTGTAATGCCGGTAGTTTGGGAGGCCCTGGCTAGTGGATCATTTGAGGTCAGCATGACTGACATAGTGAAACCGTGTCTCTATTAAAAATACAAAAAAAAAAAAAAACCAAAAAATTACCTAGGTATGGTGGAACATTCCTGTAGTCCCAGCTACTCAGGAGGCTGAGGCAAGAGAGTCTCTTAAACCTGGGAGATGGAGGTTGCAGTGAGCCGAGACTGCCACTGCCTTCCAGCCTGGGTGACAGAGCCAGACTCTGTC
>NW_016814002.1:61776-123040 GCF_001698545.2 Rhinopithecus bieti
TATTGGTTAAAATGGTTTTCCTTATTTTCTTTCACTTTTGGTTTTTTCAAAGATATTTGAGTTCTAAACCCAACTTTCCCACTTACAAAATTGAGACCTTGAGTAAAGTATTGAGACTCTCTGAAATTTAATATCTGCATTTCTAAAGCATTGATAATACGGGTTTAAATGTTAAGTAAAATAACATATGCATAGCTTTTTAGCACAGTGCCTGGCATACAGAAGGCATTTGCTAAACATGCATTTTCTTCTTATTGTCAAGTTTGTATTATACATAGAAAAATCTGTATTAATCAACCACTTGCTGGATAACCACTAAAGTCATACTGTTTTCAGACCTTGTTTGTGATAAAACCCCACCAAATTTTTGCCAGGTAAGGGGTAGAAAGAACTCTAAATGATCTTGAATTTAAAGCAGTACTTATCCTTGTTATTAAACAGTGGAAAATACATTCATTCTGGAAATCAGGATCAGCATTTTCTATTCATCTCATTGACATTAACTTTAAACAAATTCTCTGATTTAGACTTTTTATGTTCTTCATCTTAGAAACTATAAACTGCATAGGGAAATGCAATGTAATTTTCTTCGTACATTTGTACCTGAAGCTAGGTTATGTCATATATGGCCAAAGAAAAATTGTAAAGGCATTTCCACTTTTCTTCATACTATTCTTACCTTTATTTGTATAGCTATTATGCTTATCATCAGCCTATATAAAATGTCATTAAAGAGGCACATTTTCCCAAGATAGTTAAATGTATAAAGACAATTGAGTATATTCTGATACCTATCAAGCTTAATCTGTAAGCAGCATTTAGTTTCAAGCAGATAGATGGTTTTGACACAGAATCATTTGGCTTCCAAATGATTGGAGTCTAAAATTGGGAGGAAATATAATGGATATAGGCTTCTTCTTTTTTCACAGTTGTGTCTTATGTAGAAATTCTCCGCATCCTTTTGATGATGAGTAAGTACTACATTAAAAATTAAAACTTTGATTACCTTATTCTTAATTTCTGGAAACTCTTTTCAAAATTAACCCAAGAATCCTTAAATATGAGAGAAAATCCTGTAGTCAACAAAAATCAATAAATATTAGAGACACTTTTATGAGCAAGGCACTGTGCCTGACTTTGTATATGATTCAAGGGATTCTAAATATTGTTGCTGTTGTTTGCTCTGAAGGAGCGACAATACAGCTTTTTAAGATACTGGTCAATCTCTAATAATAATTTTGATTGGGAGGAATCAGCAGTGTAGAATCACATATAAATTTGGGATACAGTTAGAAATATACTAATGAAATCACATTAAAGCTTTTACAGACTTTAAGTAGACAAAATAGGTGATCAAGAAGGAACTTGTTGAATGAATATGCTCAAAATACTCAGTTTATGATATACAAACTTGGCCAGCCACGGTGGCTCACGCCTGTAATCCCAGCACTTTGGGAGGCCGAGGTGGGCAGATCATGAGGTCAGGAGAACGAGACCATTCTGGCCAACATGGTGAAACCCTATCTCTACTAAAAATACAAAAATAAGCTGGTCATGGTGGCACGCACCTGTAGTCCCAGCTACTCTGGAGGCTGAGGCAGGAGAATCGCTTGAACCCAGGAGGCGGAGGTTGTAGTGATCATGTTACTGCACTCCAGCCTGGCAACAGAGTGAGACTCCGTCTCAAATGAAACAAACAAACAAACAAAAAGATATATAATCTCAGAAAATAGTTTCCAAAAAACTAGTTAACTTGATGGTTTAAAGATGTGAGGAGAGTAACTAATATTTGAATAGCTTAAATTAAAAAAAATGTTTTGATTAACTAAGTGTGGGCTGGAAGATCTTATATCAAAGAAAAGGGTGGAGACTGTTGTTTTATTTGTTCATTCATTTATCAAGTATTTATTTGTCACCACTTTAGTGCCAGGCATTGCACTCTTAAAAAAAGAGAGCGAGAGAAAAGAAATAGGTAGAGAATCTAATTTAATACGAGGTGTGGGAGGAGGAGGAGAGGATTAAAATGGAAGAAGGTAATGTCAGCCTCCTGCAAATTCTTTTCTCACTCTGTAATTCTTCCATATGGAGGAAAGGAAAGCAGAATGCTGAAAGGATGAAGTAAAATCTGCAGAATTATTTCAGCATTCAGCATTAGATTTATTAAACAAGCATACAACTGAAAGTTTTCTAGGTCGAAGTAGTAACTTGGCCTCTTAGAAGAACCTGATACTTAGTTTGCCTGAGGGAACAAATATTTGGAGAGGGCTTCCAACTTCAGGCGAAGACAAGTGAGAGGAGTTATAGGATCATTCAATCAGAACTAGTGTATAAGGAAATGTTTAGAAAATGCTGAGAATAGTTGATGAACAGTGAATCTTTGTTAGCTGCTTGTTTACTTTTAAATTCTCAGAGTAATTTTAAATATTAACTTTGCTTACTGTTCAACAATTTCCAAAAAGTTAATAATTTCATTGAAGTAAGTATTGTTTCTTTCAAAGGTATTCAGATATACACATGGGCATAGTCATGCATGCACACACTCACAACACACAATCTTTGTTCACTTTGTTGCCAGTTGGCCTTTTTATATGGAATGTAGCTGGGCAGTGGTGAGGGGACAGGTTATCCACTAGTGGACAAGTGACCATAATTTAATTTTGAAAAGATTGAAAATTAATTGCTGTGACTAGCTGATAAATAAAATGACATTACTTGAGTACTTGTTTGAGAATTATATTTGCTCTAAGTGTTAGCCATCTCTTTTTCAGCAATATTTTTTTCCTTCCTTAAACTAATTGATTTTGCAAAACATATGGTTGGTACCACTGTAAAGAAAATGTTTGCATAATATAAATTTGATCTGAAATTAACTCTTAAGAAAATGAAATGGAATTTGCTTCACATTAATTGTGTTTAGGTTAGCCAATAATTGTATTAGAGGACATTAGTACTTCAAAATACTATCATTTTGAATGAATTGCTATCATATTTGACAACATTTTAGGATACGTGAGTTCTGCCTCATGAGTACATCAGAAAAAATAATCAGTAAGTTTTAAATAAGACTTACTTAAATTTAAATACTAATTTAAATGAGTTAAGTAAGAGTTACATATTGTTTTAAATACAGTGAAATGTAAGCAAGAATCTATTCTCAAATGAACTCATTGTTACTATAATACAGAGTTTTTGTCATATAAAATTTGTGAGGAGCTGGGGGTAATGTAGGTTAGAACTTGGAGAACTTGGAGCAAGAGTCTGTGTTGGATATTGGAGGCCATTGTAGGCCTTTGTATACTTCCAGGCAGGGCAGGGAAGAATATCACAATGATGTTTGAGGAGAAAATTCTAATTGATGTGTTGGACATGGGGTACTAAAGGCTTATCACTGAGTAAGAAATAACAGCTTTGGAGTTACAGCAAATATAATTTCCCCTTCTAGTTTCTTACACCAGAGGAAGAAAATAGTTTCCTTTCACAGAATATCTTCTCTCCTCTTCCTAAAACAAAACAAACAAACAAAACAAGTGTGATATTTTACTGACTAGCCTACATCCAGAGCAATCATACCTTTTCTTCTATTACTATTATGCTTGATATAGTTGGGTAATAGTCATTCTTCTACTCTGTGAATTGCAGTAAATTTCTTGGTAGATTTATGTTATCTTAAGTTGATTTTTTTCCTGTGATGATAGTGATAACAACTTTAATAAAAAATAGCAATATACAGATTCCCTGTATTTTATCAGATAATTTACTTGCTTTTGCATAATTAGTCTGCAAAGATTTGCTTCTATTTTTGCAGATGAAGAATTTAAGTCTCAGAGAGGCTCCGTAACTTCCTTGTGGTCCCTCAGTTGATAAGAGACAGGGGCAGGATTTGAATGACAAAGTATTTGACTTTTCATGATACTCTAATACTGTTTAATTGTAACCTATCTTTTCTTTTACAAGATACATGTATATAATACAAAATTTATATCCAAGAGATGTGAAAGCATAGATTTCTTTTTCTTTCTGAATCAACATTTTAAATGAATGATGTGGTACATGAAGTTGGGAGATGTACGGCACTAATGAGGAAACATTTCTAGGTTAGTTTGTCACATGGGGATTCAATCAGGAATAACCGTGTGACCTTTAACAAAATTAAGATTGGCTGTCAGAGGGAAATTTCTATCCTACCCTATGGGGTAGTCTTCCAGAGAAAGAGGATATCACTTTCAATTCTCAATAAAGAATGGTAAATTATTATCCTAGAACATGTGTTTATTACTGAATATAGTCATTTTAATAATGGAAGAATAACTAAATATTCATGATAGCTTTCCTATTTTTAATGTCTATTTAGAACTTTAATTTATCATGTACAGAAAAACATGATCTAGAGCCTTCAAAGATCTGGTTCACTACATGAATGAGTTTTTAAAATTTGGAGAAATTCAGAAAACAAGAAGTATATACATAATGATAGGCCAAAGGATATAATTTAGCCACATTCGTAGTTAAAGACACCAAAGAAATGCTGTAGGGGTTTATGATTTTAACATCTTTTGGAAGATACATGCTGAATGTGCTTTTTAATAGGAGGTTTTGAAGCTTTTCCTAAGGTTGAATATAAAATATTGGTTCAAGAATTATGATTGTGAAATGCCTAATAAAAAGAACATTCTGTGAAAAATGAGTAGATGGTAGAGGAATGCCACCTACAAGAACTTTGTTAGAAACTAGATTAGCAGGCATCTGACTAGATGTATCTCTTCCCCAAGTATAAAAGAGCCAAGAAAATTATCTCAAAGTTCTGAAGATTGACACAGACACATTTAGCCCATTTAGGTCATGAGTTTGTAAAGCTTGTCTGTTTGATGAGGTTCAACATTTTAAGAAAGCTCTAGCAGTTTGTAAAAAGTAATAAAACATTTCACCTTTTTAAGCATCTTTGTAGGAAAAAAACTTCAATATGCTATCATGACACCGACCCTCTTTGGGATGACATTATTGCATTAGTCGATTATTATTTCTCCTTAAATATAACCCAGAAGATAAAGCTGTCAAGATAGCATGTTTTATAAAAGCTAAAAGTTATTGTGAATTCTTCTGAATCAATAATTGAAAAGGAACTGAAGGGAAAATTTTTATATAACAGCAGTTTCCAAGTTATTACTTGTAGGAAACTTTTATACTTTTAAAAATTATTGAGGGCCCCAAACAACTTTAATTTATATGCATTTTATAATTAACATTTTTTAGTTTAGAAATATTTACAATATTAATTCACTAAAATACTATTAGTCTTTACCCAAGAAAATCACAAAGATAATTCACACAAAATTTGTACACAAATGTTCATAATTATTCATAATAGCCAAAAAATGGAAACAAACCAAAGGCCCATCAGCTGATCAATGGATAAATAAAGTGCAATATAGCCATACGGTGGAATTATTTGTCCATAAAAAGGAATGAAGTACTGATATTTATTACAATATGGATAAACCTTGAAAACATCATGCTAAAAGAATACAGACACAAAAGGTAACATATTGTATCATTCCATTTACATGAAATGTCCAGAATAGGCAAATCCATAGAAACAGGAAGTAGATTAGTTGGTGCCAGGGAGTGGGGATAGTGGAGAATAGGGAGTAACTGTATATGGGTATAGTGTTTCTTTTTGGGATGTTCAAAAGATCTAGAATTAGAGAATGGTAATATTTTTGCAACTTTGTGAATATATTTAAAACTGCTGAATTGTATACTTTATTTTTTACTTTGTTTTTTTAAAGGTCATCTTGTCTTCAGGTGAATTGCATACTTTACAATGGTAAATTTTATGGTATGTGAGTTATATCTCAATTAAAAATATAATAAGTGGCCAGGCGCAGTGGCTCATGCTTGTAATCCCATCACCCTGGGAGGCCGAAGCGAGCAGATCACGAGGTCAGGAGTTGGAGACCAGCCTGACCAAAACAGTGAAATCCTGTCTCTACTAAAAATACAAAAATTAGCCAGACATCGTGGCCTGTGCTTGTAATCCCAGCAACTCAGGAGGCTGAGGAAGGAGAATTGCTTGAACCTAGGAGGCAGAGGTTGCAGTGAGCTGAGATCCCACCACTGCACTCCAGCCTGGGCGACAGAGCCAGACTACCTCTCAAAAAAATAAAAAAAAAAAAGAAAATATAATAAGCACATTATATTTTATCTTAAATTATATATTTTAATGAAAAATGAATGTGTATTCCAAACAAAATATTAATGAGTAGCATTGCTTTTCATTTTCTACATATGTTTTTGCTGTTTGGCTTCATGGGAATAATTGGATTCTATGTTTGCTTCCACATTCAATTTATTGTAATATATTGTTTTGGTTGAATTATATAAGAAACTCTTGCCTTACACAGATATATAGTTAGAAAAGAGAACAGTATCTAGGCCATTCTTGGATTGCTTTAAATACCTGAGACTGGATAATTTATAAATAAAAGAGGTTTAATTGGCTCATGGTTGTGCAGGCTTTGTGGGAAGCATAGTGCTGGCACTCACCTTCTAGGGAGGTCTCAGGAAGCTTACAATCATGGTGGAAGGCAAAGGAGGAGCAGGCGTATCACATGGGGAAATGGAACAAGCAAGAGAGGGAAGTGTGGGGGGTGCTACACACTTTTAAATGACATCACGTTAGAACTCACAATCACAAAGACAGTACCCGGACATGAGGGATCTGCTCCCATGTTCCAAACACTTCCCACTAGGCCCCACCTCCAGCATTGGGGATTACAATTCACCATGAGATTTGGGTGGGGACATATATTCAATGTATATTGAGGCCCAGCCTTAGAAATCACAGTGTCATGTTCCCTACATCGTACTGGACACAACTGTAGGGCAGGCCCATATTTGAGGACAGTAGAAATAGACCCTGCTTCTTGATGGGAAGAGTGGCAAATAATTTGCAGCTAGTTCCGTGAAACAACCTTTTCTGACATTTTGAATGCCATGGACATGTGGGAGCTTGGGATATACTATGATTAAGTCTTATTTTTATACTTTTGCCACTTCTGCTTTAAAATGAACATCTTAACTCAATGCTTTTGTTTGAATTATTTAAAATTTATTGGTCAAATGCAATAAACTTAATGCAATGAGAACTAAGAGTGCTTTATGGCTTTTGATTATCTGCCCTTCCTTTTACATTTGTGACATTATTGTTCAGTTTTTAATTATTGATAATTACTTAACAATTTTTTAATATAGTATAAAAAGTATAATATAAATAGAATATTAAGTGTCTGCTCCAATATCAGTCTGCTGTTTTTAGAATGAACGTCTCCACTTCCTCTCAATGTTTATTTGCCAAGAGTGCCTTGGTTTTGCTTATGGGTTATCTATCAGCAATAGTTATAAGAAGATATACCAGAGATTAATTCATGTATTTACTTAATTACAATCTCCTTTGGAAGAAATTAAACCCACAAAACATTAAATAAAAATTAGTTTTTTTAATGTGGAGAAAAAATAAAAGGGTGAGCACACAATTTTTTTTGTTTGTTTGTATTTTTAGTAGAGATGGGGTTTCACCATGTTGGCCAGGCTGGTCTCAAACTCCTGATCTCAGGTGATCTGCCTGCCTTGGCATCCCAAAGTACTGGGATTACAGGCGTGAGCCACCGTGCCCAGCCATAAAAAAGAAAAGAAATTTTTAAAACTTGCTACAGTCTTCAAATTGCTTTTCCTGTATCCTAAACTTGAAGTGCTGATGAAATGCCTTTGAAGTTTTCTGTTAGTTTCTCCAGGAAAGGTAGTATTTTACATAGGCCCAGGTTGGACATGCTTCCATGTTATTAAGCATTTATGTAATTTGGGAATTTTGATAGTTATCAAAGCATGCTAAAAGCATCATTCTTTCAGCTGCCCTTAGAAGTTGCTTCTAGAAATCTGCTTTGAAATTGCCATCTGAAAGACTTATTTCTGCTGTATAAAAAATAAACCTTTTTTCCATTGCAAAATGGCAGTGTCTGTAGATCGTTAGTAGAGGTGTTGAGTTGGACATGACTGCTGTTACTGATCAGGGTAGGTAATGAACTGTGCTTTCTTAAAAGATCAGTATTGGAAAACTAAAGCTTGATTGACAGCTCAGCATACTGAAAATCTTAATGCTAAATTTGTTTAAAAATATTTGGTGGAAAGACATTATAAAACTTAAAACTCAGAGTTCAAAATTTCTCCAGAGTATTTTTGTCAACTCTAAGTATTTGTAGTACCAAAGCATAATTGGTCACCGTTGCCATTTGAAACAGCAAATTACCTTAGTGTGGTATAATGGTGTCCCTCTGAAACCCTCTGGATATTTTAGCCACTTCTGAAAACTCAGCATGTGGATTTTAAATATTCTTGAGAGGAAGATAGAATTCTGAGGCATAATTTTAGCTAAATTTTTATTGGTAACTAAACTCTCATTAAGATGACTTGCCGGATTAGAACTGAGCTAGGGTGTAGCTGCCACACCTTTGTACCCTATGTAACACAAAGAGGTGCAGCCCTTGTGATCACAGAGTGTTCTAAATTGCATAATACTTTCTAAAGGCCTGTAGCAATCTCAGTGCATTTCTTAAATTCTTTGAGTGCCCCCCATTTACTTTGATTTTATTTTGGCCTAACTAGATGGTTTGTTTCTCTGTTCAGTTTTGGTTGCTGGTTTATTTTGGAGAGTTCACACTTCACTGGGAAACTTTTAAGTGTTCTTGTGTACAAATAACTTTGTAATGTTACATTATTAGACATTATTATAACAAACTCTTGATTATATGGCATCAGATAAGCTTGTTTATGGATTGATTGTAAAACTCTGAAAATGTAAATTCTTAGAAGTCGTCAAAAAATAAACACATTAAAATAAATCTGTTATTTGGAACTCTATAGTAACCAATGAAGCCCAGATTCTCTCTATTGCACAGTTGGCACACTCTTTCCCCCTCAGAAAGGAAAGAAAAAAATACAGGTTGAATATCCCTTATCTGGAATGCTTGGAACCAGAGTGTTTCAGATTTGGGATTGTTTCTGATTTTGGAATATCTGGTTATACATAATGAGATATCCTTGGGATGAGACCCAAGTCTAAACACTAAATTTGTCTGTATTTTATACATACCTTGTAACCATAACTTGAAGGTAATTTTATACAATGTTTTAAATAATTTAATGCATGAAACAATGTATTGAACCATCAGAAAGCAAGGGCGTCAGGCATGGAATTTTCCACTTGTGATGTCATGTTGGTCACAACAAAAATTTTCGAATTTTGGTACATTTCAGATTTTAGATTTTCAGATTAGGTCTGCTTAACCTGTATATTAGAAAGGAACCCTATTCAGTTATTTTGTAATGTTCACTTTTGAGTTCATAAGTCTCCTCTATTAGGATGATTTTTTAATTTGATCATAAGCATGCCTCTTAAATTGAGAGTAAAAAAGAAAAATACTAAGAAAAAAAAAAACTTAAGGACTTTCCTTTCTCCCTTTTTCTCCCTTCTCCAGTCCCTCACTTTACAGGAAGGTAGTATCATGATTTTTGGCTATGGATAACTTTATTAACCTACCATTGGTAGAATATGCACTGGAGTGGTAATAGATTGTGTTGAGACCATTAACAATTACATTTTCTCATTCAGTCCCTCTCCCACAATGACCAGTGACAATTATTGATGGGGTTAGTGATCTCTATGGTCTTGCTTCAGTTCTGTATCTCTTTGTACAAAGCTGACTGTATACTGGGATGGAACTTTGGGATAGTGACTTTGTTATTACCTTGTCAATGATGTTAGAAATAGGGACAGACTCTGCAGCCAAAAAAAAAATAAAATAAAATAAAATAAAATAAAATAAGTGAAACACAATTCTGTAGAAATAGAATTTTCTACACAGGAACAATGTTAGGAGGTTTTTCTTATATGTTCACTAGCATTTTGGGAGTCAATTCATTATTTTGTAGAACAGGAGCATGAACCACATAGAGAAGAAAATAAACCCAATTTATTCCAAGAATTTAAAAATTACTGTCAACATTATAATAGTTTAAAAAATTGCATAGCTATTCTGATGTCTTCTAGCAATTAATGCCACCATACTTATGGAAAGAGTCTTTTTTTTCTCTCTCAGAAGTATGCTGTTTTTAGCATCGGTGTGCCTTAGTTTTCATCAGTTTCAAGTACTTTTCCTCTTTATGAAGTATGCTGTTTTACATGATTTTTTTCTATAAAATAAACATAAGCAAAACTACAATGGGTTTTGTTATAATAGCTATTCTACTCATATTCTCTCGAAGATTCTTGAGTTGCTTTAAGCCAACAACCGAAATCCATTATTAGAATGTTCCCCTGCCAGGTTTTATTACTAATACGTTGTTTATTTTTAATCATCTTTTGAATTATTGAATATTTTATGGTGTCTCATAATAGCAATTTCTATTTGTTTTATGTACTTCGTAGAGTAGATTTTGCTTTTCTGCCTCACTCCATTATATGTAATGGCTTAGCTTTGAAATCTTTGCTGGATATAGAGGACGTTAATTTGCTTTGACACTTTACCATCTGAAATAGCTCAGGTTTTGTATGGTCTTGTAAAAGCTTTATCCTGAAATGCTCTGAAAGATGCTTTATTTTTTTCTCTCCTATTTAAAAAAGAAGTTTAAATTTCCTCCTGATATTCTTGTCTCATGCCAGGATATTAAGCAGATGCTCAGATTGGCTCAGCTAGATGACATTAAAATGTATAGATTCAGATTTCAAAGCAATTGATAACTTTCACTCTGACATTATTCTTCCAATATTTTGTTCCTACTCCATGACCTAAGTCTTCTAGCGGTTGTTTTGCTACTGAACCTCTAGCTAATTATTACTTTTCTCCTCATCCTGACTCCATTGAGTGATAGGTCTATTTTCTGTAGGCTTGCCTGCATTTCTTAACGGAACCCCTAGAGTACTGTGTCCTATCCTACTCTCTTCAGTTCTTCCCCAATGAGGCATGACCAAGAGATTGTTGTATCCTTGAGAGGCAAATTCTTAGAATGGAGTGGCAGATGGATATATAAGAATCACCAGTGCAGTGATAATGGAAATTCAACTTCAATTAGATTTTAAAGTTGGTTGCTTCCAAAAAGTCTAGAAGTGAATTGAATAGAGCTATTTGCCCTATTAGGATTTTGTTCCTTGCTACCAAGTTGTCAGGGGAGGTGATAACAAAATTGGAGGAATCCATGATTAGGAAATGATGATGATGATGATGATGATGGTGATGATAGTGTTGATGATGAAGATCATTGCAGCCTATGTTTATCAAAACATATTATATATTTGGCACTGGGTTAAGCATTTTATACACTATTTTGAGCATCTGTTGATTGTGTTCAGTATTAGTAAATTAGTTTTCTATTACTACATAATAAATTACCACAAACTTGGGGACTTAATGTAACCCACATTCATTATCTTAGTTTCTGTGGGTCAGGAATCTGGGCACAACTCAGTTGAGTCTTCTGTTTAGGTTCCCACAAGGCTGCAATCAAGGTTTAAGCCAGGGCTAGATTCTCATTTACAGGCTCAACTTAGAAAGGATCTATTTTCTTGGTCTTGTGGTTTTTGGCAGCATTAAGTTTCTTGTGATTGTTGGACTGAGAGCTTTATTTTTTGTTGACTGCTATCCAGAGGCTACCCTCAGCTCTTAGAGATCACTCTCAGTTCCTTGACATGTGGCATTTTCCAGCATGGCTGCTTGGTTCCTCCAGCCATCCCTGGGAGAGAGAAATATTCCTGAAGGACAGATGTTACAATCTTATGTAATCTTGTACACTGATCATCTACAGTCTATCATCTTTTCCATATTCTGTTGCTTAGAAACAAGTCATAGATCCCAACCCTACTTGAGAGGATTACACAAGGTGTGACCACAGGGAGGTAGGAATCATGGGTGCCACCTTAGAAGTTTGTACACCGCCGAGAGATTGCTATTTGTCTTCCAATATCTTTCCTTCTTCTTCCCCACCTGAGAAATATAACTCATAATTCATTATTGGTTAAATATATGGTCACCTGGAATACAGAGTTTATTCCCTGGTTTCACTTGTAGCTAGGTGTGGCCATTGTGAGTAAGTATGGCAGAGGAGTAAGATAAAAAAGTCTGGGACTCTGAGGATTTTGTGAAGTTACTCTCCCAGTTTTTGAAGATTCTCTACTCCTGACTTCTTTCAGGTGAGAGAAAAGTAAATTTTTATTTTTCTTAAGCCATTGTTAATTTTGGCTGTCCCTTGTAGGACACTTCCTTGAGACCCTCCTCTGTTGGCCAGCCCTAGAACAGGGTGTCTTAACCTGGTCCTGCCCAAGTGTGATCACCCTGTAGGACAGGAGCTAGTCTCTTCAGCCCAGCCTCTCCACAAGGAAAAGTTTACTTCTTAACACTGTGGGAGGTGAACCCAATCTTAACTTTGTTCTTTTCTGTCATCTCTTCTCCCCTTTCCTCTTTTCAACAGCCTTTCATTTCCATTTTGTAGTGTGTGTGTTTTTCAAGGAACTTGAAATCACCCCTACGTCCAGGTTTAAACCAATCAAGACATTCTGTTTTCTGTCTCAGTGGTGAAAGTATGACATATGCCAGTCTAATCAGAGTGAATCTTAAAACATTTACTGAGAAATTGTGGCAATACTTATATGTAGTGATACTTCTGAGGAACCATATTTTCGATGCCAGCTGCCAATTCTGTCCCAAGGAGAAACAGACTTTACCTGACCCTTGAGCCTGTTGCTTGACAGAGATGGCTCATGGGGCATATAAACAACCCAACTCCTTCCTTATATTAACCAATATTTAGGGGGTAATCTAGGGGAAGCTTCTACACCAGCCCTGAGGTTAGAAATAGCATGTAAGGGAGGACTCTGAGAGAATTACTCTGTCTCCTTGACTGCAGCAGGATTAGTCATGGCCGACTCAGGTGGAACTGGGGGACTCTATTCAGTACAGATCTCAGACCATTGTGTGAATACTAAGACTTGGTATCCCTGTGCTTGTGGATTCATGCAGATGTCACAGGATATTGGAATGCTAAAGTGATTCATCACATTCAAGTAACAGATCCTTCCTACATTGTCTATCAGTCTCTACAACTATAATCTTGAATTTATTATTACTTTAAAAAATTACAAAAGTAACCCTTGCTCACTTTAGTAAATTGAACGACACAATGTGTGGCCTCTGTGTAAAACAGATGCTTGTTTTTTCAGGAAGTCTTCTGCCCTTCAGTTTTCCTTTCACATACTCCTTTTAGCCTTATATTGATAAAATGTTTACTTTTTACAAACTAACACTGATTCAATGCTTCTCATAGTCTGTTTGTTTGTTTTTGTTTTTGAGACAGAGTCTTGCTGTGTCACTCAGGCTGCTGAAGTACAGTGGCATGATCACAGCTTACTGCAGCCTCGACCTCCTGGGCTAAGGTGAACCTGCCATCTCAGCCCCCCAGGTAGCTGAGACTATAGACGCATGCCACTATGCCTGGCTGATTTCTGCA
This sequence comes from Rhinopithecus bieti, assembly GCF_001698545.2. NCBI lineage: Eukaryota > Metazoa > Chordata > Mammalia > Primates > Cercopithecidae > Rhinopithecus > Rhinopithecus bieti. Next base: position 75,328 of record NW_016814002.1, read on the forward strand.
TTTTTGGTAGAGACATGGTCTCACTAAGTTGCCCAGTCTGGTCTTGAACTCCTGAGCTCAAGTGATCTACCAGCTTTGGCCTCCCAAAGTGTTGGGATTACAGGTGTGTGCCACCATGCCTGGCCCTGCTTTTCCTGTTCTATATTTCAGTGATTACAGGGTTTTAAAATATTTTTGACCTAAACAAATAATAATTTATTAATTCCAAAATAGATAAAGTTGTCAGCATTTTGGAGATAGAATCAAAGTAAGGATTCACTAGTTTTTCCCCAGTAGGAACTTACAGCTAAGTTAGGGCATGAAACGTTTAAATAAGTGAAACAGTGAGGAAGAAGGTGCTAATCATGCACTAAATAAAGTGAAGAGGAAAGTGCATCTGTTTTTGGTTTGGCAGTTACCACCCCAGCTGTTTTCTAGTTGCTATATGTATTAAAAGAGAAGGCAATGATTTGGGATGGTCATCACCTGGGTGACAAAATAATCTGTACACCAAACCCCTGTGACGTGCAGTTTACCTATACAGCAAATCTGCACATATGCTTCTGAACCTAAAATGAAAGTTAAAAAAAATTAAAAGATAGTTATATAATATAAAAAAAAGAAGTTTCTTAAAGGAGAGATGGGACTGAAGTTGGGTCTTAAACCGAACAAGGGAGGACAGAGAGAATTGAGGCTGCTTTAAGAGTCTTGGCACAAAACAGAGCAGCTGTCCTCAGACCTGCCTGAGCACCCAGGCAGCAGCCCACCTCAGATCAAAAGGGACAGAATCTCAGGATACTGGCCAAGGTAGGTATATATATATATATATAGGTCTATACTTTTTTTTGAGATGGAGTTTCACTTTTGTTGCTGGAGTGCAATAGCGCAGTCTGGAGTGCAATAGCGCAGTCTCGGCTCACCACAACCTCTGCCTCCTGGGTTCAAGCGATTCTCCTGCCTCAGCCTCCCAAGTAACTGGGATTAGAGGCATGTGCCACCACGCCTGGCTAATTTTGTATTTTTAGTGTAGAAGGGGTTTCTCCATGTTGGTCAGACTGGTCTCGAACTCCTGACCTCAGTTGATCCACCTGCCTCAGCCTTCCAAAGTGCAGGGATTACAGGCGTGAGCCACTGCGCCCAGCTGGTAGCTGTATTTTTAACATGCTCTTTAGATAATTTGTTCTGATGACTGGCATTTAGGAGTTCTAAAGCAGGTGTGTCTTGTTCTTAAATAAGCACAGCTGCTTGAAAATTAGTTTGGGAACAATTTTGACTAAAAGTCTTTCAAAATCAAACAAATGGTCATATTCCTATTAGTTGATATATTTGTCATTCCTTAAAGACATGATTTTGTACTTGAGTTGTTATTCTCTTAATTCTTCTTAAGATTCTTTGGAATCATTTATTTGTACAAGTTGTACCAAAAGGAAAACAGGAGTCCACAGAAATAACCTTTTATCATTGATTGATTCGTTCATCCATTTATTTGTTTATTCCTGTGACAAATATTAGATAAGACTAGAGTCAAAAAGGATAGAAATTAGAACAGGACATTCATCCAGTCCTAGGGAATTTTAGTAGAGATTATGTGAATTAAACACAAATTAATGTATGGAAAAGTGCCAGAGAAGGGAGGAATTACTTTTAGCTGTGGGAATTTGAGAATCCTTTTTGAAACATTTTGAGCTTGAAATTTGGACATAAATGTGGGTAAAATTTGAGTATTTGGACACAGGCAAAAGATGTTCCAGACAGAAGATACAGTGTTAACAAAAGCCTCTGGGTGGGAAATCCGTGGCTTCCAAATAAAGGAAGTTGTGCTCTTTGTTTTGCCTTAAGTGCAAGATGTGTGGTGAATGAGAGTGATACGAGTTTGCAAATTTGATAAGTATTATGTATTCGCCATAAAATAGTCATAACTGTGGCTCATGTTTTCATGATCAACATGTTGAAAATCTTCAAGGGCAGAAAGTAGTAGCAGTAGTGAGCTGCCACCTTTATACACCTTCACGTGTGTCCACACCCTGTTAACATTCCACATGTAAGTACTGAAAAAGTACTGCACTGTTTCTGCAGAAAGTACCACTTAATACTCTGAATAAAGCTTTTCTCTCACATTTTGAGGATGTACTTTTAATGCTTAAGAATTACTTTATTTTTCTCCTTACCTACTACATATTTTAGGTTGGATTCCCAAAAAATAGACCCTAAAATGGCAATTTTTAGGCAAGTGGTTCACTAAAGGAGTACTCTCAAGAGAGTCTTATAAGAGAGTGAGGAAAGTAGAATAGCTCAGGGAGGAAAGCTAAGCAAAGGTGCAGTTTTCCCTGAAGTCTAGCCTTCATCTGATTCCACTGGGAACTGTGAAGCATGAATAGCATCTCAGAATTGTAGGACCTACAGGCATCTTGTATTCTTCCCTTTTATCATTCATTTATTGCCTAAAGCTATCCTTGGAGGGAGGGCATAACCTCCTGACTTTTCCCAGAAAGGCAAGTCCAAGAGGCTAAAGACAATTCTCTGTAGGAGGGTACAGCTTTTACTAGCCAACACTCACATAGCTAGAAGATGATGCAATACAGGTAAAGGGCAATGGTTCTCACCTGGGGGTAATTTTGTCTTTGGGAGCCACTTGGCAATGTCTGAAGATAATTTTAATTAATGTGACTAGGGGACGGGTGGAGGTGGTGTTGCCACTGGTAGCTAGTGGGTAGTGGCTAAGGATGCTGCTGAACATATCCTACAATATGCAGAAGAACTTTTCTACAACAAAGAATTATACAGTCCAAAATGTCAGTAGAGCTAAGGTTGAGAAACCCTGGGAGTCTGAGTAGGACATCAACAGTGACTGCTGCACCTTTCTTTTTATGTATACCCAGGGCTATATTTGTAAACTGCGGTAGCAGGAGCCATTCTTAAGTCTTGACCAGATCAGGTGAAAAAAAAACTCTAAAAGCTCATTCATTCATTCATGCTGTTTTTTTTTTTTTCTTTTTTCTTTTCTTTTCTTTTTTTTTTTGAGACAGAGTCTTGCTCTTGTTGCCCACGCTGGAGTGCAGTGGCTTGATCCTGGCTCACTGCAACCTCCGCCTCCCAGGTTCAAATGATTCTCCTGCCTTAGCCTCTTGAGTAGCTGGGATTACAGGCGCCTGCCACCACACCCGGCTAATTTTTGTACTTTTGGTAGAGACGGGGTTTCACCATGTTAGCGAGGCTCGTCTTGAACTCCTGACCTCAGCTGATCCACCCGCCTTGGCCTCCCAAAGTGCTGGGATTACAGGCTTGAGCCACCGCGCCTGGCTTCATTCATGCATTAATTCAGGAGTTGTTTCATTAAGTAATTACAGAACACCTGCTATGTGCCTGGCACTAGGCTAAGCAGTGGGGAAACAGGGAGATAGTATCTGCTCTTGGGAAGCTCAGAAAATTAAGAACTAAGAGACGTCATAACCCAGTGACTTTCTCAAGTTTAAAAGAGAGAATATATATTAACACAGTTTGTACAAACTGAAACATAAATATTCAATCATTTATCCAACAAATATTATTGAGCACCTACTAGATGCCATATGCTACTCTAGGCACTGGAGATATAGCAGTGATCAATATGGAAAAAGTCTTTGCCATCAAGTAGTATATAATCCATTGGGAGAAACAGCTAATAAGACACTCAATAAATATGTAATAACAATTTAAATAGAGATAAATGCTTTGAAGAACACAGAAGAAAAAGGTAGAATAGAGAGTGAATTGAGGTAGGGGCTGTGGGTACCTTATATTAGTAACAAGGATCAGAAAAAGCCCCTTTAAAGAGATGACAGTTCAGGTGAGACCTTAATGACGAGAAGGAGTTAGCCATGTGAAGATCTGGGGGAAAAAGATCTATTTCAGGAAGATGCTTGGTTTCATGAAGAAACAAAAACTGTGGCTAGATGTGCGGGCTGGGGAGTGGTGAGGTGTGAGTTCAGAGAGGCGAGCAGGGGCCAGATCATGGAAGCCCACTAGGCCACTGTAAAGAGTGTGGACTTTATTCTTATTGCAATGGGAAGCCATTGGAGGTTTTTAAAGCAGCATTTTGGCAGATGTGTGATAGTCCAGCAAAGAGATCCAATGGAGGGAAATGATCACCAAGAAGGACACTGTGTGCCTGCCAGCTGAGTCTTCGACCCTTCCAAAAGTGCATTATAGAGTGTCTTTCCCTTTTATCTCATAACTCACTTTCCTAGGTAAAATATCTGCCATTGGAAGAGTATGAAAATATACAGATAAGTTTAACATTACACCTTTTCCAGCAGCATTGCATTTTTTCAAAAAAGGTGAATGAATATTAGGTTTGAGCTTTAAAGGGCAGTGAATCATTTGTTATGCCCAAGTCCCAAATCGGGACACATCACTAGAAAGAGGAAGCCCATCAGATTAATGAGGAAAGTTAGATATTAGTTACCTAAAATGTATTTGGTGTAGTGTTTCAACCAAACCAAATCACGTTTAACCTTTTTATGTATGTAAGTCCTCACTTTGACAGTTGTAGCAACATAAGCTGAACAATCATTGAATAATGTATTTCTAGTTAGTTTGGGTGTATGCATGTGTGTGTGTTCATGCATGTGTGTATAGCACAGTGACTAGAGGATTGAATTTCTGTTAGGGGATAAATAAAATGGCTGCTAGATGAATAGTTTGTAGAATGGTTTTTGACAGCTGCTTGGAACCCAGGGTTTACAGCCTAATTACAATCTTCTGACAGACCTTTAGTGAGCAGTAAGCATGAGGATAGGCTTGACTTGAGTTTGAATGGTACTGTTTGTTTATTCTGCTGTTTACAGAGAGCAGCATATAAAATGGATTATTTTGTGTGTTAGTATTCTTTTATGTGTTAGTAGCTAATGACATTTTTAATACATTAATAGGAAGCTTGCCAGAAGCCCAAAGGAGCTTGAATATTTTGTAGGCAACTAATTTATTTAAAAATTAGCTACGGCATAGAATGTATATATCATAGAAGCAAAGAACATTATTCCACTAGTAAAGAGTAGGCATTGAGATGCTCTTTTGATAGAATTCTTTTTAAAGAAGTATTTTCAGAGCTCATAAATTATAAATTTGGCAAAGATGGAGCTCTTTTAAGTTGTGGAGCTCTTTTAAGTTGATTTTTAAAGTGAACCATATGTTTAGCAGGTTTTCTAATTGCTGTAAATGTCCATTGATGAATAAAAATGAGTAAGCAAGTTTTCTTTTTTACCATACCCTGGCAATTTTATTAATGTCTTACCTAACTGCAAACTCAGTAGTAGCTGTTTCTGACACAGCTACTTCTGTGTCAGAAACAGCCAGTCAGTGGCTTCCCACTGACTCATCATCCAACTTAGTAATTATCAATTCATGGCCAATGTATATACCCATGCAATTTCACCCTTCCCTATATTTTTGAAGCAAATCCCAGAAATTATATCACTTAGTTCATAAATAGAACCTCTAAAAGATAAGAATTGGGTTTGTGTGTGCACGTGTGTGTTTTTCTATCACAATACCATTTAAATTCACCTTGGAAACACTCTTTATCACTCTTGGGGAAGTTAGGAAAACGACTTGTACTTCTTTCCATGAAGGTTTAACTGCTGCCAGAATTTCTTTCCTGTAATAAAAAACTAGAAAATCAAACACAAAATATATAACAACTGTTTTCAGATAGCAGACAACAGGCAATGTAGGACTGTGAGACCTGAGAGGAGGGAAATCAGTAAGACTGGCCCAACGATTGTCCCATCTTCCTCTCTGAGGCGGATTCCAGGCCAAGGGGCAGGAAGGAGAACTGAAACAGAGCCCAGCCAACTCGCTGAATTGAGGAGGCAGAGATTGGAGTTAGGGGAAACCTGCTGGGATTTGCAAGACAGAATATCATTAGGAGGGGACTACGTAGGGGGCTGGGGGAGTGGTAATACCCGGTGCTACCATTCTGTACCTTGCTCTTTTTAACTTAACGATGTATTTATTTATCATTTAAATGTTATTTGTAGAGTTTCCAATATGTGCCAACCCTGTTCTAGATATCGTAGATGCAGCCTGCCTTCTGATGTATTGTCATATCACAAGCAGTAGTTCCAGATTTCAGTCCAACTAGGAAGACACAATGGGACTGAGCCTAGCACTAAGTTTACTCTATAGAGGATAAAACTTACATTGCACGTGTTACTGTCTCCTAGAACATTAACTTTCAATATTCAAGAACTGTAGAAACTCATTAGGTATGCTGAGCTCTGGTCCCAAGTCAGAACGGAATTTTGAGGTACTATTCTTGGTCTGTCAATTACTCAGGCTGATTCTACTTGCACAGCAATAGAGTAGTTTCATAATCTACTCTGATTCAACCTGTTGGAATCATCTATCTATATGGAAAACTAGCTAGAAAGACATGCAAATGACCATGGATTTTCTCATCATAAAGCTGGGACCATGTTTATTATTGTCTCAGTTACAGAGCTATTTTGCAGCCGTGCCCATAGACTATGACTCAGTTTGAACAAAGTATCATATTTATAAGCTTGCTATAATTAATACTTAGGATACAATGACCTTGGGAAAATTTGATATCATCTGCTAAATGTGAAGATATGAATATCTAAAGATTAAGCAATTCTCTCCCTAGATGTATACCCAACATGTTTATATGTGTGTGTGTGCATTTAGAGACATATACAAGAAGTTCATAGCTGCATTATTCATAATAGCTCAAAACTTAAAACAAGTGTCCATCAGCAACAAATAGATCAATATATTTTGGTAAATCATATAATGGAATAGTGCACAGCAGTGAAAATGAAGAAACTGTGTGTATACATAACTTATGTGAATCACAGAAAGGTAATGTTTGCGTGAAAGAAGCGAGACATGAAAGTGTGCATGGTGGGTGATTCCATTTGAGTATAGTTCAAACATAGGCAACATTAAAGTATAGCATGAAGAGATGCAAATTTAGGTAAACTGTTAAGCGAAGCGAGTAAATAATTACCATAAAAATGGGGACTGGAATTACTTTTGGTCAAGGATTGTAATTACGAAGGAGTGTGTGCTGCACTTCCAGGAGTGCTTGCAGTGTTCTTTGCCTTCACCTGGGTGGTGGTGTAAAAATATTCATTCTAAAATAATTGATTGTTTTGTGTACATATACACATATGTTTCGTTTTATTGTCCTTCTCTTTATTATACTTCACAGTTATTGTGCTTTTTGCAAATTCAAGGTTTATAGCAACCCTGCATCAAGTAAGTCTGTTAATGCCATTTTCTGAACAGTATGTCTTTCCTTTTGTCTTTCTGTCACATTTTGGTAATTTTCACAATATTTCAAACTTGTTCATCATTATTATATCTCTTATGGTGATCTGTGGTTAGTGATCTTCATTACAAATTGCCGTGAACTGAGCACATATAAGATGGCAAACTTAATCAATAAATGTGTGTGTTTCTTCTTACTGCTCCACTGACTGGCTGTTTCCTCATCTCTGTCCCTTTCTTCTGGCTTCCCTTTTCTCTGAGACACAACAATATTAAAATTAGGGCAATTAATAACCCTGCAATGGCCTCTAGGTGTTCAAATAAAAGGAAAAGTCCTATGTCTCTCACTTAAAATCAAAAGCTAGACATGATTAACCTTAGTGAGAAAGGCATGTCAAAAGCCAAGACAGGCCGAAAGTGAGGCCTCTTGTGCCATACAGTTAGCCAAGTTGGGAATGCAAAAGAAAATTTCTTGAAGGAAATTAAATGTGCTACTCCAGTGAACACATGAATGATAAGAAAGGAAAACAGCTTTACTACTAATGTGGAGAAAGTTTGAGTGGTCTGGAAAGAAGACCACTAGCCACAACATTCCCTTAAGCTGAAGCCTAATACAGCATAATGCTCCAACTCTTCAGTTCTAGAAAGGCAGAGAGAGGTGAGGAAGTTGCAGCTGAAAAGTTGAAAGCTAGCAGAGGTTGGTTCCTGAGGTTTAAGGAAAGAAGCCATTTCCATAACATAAAAACACAAGGTAAAGCAGCTGGTGTTGATGTAGAAACTGCTGCAAATTATCAAGAAGATCAAGCTAAGATCATTGATGAAGGCCGCTAACACTCAACAACAGATTTTCAGTGAAGATGAGCTAGCCTTCCATTGGAAGAAGGTGCCATCTAGGACTATCATAGCTAGAGAGGAGAAGTCAATGCCTGCCTTCAAAGCATCAAAGGACAGGGTGACTTTCTTGTTAGGAGTTAATGCAGTGGGTGACTTTCAGTTTAAGCCAGTGCTCATTTACCATTCTGAATATCCTAGTGCTAATAAGAATTATGCTTAGTCTACCCTTCCTGTGCTCTATAAATGGAAGAATGAAGCCTGGATGATAGCACATCTGTTTACAGCAGGCTTTCTGCATATTTTAAGCCATCTATTGAGACCTACTGCTGAGAAAGAAAGATTATTTTCAAAATATTACTGCTCATTGACAATGCACCTAGTCACCCAAGAACTTTGATGGAGATGTGCAAGAAGATTAATGCTGTTTTCACACCCGCTAATACAACATCCATTCTGCAGTCTATGTATCAAGGAGTAATTTCAAGTCTTCGTATATAAGAAGTGCATTTTTCTGGCTGGGTGTGGTGGCTCACGCCTGTAATCCCAGCACTTTGGGAGGCTGAGGTGGGTGGATTACCTGAGGTCAGGAGTTTGAGACCAGCCTGGTCAACATGGTGAAACACCATCTCTACTAAAAATACAAAAATTAGCTGGACGTGGTGGTGGGCGCCTGTAATCCTAGCTACTCAGGAGACTGAGGCAGGAGAATTGCTTAAACCTGGGAGGCGGAGGTTGCAGTGAGCCAAGATTGTCCCATTGCACTTCAGCCTGGGTGACAACAGTGAAACTCCATCTCAAAAGAAAAAAAAAAAAAGAAGAAGTGAATTCTTCTTAAGACGACTACTGCCATAGATAGTGTTTCCTCTGATGGATCTGAGCAAGGTCAATTGAAAATGTAGAGAAAGGAGTCACCATTCTAGATAAGAACATTTGTGATTCATGGGAGGAGGTCTGAGTATCAGTATGAACAGGAATTTGGAAGACATTGATTCCAACCCTCATGGATGACTTTGAAGAGTTCAAGATTTCAGGGGAGAAAGTCACTGACGATATGGTGGAAATAGCTGGAGAACTAGAACTAGCAGTATCCTGAAGATGTGACTGAGTTGCTGTAATATTATGATAAAACTTACATGGATGAAGAGTTGCTCCTTATCGATGAGCAAAGAAAATAGTTTCTTGAGGCTGGGCGCGGTGGCTCAAGCCTGTAATCCCAGCACTTTGGGAGGCCGAGGCAGGCGGATCACAAGGTCAGGAGATCGAGACCATCCTGGCTAACACGGTGAAACCCCATCTCTACTAAAAGTACAAAAAACTAGCCGGGCGAGGTGGCGGGCGCCTGTAGTCCCAGCTACTCGGGAGGCTGAGGCAGGAGAATGGCGTGAACCCAGGAGGCCGAGCTTGCAGTGAGCTGAGATCCGGCCACTGCACTCCAGCTTGGGCGACAGAGCGAGACTCCGTCTCAAAAAAAAAAAAAAAAAAAAAAAAAAAAAAAGAGTTTCTTGAGATAGAATCTACTCTTGGTGAAGATGCTGTGAACATTGTTGAAATAACAACAAAGTATTTAGAATATTATATAAACTTAGTTCATAGAGCAGTGGCAGGGTTTGAGAGGACTCTAGTTTTGAAAGAAGTTTTACTGTGGGTGAAATGCTATCAAACAGCATCACATAATACAAAGAAATCTTTTGTGAAAGAATGGGTCCATTAATACAGAAAATTTCCTTGTTGTCTTATTTTAAGAAATTGCCACAGCCACCCCAGCCTGCAACTGATGCAAAACGCTCCACCTGCAATAAGATTATGAGTTGCCGACATCTCAGACAATTATTGGCATTTTTAGCAATAAAGTATTTTTAATTGAGATATATACATATTTTAAAGACATAAGGCATATTGCATGCCTAATAGACCTCAGTGTAGTATAAACATAACTTTTATATGTACTGGGAAACCAGAAATGTGACCCACTTTATTGGCATGTTCTCTTTATGGGTGAGGAATTGCTTCTTATGGATGAGCAAAACAAAGATAGTTTCTTGAGATAGAATCTACTCCTGGTGAAGATGCTGTGAACATTGTTGAAATAACAACAAAATATTTAGAATATTACATACACTTAGTTGATAAAGCAGTGGCAGGGTTTGAGAGGACTTTTGGTGGTCTGGAACTGAACCTGCAATGTCTCTGAGGTATGCCTATATATGGGCATTATTTTTTAAATAAAACTTAAAAACAAACCCTGAACATAACTACTTAACCTGGGAATTTAATAAGGGAATTAACCTTATTAATATTTTTAATATTAATGTTCATATTTGCAAAATACCTTTCAGTGTAGAAGGGATAAGATTACTTGTGGAATCCTCTGAACAGAAAGAAGAGGCATCTGACCAAAGATTTAATTTCTTACATAGTGAAGGACTTGCTTTTGATATATACAGAGAAAGACCAGTTAATTGAGATTCTCATATTCTAAATTTCACACTTTTTTCTGTGTTAGACTCCTGAATTTATTCCAAGAAACTTGATAGAATAATTTAGGATCGTAATGTCATATGCAGGTGCAATGTGACATTTCTGAGTCATGCCTTGGAGCTGACAGTACAACTTTTCCCCATTCCCATCCATAGCTTTTAACCTGTTTTTTAAGGTTTTCTAAATCATAAAGATGAAGCCACTGATAGTTTGAGTGAGGCTTATCAAATCCTATAGCTTTTTACATGGAAGAGATGGATTTCACCTAGAAGTCAAACATTTGTTTACTGATAATGATAACAGCCAATGTCTGTTACAACATCGCTACCTCAGAGAGTTTATTATGTATCACACATTCTTGTATGTGCATACTTGCATTCGCTCATGTGAATCTCACAACTACTCACAAGTATTATTTCCATTTTAGTAGTGAGGAAACTGAGACCAAGAGGAGTGCCTTGAAAATGGATGTGTTTGACTCCTACGCCCGTGCTCTTTATTACTGGGATACTTTATAATGCTTTCATTTAGTTCAAGGTTGCAAAAGAAACAAACCGCTCAGGGTTTGTTGTTGTTGTTGTTGTTGTTGTTGTTGTCATTAATAGTACATTTATTTCAAGTGGAAACTTCAGAAAATTGACAAGCTTTTCATTCATGTCTCACTGATGTCTTCCATGTGCCTCTGAGTCTTCCTTGGCCAGTCACTTATGTTTTTAAGTAGGATTCAGAATCAGAGGTGGTCACACCACCTACCTCAAAGGCTGATTCAGCTTCAGACTACATTTTTGTGTGTGTGTGTTGTTTTTTTTTGAGATGGAGTCTCACTCTGTCGCCCAGGCTGGAGTGCAGTGGCCGGATCTCAGCTCACTGCAAGCTCTGCCTCCCGAGTTTACACCATTCTCCTGCCTCAGCCTCTTGTGTAGCTGGGACTACAGGCACCCGCCATCTCACCCGGCTAGTTTTTTGTATTTTTTTTTAGTAGAGACGGGGTTTCACCGTGTTAGCCAGGATGGTCTCCATCTCCTGACCTCGTGATCCGCCCGACTCGGCCTCCCAAAGTGCTGGGATTACAGGCTTGAGCCACCGCGCCCGGCCTTCAGACTACATTTTTGGACTAATGTTTAAGATTCAGCTGGGCCACGCTCAGAGTCCATCCTGTGTTTTCCACATCTGATTTCTATCTTACCTACAATCAGCCATCGAATAAAAGACCTTGGATGTAATGCAAAAGAATGGGGCAAGCAGAGGAAATAGTTGAAAGTTTGTAGTGAGCCATCATTGTCACTTTAGACCTTTGTTTAAAAAATATATCCATTGTTAAGATTTCTAATTTTACCTAAAGTTAGGGGACGATTATAAGGAAAAGCTGTGGCAGTCTTAATAATGGCTAAGGGATATTGAGCACTTAATCTGTTCCAAGAACTCTTACAAGACTTTTTACCTATTAATGTTGTTAACACATGCCATGATCCTGTCAGGTATGTATTCTTAATTCTCTTTATTTTCAGAAAGGGATTTGGAAGCACAGAGCAGTTCCTAATTTGCCTGAGATCACACACCTAGGAGGTGGTAGACTTAGGAGTTACTCAGGAAGGCAAATTCTAGAACCCACACATTTAACCACTATGTCATGCTGCCTCTTCTTGAGTTGAAGAAAGATTTGCATGTGAATATACTTTATATTTTTTAAAAAATGAAAGGTGCCATGGCATCTCAGGTGGGAAAAAAATAAAGAAAAAATAAAAAATGAAAGGACATCAAGTGTTGGTGGCATATTGAATCCTTTGATTTATTTTAACATGAACTAGCTGCAGTGGTAGAAAGACAGTTATGGTCTGGTTGCCTTATAGGTTATAAGCCAACAAACCTCATACTGTAAGTTTATAAGACTGCCAAGCATTTTCCAAACTCCTTTCATATCTGTGAACCACTGAACAACAAAGATCAAGTATGAAAAAATGTTCTTTGAATTTCCCTAAACCAAGAACATACTGAAATGAATGGTGAATAGTTGTGTTGGTTCCTTGTCATTCCTTGGATCAAATAATGACCTTTGTATCTATTGATTCTCACTTCTCTTTTGAAAATAGAGTGTTTTTATTCTACCAATGGTTTAAACTAGAAAAATTATTATTGCTGTCCCCTTAAAGCATTACATATATATATATTTTTTTCACTAAAATATCTTGGTATTATTGATTTAACCTGTTTCCCTCTTTTGAAATAGCTGTGTAGTCCTCTTAATGTATATGACATAGATTTCTGGAAAGCAATTCATATATACTTACAAAATATGAATTCTATTTTAATTCTGATCTTTTGTGCATAACTACTGTGAAATCTGTAAGTTCTCTTGATTTCCTTTCTTTACATTAAATATATTTCTTATAACAATAAGAAAATTGTTTTTTTGTTTCTAAATTGTTGCTTCTAAAATTGTAGAAAACAAATTTTACCTTTATTAGGATAGATAGAACTATGTATAGAAAGTACAGGTATATAGTTTTCTGCTGCTATATAATTACTACAGAATTACTGTCTTAAAACAACATGCATTTATTATCTCAAAGTTCTGTAGATCAGAAGTGTAGCTGGCTTCTCTGCTCAGTTTCACAAGACTAAAATCTAGATGTCATCCTGCTGGGCTTCTATCCGGAGTCTCTGGAGAAAAATTTGCTTCCAAGATCATTCAGATTATTGGCAGAATTGAGTTCCTTGTGGTTGTTGGACTGTACTTTCTGTTTTCTTGCTGACTGTCAGCAGAGAGCTGCTTTTAGCTTCTTGCAGCCCTCTACATCTTCAAAGGCAGCAATGACTTATTAAATCCTTTTCAGGCTTGGATACTCTCTGACTTCACTTTCACTCATAGTCAAAGGGGGAGGTGTTATAAAAGAGTGAAAATCATTGGAAGTCATTCTTAGAATTCTGCTTACCACAGGGAGGTAGCAAAATATTTATGAGTTTGGTACTTCCTTGAGATTTGATTTTGACAAAGCCTGAAATAGGCGACTTGCTTTGCATGAGTGATTTTAATGTCCTTATACCTACTGATTTTTCAAAGGGAATACAGCACTTTTAAATTTATTATTCTTGCTTATGTTAGAATTCAGACTTGGAAGTGTTTTTTTGTTTGTTTGTTTGTTTGTTTGTTTTTGTCGGAGTTTCACTCTATCACCAGGCTGGAGTGCAGTGGTGCGATCTTTGCTTGCTGCAACCTCCGCCTGCCAGGTTCAAGTGATCCTCTTGCTTCAGCCATTACAGGTGCACGCCACCATGCCCGGCTAATTTTTTGTATCTTTAGTAGAGACGGGGTTTCACCATGTTGGCCAGGCTGGTCTCGAACTCTGAACCTCATGATTCACCTGCCCTGGCCTCCCTAAGTGCTGGGATTACAGGCATGAGCCACCGCGCCTGGCCGGAAGTTATTTTTAAAGTGGTGAAAGTATAGAATTATTTTGCATTCACCGAAAGATTGTTAAACATTCAGTAAAGAAGGTGGTCTTCTAACCCTGATTCCAAAGTTCCTTCCTCTGATGTCAGTGGAGAGGTGGAGCCACTTATGGCTTATATTTATGGTAAAGGCAGAACATGTTGAGAGTGAAATGAATTTCACAGAGAACTTATCTTTTCAGTTTTCTTGCTTTAGGGTCACAGCTTTGCTATGGGGCATTTTTTCAATGAAACAGACCTACCACCAGCCATTTCTTATTGGAAATGCACAAGGCCTCAGGCAACAAGCAACAACTGAGGGGATCAGTGGCTCTTTTAATCTGCCTGACGCTGGCCACAGAGTCCTTACAAGCATCCACCATGCTCCAGAGAGCTTGTTTTCTGAGGTGGCAGAAGGGTCACATCCACAGTGTTCACATCCCTTAGATCCTTTCTCTGGGAAGCCACAGTGGTGATAAATGTCCAGAAGAGCGGTTATTCTCAGGGTATACGACCTCACAGCCACCACAGCTCATCTCTGCTTTATTTGGCTTTCATTCATTGAAGAGACAGATTTCGAACAGGAAGTACATCTTGCAAGTACTTTCTAATTACTGATTACCCTCTTTCTGAGTCCACCATTTGAGAAGCCCTTCAGCTGACCCCTGTTTCCTTTATAACTAGTACTTAATATGCATCAAATTTGTGCTTTTTAAAGGTTTATAGTCTTCCAGTTCTGCATAGTTCCAAATATGTCTCTTCAGTAAATCAAGCCTCCCTGACACCGCTCCCTGTTTCTTCCATCCCACAGCCCCTAGTGCATTTAAAGGTACATTCAGCAGAACAGAATTTCCCAATGGAGTCATACAGTGGCTTATTCATAGTGCACACTGGGGGTCTTCTAATGAAGGATAGAGGGCACTTGTGTCATGGTATCTTCTATGATTCTTTTGTGTCAAATTCAACATCTACATTAGTGCCCCTTGAAGTACCATGACCTCTTAGCTCTACAAGTCTAGTCTTTTATCATTTACCAGAATGAACACATTTTGAGTGTCTTTATTATTCTGTACCACTTTATTTCTATGATAAAGAAATGAGAACCCCTTCTTTATGTCTGAGACCTTTCCTTTCTCTTACTACTTATGATTGCAAACTTTCATGTCATCATACTTTTCAGGTAAGAAAGTTTCCATTTCTAATAGAATTGATGTCTAGATTATTTAAATCATGGCTACCTATCCTTGAACACTTTATGTTTATCAGAAACTCTCTTTAAAAGGCTCATTTGAACCAAACATAATATTCCAAACATGTTCTGCCCAGCCCAGAGCAGTCTAGACTGCTTCCTCCCTTGATGTGTGAATTGTACTTTCCCAAGTTCAAGTAGTATCCATTCTGTCGCCAGAAGATAAGTTAATGAATGTCTAATGAAAGTCAACCAGTATTTTTAAAAAGAAGTCTAAGATTGCCTTAGAATATTTAGTAGACATAGTATGCCTCTGGTTCAGACTGAAATTGTGGTTGACTAAACTCCCCCACACTCATTTTCTTTGGTTTGTTTATTTAGATCATTATACATTGATACATTCCATTTCTCCACAACTTTCAACTTTAATTCCTTCTTGCTTTAGGTTATATCCAACAGTTTATTATTTCAAAAGCTCTCTATTAGCCTTTTTAAGTACTCTTATCTCCGGACTCCTAGTACTGGGTCAATCCAGCCATCTACCTTCTCCACACCTAACCTCGGGCTGCTGAGAACTGCTGTTGAAAAATCACACACCTTATTTTTGTCTTTGTCTTTTTTTGTATTTTTTTGGGGGAGGGGGGGTCTGTATAAAATAAGATTGATTACTTTTGCTAGTCAGCACCATGATTTAAAGTTTTGTTTTAAACTTGATTAGCTGCCCCATATTTTCCTCCTAGATTCTGAGCATGTTCCTTGCTCTGGTACTTTGTGCTTGTGATTACCTCTGTTAAACGCTGTTCCATTAGTTGAGTAATTTTCAGTCTTGACTATACATTAGAATCAATGGAGAATTTAAAACAGTTCTGATGCTAGACCACACCCCAGACCAATTAACTCATAATTTCTGAAGGGTGGGACCCAGATATTAGTTTTGTTTTAAAAGATTCCCAGGTGATGCTAATGTGCACTAAGGTTAAAAGTCACTGCCCTATAAAGATGCGTGCTTTGCCTTCTCACTTTAATTGGTTTTAAGCTCAAATGATCATCACTTTAGGGAGGATTTTCCTGTTTATCTAAAATATAGACCTCTTTCACTTTCTATTGCCTTCTCCTGCCTTATTTTTCTTCACAGGGGGTTATAAGCACAAATGATCATCACTTTAGGGAGGATTTTCCTGTTTATCTAAAATATAGACCTCTTTCACTGTCTATTGCCTTCTCCTGCCTTATTTTTCTTCACAGGACATATCATTTATTTACCAGGTAAACTATTGTTGCTTATTCATTTCATTTGTCTGCCTTCTTCTCACAGAATATAACCTTCATGAGTGCGTACATATATATAATCATATACACATTATGTAATGTATTATCAATAGTAATTAGAACCAAAAGCATAAAAGAGTGGAAGAGACTGACTTGGAACAGTGTATATAAGAGAAGAGGGCCTAGAATAGAACCCCAAGGAACTACAACATTTTGGGAGCCCACGTGGTTATTCTGTTTCTTGGTTGGTTTAGTTCACTGCCATATTCTGCCATCTCTAATAGAGCCTGGCATACTATCCAATAAAGTTATTGAAAGGAATTCCCCAGTACTTCACCATTTTCCTTAACCTCCCAAATAAATTTTCTTTTTCACTCTTAGAATATTTTCAAATAGCAGAAAAAAATAAAACTGTCTAATGAAAATTCTTTGACATTCTGGTCCCTTTGACCAAGCATATAAAGTGCCCATGTATCTTTTTTTGTATCTCTGAAAATTGATTCTCCTGGTGTTTGGGGGTAAGATTTTTTTATATAATTTTTTTTGTTTTGAATTCCTTTATTTTGGATTCTGTTCCATTCTCTTTATCTCAAGACTTTGATCTATTCACTGTCTCTGCTTTATTGATGCCTTTCTTCAACATGAGTCTACTCATGTTTCTCCCATTTAAAACTAACATTCTCTCTTCTGTATCTCTTGCTCTTTCTCTCTCTCCCTGCTAAATCCTCTCATTTGTCTAATCTCTTTTTATTTTAAACCTCTCTATTCTCTCATTACTACCCCTGATGCTTCATAAAAAGTGCTCTGAAGTCAATAATGATCTATTTTTTCCAAATCCAATGGGCACTATTCATTATTCATCTTTCTTGACTTTCCCTCTATAAGTTGGGAATGTTGTTAACTTCTCCCCTTTGAAAATTCTCTTCTTTCTTGGTTTCTGTGATATCCCTCTCTCTTAATTCTGATTCTACCTCTAAGGTACAATCCTTGGTAAGAAAGTCATATGTGTCATTATTCAAGTTACTGATAAAAAGCTTGAAAAAATTCAGGCTTGAGGACAGGTTCTGTGTTGTGTTGTTAGAGACCCAGGTCTAGATTGTTCCTGATCAATTTTAGGGGTGTGTTATTCAGTCCACCGAATAACATGATTATACAGTCTGTGGATCTCCATCTAGTCCTGGATGATATAATTAAAAATTGTTAAATGTTTTACTGAAATTATGATAAAATATAAATTATGCAGGATTATACCTTACAGTAACACAAATTTTAACATAAGACAATTGGCAATTGATATTTAGGGGGTCTTCAAACCAGCACCTCATTCTCAAACAATGATAATCTAAAATTCCTATCTTCTAGGGAGAGAGGACAAGTTGTAGAGGGTAGCAAAACAGCAGACAGCTAGGATCTTAACAGAGAGGTGAGAGCAAACATGATCCTAATATTTTCTCTTTTCAGTGTCCCCAGATTGGTTGACAAAGCAAAGATCAATTGCATATGAGGCCATTAAATTGCTGCAGCTATCCCAGGAGTGCCAGTTAGCCATGACCCAGGATTGTCTTCTTGTATAATTAAGCTAGAGGGGCAAATTCCACTATTTGAGACCAAACCATAGTTGGACTTGAGTTGAGTGTTGGCTGCTGCAGCTAGAACCTAGGTATTCTGTGCTCCTCAAAGTATGAACCATGGACAAAATGTAAACACACATACACACACAAAATTGACTACTGAGAAGAAAAATGAATTTTATTAATCTGAGAGGGAGATAAAGTACAAGTATACAAGTTATGGATGACTTATTGATAATTGCTTACCATAAATTTGAAAACTTCAGCATAATCTGAGAATAAGATAACCTCCCTATTAATTTAATAAAGTTCACATTAAACTTGAAATATTATTTCAAAACCAAAAGGGACCTCTGTATGTGTGGTTGTGAATTTTGGTTGGGGAATGGAAAAGGAATCTGAACGTTGGCATAAACTGATCACATGGATAGGTGAGAGACAGCCACTTCTTTACCTTTCATTTTTTCTTCACTATGGATTTGATAAAGAACTTTTGAATTTTGTTTTTACTACCTTTGGAGGATGTTATGGACTTCATTCACTTTTTCTTCCAGTAAAATTTTGGTACATATTCAGTTTTTTTATTGGTTTGAGAAACTATTGCTTTGGGACAAAGTCTAAAATAACAATTGTAGATCTCCTTTTAGAGCTATGAAATTTGAGGTTAATAAGTTAACATTTGAGAAGATCATAAAACAGTTAGCTGGGAAGAAAACAAAGATTTTCCAACTTTCAGAAGACACTCCATTTAGTAAGCCCTATGTTGTCAGATGTTGCCTGTATTTCTGAGTGAGAAAGAACTTTTAATATTACCAGTGGTCTTTGAAATTTTTTGGAAAAAAAAGCAGGAACATTTTTTCTAATTTAGCTTTACTTTTGTAATTCATTTTGGTAAATTATTATTTGCCTCCATTTCTAGATTTTTCTTTTCTAGCATTTGAATTATAATCTCAGAGGATGCCCTTGATAGTGGAAGTATAGGGGTAATTTGTCATGTCAGTTGATAATTAGTTTGGATGATCTTACTGAAAGCTAAAGTTGATTGTGTTCATCTGCAAAGCAAACAATTTTGACAATTAAGGCATAAAAATTTTGAGTGTTACATATAGCTGTTCCAACTATAATGTGTTGATTAGAGCTATTTCATGAATCTTTCTCAGGAACAGTCTGAGTGCTATATACTGCTTAGAAAGAAAATACAGAGTCAGTGTATTTGCTATCACAATATGCTGATTGCGGCAGCTTGCCCAGAGCTAAACTTACTGTAATAAAAACTTCTGGATTGGAACATACTGATGGCATTTATGTTATTTGCCTCCTAAGTTGTTTCTGCACTTTATAAACCCAAGCAAACAGCTCTCAGTTTGAGAACCTCAGAAAGGTCTGTCATTAGGTATTTTTGAGTTTCCTTATGTCAGTTCTTTGAAGAATGTGTCAGCTGAAGTCTTGCAGTGAGCAGTAGAATATGGATCTTATGTAGCTGAAGGTGCTGGATTAAAACAGCTTCCATCTTCTGACTCTGTCCGTATCATTTTATTGAACTCACTTTGATAGATGCCTTTCTGTAAGGGTATTATTATTTTTAAAGACTCATACTGAGTTCCTCGCCCTTTGGATGCATATTGCCTCCTCAAATAGCATGACATCAGGCATACTGGACTTATATTAGCATGGTACTTAAGAAAATTTGAAAAAAGGCTCAAAGGAAAATTACTGAACCCATCTTATACATGCAGTATGTCTTAACAAATCAATTGTGGATTAGCTCTAGAAAGTGGCCATGTTTGTGTACATGGGAGGCCACATAGATCTCTGCCACATATTACAGTGTCTGTTCACGAAATTGTCCCTTTTTGAATTCATAGAGCCATCACTGGGAATAACAGTGCTTCTGAGTGCCTACTAAGGAATGGTTGTGGAGATAGGCCAAAGCTAAAGAGAGAATAGGAAAGCAAAAATAAAGATGGAGGGAGTGGGCAATTGGAGATGGAAAGGGTAAAGGATGAGTAGCAGTGGTTATGTCCTGTCTCTTAATAACAATACAATGGAAGAGTTGGCTTTTCTCTTGCTGAGAAAGGATATGCATTTGTCATATGCATATGCCACCCTTCACTGGGTTTCCTATGCATCTTTGGATCATATACCAGATGAACAGGAGTTCTTCCGTTACTACCAGTGAAGCTGTTATTATCATCACTTAGCCTTGCTGATGTGGACAATCCTTTGAAGATCTACATTTGGAAATGGCACATGGAATTTCAGCTCTTTTATAATTTATTTCTTACATTATTTTTTAATGAATAAAATGAGGATTATCCAAGACAATTTTTTTTGAGGGACAGTATGATTCAACCTCTTCAGGGAAAAAGTTTTTAAATGGCCTTACTATAATATTCGAATAACTTAGAGCCTTCACGTAATTTCCTTAAATGGAGGAATTTAGTCCCTAGTTATAAAAAGAATACAGTACTTTCTTTCTAGAAAACTGGGAAAGTCAGAAAAGTAAAAAGAAAATAGTGTGCCTATAATCTCACCACTCAGAAAGAAGCTGTCAGGATTAGATATAATAGTCCTAAAGTGCCTCTTTATTTTCTAAATTCTTGGGGCAGTGAATGACTGAAAAACCTGGAGTTTTGTGCCTGTTCCCTTGGGTGATAGTCTAAGTAATACCTGTTAAATGTTTTACTTTAACTCATGTGTCTATGGACCAGTAATATTTGAATAGCTATAATGACTATGTTTAAGTCTACTTTATTCCAAATTCATGCACGTAGCCAGAAATTCTCTGACCAGGAGAATAGAGAGAATTGCCTAATGATTTCACTATTTTACCTAATGATTTCACTGTATTAACTTGTATCTTAAATAGTAATAACTATATAAATAAACAAAAAAATAGACAGATACATACCTTCTTGACCACATTGGCTAATGAAATTAATAATGAACTGTGTTGAAAACTGCAAACATTTGCTATGCTATAGTTTACAAGTGTTCTCCATTTAGTAGAATATCAGTGCTATTTTTATGTTATTGTGCTAGTATTTCCTACACAATTGTTTTTCTTGTGTTTCTACTAGTATATAGATTTCAGACTCTCTTCATTCTCTAAAACTCTTCCTGTTTTAGAAGTTTGAGCATGTATGGGGTATGTGTGTGGTGTGAGCATGGTGCTTGCTGAAAATGAAGTTATTTCCTCTTATCTTTTCTTGAAAAAATTCAGATCCATGCTTGTGCTAATTTTACTCAAACTATAATTTGTTTCTAAAGACAAATGTTCAGAAGGATCAAGGAAAAATAAAAAATAATGACCCTTTAATTTTTGTAGTTTATTTGAATATTCTAAAATTGTTAGCATTTTTAACCTATTAGCAATGACAGCAGTGTTGTAAATAACTGTAACAGACCTCTTAAAGAAGCAGACCCCTTGATTAACAGGACCCTTGATCCTACACTTAATGAACTCCTCAGGTCAAAAGGTACCATAAAATTACAGTCATGTGCTGCATAAGGACATTTTAACCAATGATGGACTACATATACAATCATAGTCCCATAAGATTATAATGGAGCTGAAAAATTTCTCTCGCCATCATAAGGTCATAGTGCAATGCAGTACTCACGTATTTGTGGTGATGCTGGTAAAAACTAACCTACCGTGCTGCCAGGTGTATAAAACTATAGCACATATAGTTACGTACAGTACATCATCCTTGATAAGAAAAAAGGACTATCTTACTAGTTTATGTGTTTACTATACTTTTTATTTTATTTTTTAAAGTTAACTTTAAAACAGCCTCAGGCAGGTCCTTCAGGAGGTATTCCAGAAGAAGGCATTGTTGTCATAGGAGATGACAGCTTCATGCATGTTATATTTAGTGGGACGAGATGTGGAGGTGGAAGAAAGTGATACTGGTGGTCCTGACCCTTTTTAGGCCTAGGCTAAGATGTTTGTCTGTGACTTAGTTTTTAAGAAAAAAGTCTTAGAAGTAAAAAAAAAAAAAAGAGTTAAATTTTTTTTAAATAGAAAAAAAGCTTAAAGAATAAGGGTAGGAAGAAAGGAAATATTTTGTGCAGCTATACAACGTGTTTGTGTTTTCAGTTAAGTGTTATTATAAAAGAGCTAAAAGTTGAAAAAACTTAAAATTTATAAAATGAAAAGTTACAGTGAAGTCAGGTGAACTTATTATTGAAGAAAGAAAAATATTTTAAAAATACATTTAGTGTAGCTTAAGTGTACAGTGTTTATACAACCTACAGTTATGTTTAGTAATGTTCTGGGCCTTCACATTCACTCACCACTTACTGACTCACCCGGAGCAACTTCTGGTCCTGCAGGCTCCATTTGTGTTAAGTGCCCTATACAGGTATACCATTTAAAAAATCCTTTATGTCATATTTTAAAGGTACCTTTTCTATGTTTTGTTATGTTTAGACATACAAATACCGTTGTGTTACAATTGCTTACGGTATTCAGTATAGTAACATGAGGTACAGGTTTGCAGCCTAGGAGAAGTAGAGTATGCCATATAGCCTAGGTGTGTAGTAGGCTGTACTATCTAGGCTTGTGTAAATGCACTCTCTGGTGTTCACACAACAATGAAATGGCCTAGCAATGCATTTTTTGAATATATCCTGTGGTTAAGTGATACATAACTGTATGCATATCTTTTTTTTGTTTGTTTTCAAGACTGAGTTTGCTCCATCGCCCAGGCTGGAGTGCGGTGGCATGATCTCAGCTCACTGCAATCTCTGCCTCCTGGGTTCAAGTGATTCTGGTGCCTCAGCCTCCCAAGTAGCTGGGATTACAGGTGCCTGCCACCATGCCTGGCTAATTTTTGTATTTTTAGTAGAGACGGGGTTTCACCATGTTGGCCACGCTGGTCTCGAACTCCTGACCTCAAATGATCCACCCTCTGCAGCCTCCCAAAGTGCTGGGATTACAGGTGTGAGCCACCGCTCCAGCCTGTATGCATGTCTTTGTCGATGATGTTCTTTCTTTCCGTTTACCACTGTTACCACCCCAAATTATTTCAATTTTTAAGAGTAGGTTTCTTTTCCAATTAACCTTTGTACACTGTTTTTTGAATTATACTATAAAATATGCTCAAATGGACCTCAATCAATATTTGGTACTGATAAATAAAATATTTGCTGAATAACAAATCATTTTCAAAATTCTCATTTTCATTACATAATATTTATAATACAATAATTCTCTTAGGTGTATGTGACTGCTAGATATTCTTCTCAGGTTCTGTGTTTGGGCACAGCTTCAACTGCCTCAGGGATTCTGAACCTGCCTAGCCATAGGACTCCCCTGGGAAACTGATTATGCATACAGATTCTAGGCCCCACCCCTCCACCCCAGACTTGCTCAGTCACAGTCTCTGGGAGATTTGTATCATCAGACAAGTCTGAAAAACTTGAAACTAGTGAGGCTGCACTGGGAATTTGATCAATGCATAATTGCATATTGGTGTATAGGAAAGATTTATGGATGTGGATTGAGTTGATAGTGTTCATTTACTTTTATCGCTAGTCAAATCAAACATCAGAAGAGAAAACTGTCCTCCTACGTTCTTTAAATGTTAGCTTCTATGAGACTTCAGTTGAGGTAATATAAAAATTATTTTTTGAGCACTACCATGTATAAAGCACTGTTCTAATCTTTTTCATGTATCTATTAATATTAATATTAATATATAGAGATGAAATAATTTGCCCAGAGCCAAATAAGTAACAAATGGGAAAACCTGGACTTGAACCTGAGAAATCAGATTTCAGAATCTATACAACCCTTGCAATATATTGCCTATAGCCACCAAATGCTAAGTATGCACTAATGTATCAGACACTACTATACTAAGTACTTCATATAATTTTAGTACTTTTAATTCATTTACCAATTCTATAAAGTGAGATTAAGAAAGGCAAATTCAGAGAGATTAAGTATTTTGCCCAGAGTTGCCCTGCTAATAAGTGTTAGAAGCAGTGTGGTTTGAAATTGGGGTAGCTCAACTCCAAAACTCTTTTCACAACCACTATCCTGTATGCCAGAGTGGCATGTTTGAAAACACTCATACTTGTCATCCCTTCAATATTTTATATAAATAGTATTAGCACCTGAGGGGTTTTCTGCAAGCTGATTATATAACACTTTATTGTCTACATTTAAAAATGTCTACATTTAACATCTACACTAAGACACTTTGGTGTGTACATTAAATTTTTAAAGAGATTCTAAAGTATATTATAGAATTCTTTCTCTGAGAAAGATTTGAAAATAATATATTGGTCACTTTGTTATCTGTCATAGGCTGGCTGAAGGAGAGATAAGGATTAAAATACTTTCAAGGAATTCTTAACCCTCTAATTTTTATCATTAAGGGATAGTATAGTTGGTGAATAGTTGCATATTTTGTGAACATTTGTGAAGCAGTTGCCCTTTATTTTCTTCACTTGAACATTAAATATTCCACATTTGTTCTATCCCAAGTAAGTTATTCTCCTTTACTTTGAAATGACTTATAAATTTACTTTCACAAAAGTATTAAAGATTTGCTTTAAACTGCTGCTTTCCTCCTCTTTTTTGTCCCAAAATGAAGGTGAAGTGTTAATTGGTTTTAATGGCATCTATGGCTACCTCTTTATCTGGGACTTCACTTTCTAAGGAAAAGTGAAGAATTGGCAGAAAAATGTGTGAAATTGTCTGGGGAGGTGAGAAACTTTAATGTGTTTGTGAATTAGTTCACTTCTTCTAGGTAAGACTATTGCACCATAATAAATAATTGAAACGTAATTCTTACTCTTAGACCTAATCCTTTAAGTATATTAGTAGACATGCACAGAAGAATTTTCTGAAGAAATATGTTAACTAAGTTTCTTTAGCTGGAAAAGATCAGCCATTGATAGACTATGAAATAAGAATATCTTGTGTAAACACACATGGACAACCAGAGAAGGGACTTTCTCTCTCAAGAACAAGGACATGCTAATTTGGATTCAGAACTAGAAGGGAGGCACCTGGATTTTGCAACATGCTATTGTAGTTAAATACAAGACTATAAAGTGCCTGAGACATGTTCCTGGCTGTTAACACTTTTTCCCAATAAAAGTGATTCTAATAGGAATGGCTAATTCATCTGAAACACAGTTCCTGGTGTTGATACACTGATACATTTTAGTAACTCTGTACCTTTGATTTAATCATAGGTAACCATCTAGATAGGTGTTCTTATTTAAGAAAAAAATTTACTGGGATTCTGGAAACCTCAAAGAAGACTACTTTACCATTTTAACAGCTTTAAGATAACTAATCTTTTTTTAAAAAAATTATTATTCCTTCTGCGTTTTAGCCGTGGATATTTCCACTTGTACCTTTACCAGTAGGCAGCAGAGTAATGTAATGAGCCCAGTTCTGTGTTGGGAGAAGAGAGAAAAATATGGCTTTGTTAGCATTTGCTTCTGTAAAATCAGTGCAGAGTACCGAGGGAAAAATAGAAATGCAAATGAAGTCTGTTGATTTGTTTCTACACTTCCCTCTTTTTGTCATTCCACATTCAAGTGTCGGTTGTAAGATACCAGGAAAATGTTTCTTTATCATCAAAGATAAAAATAACATTTTTTGGCCGGGCGCGGTGGCTCATGTCTGTAATCCCAGCACTTTGGGAGGCTGAGGGTGGCGGATCACCTGAGATTGGGAGCGCAAGACCAGCCTGACTAACATGGAGAAACCCCGTCTCTACTAAAAATACAAAATTAGCCGGGCAAGGTGGTGCATGCCTGTAATCCCAGCTACTTGGGAGGCTGAGGCAGGAGAATTGCTTGAACCAGGGAGGCAGAGGTTACAGTGAGCTGAGATTGCGCCACTGCGCTCCAGCCTGGGCAACAAGAGCGAGACTTCGTCTCAAAATAAATAAATAAATAAATAAATAAATTTTAGGCACTTTGAGCCATTAACCCATACTCATGAGTTAAGTCCTCTACTTGAAATACATAATTTTTCCCACACAATTAGAGAGGCATTATTACTACCTTATTTTACAGAAGGTGAAACTGAGGCTTAGAAAAGTTGACCAAGGCCATATCTCAAATAAGTGGCAAAAACTGGAATGAAAACGTAGGTCTGTCTAATTCAAAGATAATGCTCTTAGTCATTATCTCAAATATGATTGTATGTATAATTTAATAGTGTTCTGGTATGTTTTGTTTTATGTACTTGGAGTCAGCATGTCATGATAAAGAGCAAGATAGAAAAGGCAGGAGATCTGGAGTCAAGATACTTGGATTTGGAATCAACTTGTTTGTTGGAATTCTAATTCTACCACTTACACTGTGTTATATTGGGCAAGTTGCTTTAGCTATTTGAACTTTAGTTTCTTTTGTGAATTGGGAAGTAAGGGAGACAATGGATGTGAAATGCTTAATAAATGGTCTTTGCTAATGCTCTACATTTGTAGAATGGCTTACAGTTTACAAAGAGCTTTCACCAAGATTGTCTCAGGTAATACTTAGTGATAAAAGTGTTCGAAGCTCATTCATTCTTTTATTCAGTCATCCAACAAATATTTTGTAAGTGTCCACTAGGCTTCAGGCATTGTTTTACATGTTGGAAAGATTTAGCAGTGAAACAACAGGGGGAAAAATAATTTCTTGTTTTCATGGAGTTGCATTTTGTGGGGCATATAGATAATAACACATAAGCAAAATATTAAATATATTAGATAATAACAACAAAGGTAGCATTTAACTTATATGATAAGTACTATGAGCTAGTAGTTAGCTTAGTAGCTAGAAGCATATTGCGATTCGTAGATTAGCTACATGATTTTCCATTACAGACAAACAAAACCTGTAAAGCAGTTACAGTTCAACCATAAACTTAAAAAAAAGTATTGTTTTAAAACAATTAGAGGATTTAACACAATTTAATGGTTAGTACACATCACTAAAATTGATGAAGTATCTTCTAGCTTTAACATTCTATGATATATTGACTAAAAGCATGGAGTAAATTTGGACCTCTGATACCTGTCTGTCTTTATGTAGGTCTGGCAAGTGTACTCTGAATATAACATAATAATAATTCAAAGGTTTTTAAAAGATTATTGAAAAACACTAAATAATCTTGGCATTCGTTAACTTTGTAAGCTAGTCGATATTCTCTTGAGTTATATGTCTCAACTTCAGCACAAAGCTAGGAAAAAGCTTCAGTGATCTGAAACTTCCATTCTCTTATACTGCGGCTCTTAGAAGATGCGATGGGATCATGAAAAGATCTTGTAGGGAACCCAGACATTAAGGTTATTTCTACCAACTCTGAATTTAAATTCACTGAAAGCTACAAGAAAGACAAGTGTTACTTTTAGGGTAGTTGACAGTCATTGACTATTGACGACCCCAAGTCATCATTCAGCATCATGGGGCAGAGGTCTGTAAGTATTGGAAGAAAAAGTCACACCTCCCCATTAAATGTTTTGAGATTTAATACTGAAAATGCTTTCTAGTTGTTATCTCAGTAAAAGGAAATAATCTTTTTTTCTTGACTCAAACTTTAAAACATTTACTGACGAAGTGTTTCTGATCAGTATTTAAGACAAGGTTGTCCAACTCATAGCCCGTGGGCCACATGCAGCCCAGGATGGCTTTGAATGTGGCCCAACACAAATTCGTAAAGTTTCTTAAAACATGATTTTTTTGTGTGATTTTTTTTTCTTTCTTTCTTTCTTTCTTTCTTTCTTTCTTTCTTTCTTTCTTTCTTTCTTTCTTTCTTTCTTTCTATTTATTTATGCTCATCAGCTATCATTAGTGTTAGTGTATTTTACATGTGGCTCCAGACAATTCTTCTTCTTCCAGTGTGGCCCAGGAAAGCCAAAAGATTGAACACCGTTGATGAAGAAGTTAAGAGCCCAAGCTTCAGTAACAGAATTCTTGTTCTACTACTTACTATTTAACTTTAAGAAGAAATCCATTACAGCTTCAAAATATTTTGAGCATCTTTCCACCTCTCTACTTGCCACCACTATTCTGTTCCACACAGTGTTTCTCCATAGAGTAGCTAGAGTGACCTTATTACAATTGAAATCTGATGGTCTGATCCCCACACCTTCTCCTCCTCTTTTACTCACTTCTCCAGCTCCCCACCCCCTCTCCTCCCCGTCTTCCTCCCTGCCCTCTTAAAAACTGTCCGTTGTCTTTCTTTTATGCTAGAGTGAAGTTCAGACTCCTCATTCAGGCCTACCTTGCTGATCTCACCTGTCTTGATCACTGAGCTTGAGCCACCTGAATTGTTCTAATCCTTACACACATTAAGCTGATTTCCTATTTGCAGCTTTAACTCAGCCTGTTTCCTGTGCTCAGAACACTCTTCATTTCACTCTTTACATGGCTGACTCTTTATCTCTCAGGTCTTAGGCTTTCTCTTACCACCCAATCTAAATAGGTTCTCTTGTTATGCTCACTCATAGCACCATATTTTTTCTCTTTCGTGGTATGTATCACAGTTTTTCACTTTATATTCCTTTGAGTTTTGTTTAATATCTGGATTCCTGGCCAGGTGTGGTGGCTAATGCCTGTAATCCCAGCACTTTGGGAGGCCAAGGTGGGTGGATCACGAGGTCAAGAGATCGAGACCATCCTGGCCAACATGGTGAAGCACCATCTCTATTAAAAATACAAAAAATTAGCCGGTGTGGTGGCATGTGCCTGTAGTCCCAGCTACTTGGGAGGCTGAGGCAGGAGAATTGCTTGAACCTGGGAGGTGGAGGTTGCAGTGAGCCGAGATCATGCCACTGCACTCCAGCCTAGGTGACAGAGCAAGACTGTCTCAAAAAAAAAAAAAAAAAAAAAAATCTGGATTCCTGCCCTCCCCCAACCATAATCTTCATGTCTTTTTGGTCTACTGTTGTACACCCAAGTCCAGCCACAGTTATTGAACAGATACTCAGTACGTCATTGTTAAGGTTGACTGGATAACAAATCTCTATGACCTTTCAAAGTCTTAATTTGCTTATCTGAAAAATAAGGATAATAATTCCTATCTCTAAAGTTACTGTGTGAATTAAATGAGATTAAAAGATCTAAAATAACGCTGGGCTGGACAAAGTCTTCAACAAATGGTGGGGTCTGTAGTAGCAGCAACATAATCAGCAGGCACTTATTAAGCCCACTGTATGTGTAAGACGTCACTAATATTTACAGAACATATTTTAGAAAGAGAAACTTCTGTTAGACTTTTGTTTAACCTAGTCTTCTCTGGGTAGATTCATTAACATTGATCCTCATATTAAGGAAATTAAAATGTGAGATTCCAGCAGTGATTCCGTACTTTTTAATGGAACATTGATATGAACTGCCTCAGCTTTGTGTTGTCACAGCTATCAGAGCCCCCAACGTACATTCAACAGTGTAATTACTTTGCGTAGTAATTGCCTAGACTATCCTCCCTCCACTCCAGCCAGCTGGCATTGAAAAAGAAGCACTGCTTTTATGTGTGCACATAATCAATCTGTAAAATCCCATTATCCCCAACTTCCACACCCCGTGGCTGCATGCTTCCTTTTGAAACCTCTTAAAAAAGAAAACTTTGAAGGCAGCCTTAAAGGTTATTTCTAATCTCCTTCTAGCCATATAACATAAAATGAGATAGGGGCCGGGCACGGGGCTCAAGCCTGTAATCTCAGCACTTTGGGAGGCCGAGACGGGCGGATCACGAGGTCAGGAGATCGAGACCATCCTGGCTAACACGGTGAAACCCCGTCTCTGCTTAAAATACAAAAAACTAGCCGGGCGAGGTGGCGGGCGCCTGTAGTCCCAGCTACTAGGGAGGCTGAGGCAGGAGAATCGCCTAAACCCGGGAGGCGGAGCTTGCCGTGAGCTGCGATCCGCCACTGCACTCCAGCCTGGGCAACAGAGCGAGACTCCGTCTCAAAAAAAAAAAAAAAAAAATGAGATGGGGTAGGGAGTGGGAGGGGTTCATAATGTGATTTGCTTACCTCTTTGCCTGGAATCTTACGATACTTGTAGGAAAGCCCAGTACAAGGTTACATGGGTAAAAATACTTCTTCAGTGTGTATTTTGAGATAAAGTTGAATTTATTTCTGTTTTGAAGTGTGAAGAGTAGATCAAGGTTAATTTGATTATTCTAGTTCTTCTTTTAATCTGTTCATAATGTCTGTACTATTTAGAATAAGAGTTTCCACCCACCTCTCATGACCAGCAGCCTGTGTAACTGATTATCTGTTAGAGTCCTAGGTGCAATGCCCTTCCCGCTTTGCTTTCCTGTTTCGTGTCTTTCTTTCTGAGAATATTATCTCCTTTCTGGATCGTTTTCTAACTGCTTTTACTAGGCTCACTACAATATTTTTCTTTTGGATTCCAATTTCCCATGTGATTAGCATTTTTCTTAGCATTCTTCCCATAGTCTTGAATTAATGGACATTTTTCCTTGAGGATGAACTTTCCTGTTTTCTGCTCCATCTCTAGAAACTACCAATATTTGATGAAAGTAGGGTAGGGGAGAGGTATGGGATATAGGTAGGTAGTCTCAAAAATGTTTTCTCCAAACCTGAAAGATGTGACTATGCTTCTGTCATCATTATTCAAAAACCTTTATTTTGAAGTCTGTATTTTACAGTTGCATCACCTAATCCTATCATCTTCTCCATCCTCTTCATCTCTGGGACATTTCCCCATCTTCCTTAGGGCCTGGACTACAAACCTTACCTTCATACCACCTCATTCCATCTCTCTCAGTGACTTTGTTCTCCTAGCTAGTGATACTTGTAAAACTGTAGCTTCTCAGTCAGTCTTTATTTCAGGCATCCTAGAGCCACAGTCATGGCTTGGGCCGCACCTCTTGGGCATCTCCACTTTCTTTTCCCCTATGAAATATGCTCCCTGTCTTCGTTGTAGATTCCTCTCACTATACTCCCATCTTCTTCCTCAGGTTGATATATCTCCCTCCTGGTGTTCACTTCCTTTTTTTTTTTCTTGTTCCTCCCCATGACCCACCAAGACCCCTTCACCCTCTTATCTTCTTGAAAGATAGTCTTAATCATTGTTTCTGTTTTCTTTATCTCCCATTATCCTCTCAGTATGCTAGAGACTTTTCCCTCATTACTTGCAGACACTGCTTTCATAATCCCCCAAGGGTCACCTCATTTTTCATATTCAGTGGTGACCTCTTCTATGTCTTTACCCTGATAACATTTTTGACATCCTCCTTTTTTAATACTTTACTTCCTTGACTCCATAATATTTTCTTTCTGTGATTATTTTCCTCCTCTGCGACCCCCCCCCCCACCCCACATTTTGTTTGTTTGTTGTTTCTTTGGTGTGGATTCTTCTCCCTCTTCCCTCATTACAAAGGGTGCTCCTTTGGCACCTCTTTTCTCTCTGCTTTTTTTCTGTTGGTTATCTCATCTGCCCTCTCAATTTTAATACTCACCTCTTAGATGTGGTTTCCCTTCCTGATGCTGAGGATCTGTCCCCACATCCTCCTTTGTAACCCTCTGTAGACATGTCCAGAGGGATAATGTAAACCTAAGGTCATGTTAATTTATTATCTGGGTCACTATGGAGAGTTGAAGAGGGCACTATTAATAATTAGCAGATGTAAGCCTGTACTGCGCACATAGTCACCTGTTCAAAGCCAATATTTACAAAATACTCTGAAATCTGTTTCTTTTCAGTTGTTTTCCATCTTTATTAATTGCTCACCAACATTCTACTTACCTGTGCTGAAAATCTTCATCATCTTCAATATTCACTTTTTTTACTGTATCTTTTTAATTAAAGCTTTCTTTATTTCTTTTTTGACCCCATTCCACTGGCAGTGCACTGTTCAGGCCCTTATTTCCCCTTGCCTGAAATACTGCATAGCCTTCTAACTTGCCTTCTTGTTCCCAGTTTCTCCCATTCATCTTTATGCAATATTTTTTATTTTTACAAAATGTTGCCTGAAGAGCACTGATCATTTATATACCTGCTTAAGAGGCATTGCCAAAGAATATCAATGTAGACTTCTCAGCTTGGAATTCGACACACTGCAAAGCCTAATGGAAAAAACCTTTCCAGTCTTACCTCCTTCATGGACCCTGTATTTCAGTTGGACTATTGGCCTTTATCCAAACACCTCCTAAATCAGTGGTCCTCGACCGCAGCAGAATCACCTTTGGAATTTTTTGAAATGTACGTGCCTAGCCTTCATCTGGGAGTTTTTAATTTAGTAAGTCTTTGTTGGAGCCTGATTATCTTAACAAAAACCTCCCTCAAGTGATTCTGACCAAGGTCAGGGTTGGGAAACATTGCCCATTTTTATTTCTTTATAATTTTGGTCACTATTTTTTCTTCAGAACCAGCATCTGCTTTTCTTTAAACTCCTTCTTACCCCTCAACACCTATCCTTAATTTTATCTCCTTCATGAGGTCTTCCTTGATCTATTCAAATAGATGTAGTTGTTTCTTCCTCTTTACTGCAGAGCAGTGAACTGTCATTGCTATTTATGCCCTATAACTAGTAGACAGCATACTTCTTGAAGGCAAGCCATCTGCTCCTTATAAAAAAGAAGCAAGCTGGGCGTGGTGTCTCACGCTTATAATCCCAGCACTTTGGGAGGCTGAGGTGGGTGGATCACCTGAGGTTGGGAGTTCGAGATCAGCCTGGCCAACATGGTGAAACCCCGTCTCTACTAAAAGTACAAAAATTAGCTGGGTGTGATGACGCACATCTGCAATCCCAGCTACTCGGGAGGCTGAGGCAGGAGAATCGCTTGAATCCAGGAAGCAGTTTCAGTGAGCTAAGATTGTGCTACTGCCTTCCAGCCTGGGTAACAGAGTGATACTCCGTCTCAGAAAAAAAAAAAAAAGAAAAAAAAAAAAAAAAAAAAAAAAGCCAGTCAGTAAAAGTCATTGACTAGTTAAGAATATTTGTAGAGAACTTTGAAGTTCTTAAAAAGTGATTGATAAGCATGAGTTATTTTTTGCTAATTTAACAAAAACAAAAGTACAGTGTTTGTTATTCCAAGACTATGCTAAATCAAGATTTGCTAATCATACTAAGAAGGAAAAAGGAATTAGAATTTTAAATGCTACTACCATTTTCAGCAGCAATGAACTAATACTACATTCGTTGGTGGATTGATTCCGTTAACACCCATGCTTCAGGTGCTTTGGGACATGGAGCTCTCTTTGGATTCCTCATGAAAGCTGTCATGTTGGCATGTGGCTATAAAATATGCATTAGTCAGAAACTGTAGTTATTAAAGCTGAGTTCTTTTCACTAGTTTGTTTGGAATAGGAGAATGATACTTTTAATAAATCAGCCTTGCTATAAGATAGAGCACAGTGTCAGTTTTAATAGGGAGCAAGAATAAGTGCAGTGATTAAATGCAGTTACAAGTGGCTGCATCTAAAAACAATTTTTGATTTTGTCAAACATTTAGCAAGGGAGTAATTTTTTTCCTCTAGTTTTTTTCTAGCTTTCCCACTTTTTTTATTTGTTGTTGTTGTTAAATCTATATGCTATATATTCAGAACTGGATTTTTTTTTCCCTATAAATTTGTTAGTACCTGATTTGGAATTTAGTCTTATTAGTATCATTTAGTTTGGGATGCATGGAAATGTGTGTATAATTATTGAGTGCCCTTTAAGGTGGAGACTTGTATCTTGATATTCTATTGAAGTATATATATATGTATATTTTGTACTTTGCAAAGCAACTGGATTTTATAGCAAGTGTAGATAAAGAAAAAACTTGTATCCTGTTGGTGCTCTGCATATTTGCTAGTATAAAACATGTTTCTGATTTATTCCAGGCAACATAATCAAAAGGTGTATTTTAGAACATTGACAAACTTTTCTATGCTCGTGAAAGGTATACTGACTGGAAAATATCAATATAATCTCTTTTTTTTTTTTTTTTTTTTTGCTTTTATAAACTACAGGTTTATAGAGACTTTATGGAGACATTCAGTCCTTTCCCTGACTTTTATAAGAACTATAGCTTAAACTATTCAAAACTTCTAGAAGCGAAGTCAGACTTCCTTCAGAAACATTCACTATGTTTAATGTTAATCACATTAGTCTTTCAGTTGTTCCTCGAAAACAGCCATAACGGGAAGCCAAAAGACAGAGTGTTGGGAAACATTTTGAGGATAGCAAGCAAATAATTAATAAGATTTCATAGTCACTTGGAGATATCTCCTTGTCAGTAGAGGAGTAGAAGGAGCAGTCTCTAGTAAAATTTGGGAACAGATGGCAAACATTTGTTGACCGTAATAGTAACTTATATTTTGTAGAAGATTGTACAGTTTCCATGCACATCATGTCATTTAATCCTCACAAAAATAAGGGTACTAATAACCCCCTTTTACAGATATGGAAACATAGCTAGGAAGGGTAAGTGATTTGTTTTTAATTGTACTATTTATTCTAAATAGTACAGACATTATGAAAAGATTGAAAGATTTCAAGTCTTTTGATGCTCTGTGTGGAAAACACAAAGTGTGTGTGTGTGTGTGTGTGTGGGTTTTAATTCTCTCATTCAACAATAATCAACACAGAAGACTTGTCTTACCAAGTTTTGCCCCATACACCGAGCAAACAATCAGTTCTTCAGCAGATACCAGCCGGATGTCCTCCAATTCAGTTTAATCCTGACACTGGCTACCTGGAAATTGTGTCACATCCCACAAGTTGAGCGCTTATTCCCACAAGACTGCCCCCTCTTCAGGCACCAGTTGCAAAACTAGCCAGCTTCATGTTTGGTTTCCCAGGATCCCTTTTTGTGTTCTATTAATTTGCTACAACAGCTCACAAAATGCAAGTCAACAGATTTACTGATGTATTATAAAGGATGCGACAAAGGATCCAGATGGCAGGAAACATTAGGTAAAGTCTGGGTGGGCACAGAGCTTCCATGCCCTCTCCAGGCATGCCACCCTGCAGGAACCTCCACATGTTCAGCTATCTGGAAGCTCTCCAAACCTTGGCCTTTTGTTTTTTTATGGAGGCTTGATTACACAGGCATGCTTGATTAAACCATTGGTCACTGGTGATCAACTTAATCTTCATCCCCTTCCCCTTCTCTGGAAGTTGGGGTTTGGGGTTGTAAGTCCCAACCCTATAATCATGTCTTGGTCTTTTCAATGACCAGACTTTATCTTGAAGCTACTTAGGGCCTGCCAGCCATCAGTGAACTCATTAGCATATGAAAAATGAAAATATATCACTTTGAAGATTGCAAAGATTTTAGGAGTTGTATGCCAGAAACAGTATCACAAATGCCAACTCACTCTACTAAAAAGGCTATTTTAAAAAAACAATTTTCAAAGACCACCTTAAAAGTATCAGGACAGTGGCAGCAGTGTGCCTAAGAGAGAAAGGCCGTGAAACCATTTCTTAAATTTTCCATCTATACAATGAAGAAGTAAGAGGAAATAAATTTATACATGAAATACTGAACTCTTTGAAGTAAAATGATACACAACCTCAAGATGTTGATTTTTTAAAATTTTAGCCAACTTTTATTTTATGACTAGAAAATACATGGGACGTTTAGGACTAATGTGCTGGGCAATTTGCTACTTAGTGATAGTAACACAATCCTGAAAAGCAAGCACAATTATTCTGTACTTTTAAAAGTTTTATTCAGCAATAAGACCATAATTTTCATATTTAAGGAGTATGAAAATTTGTCGAGTTTTAAAAGCTGAATACATGTAGCGTTGGATCAAGGCACATACAAGACTGGCCAAAGGGCGTACAATGCACTTTGGTTTTTTGTTGAAAAAAAAAAATCATGGCAACAGAAAAGTGATATGGTTTTTCAACAAGTAATAGCTCACAATTCAGTAGGAAGCTAGAAGGAAATGTTACATTATAAGTTCATTATGTAATATCTGGAAAATTGTGACAGTAATGGGCAGTATTCTTGATCTTTGTAAAAGTAAATTGAACATTTATGTACAGTGTTAAAACCTTTGACATAAACCAGATCTAAATTTGATGTCTAGTATTTATTTTTCTTTAAATTCTCTCTTATTTAAAGAACTACTTTCTCTGGGTTGTTGAGGGGAATCACTTATAATTACACTACATTTTAATATGCATAAAATTTCTCTGACATCCTTTATGATAAAACATCATAAACACTAACAATTTTGTGTTTATAAGTCACTTTTCAAAAATCAGGATGGCATAGGCAAAACCAAAATGCAGTTTTGGTATTTGTGTTCATTATACTATACAAGTCTAAGTTTTCATGTTTTCCTAAGTACACATTTCCCCCGCAACTTGGAAACACATTTACATTACTGTTTTTGTGAAGTCCTTTATTTTCAAAGCTTTGCTGACAATGGCTTTAACAGACTTCACACTCCTTTTATGCCAGCTGATGCATTCAGTTCAGAAGATATGCTTAACTTTTTTAAGGATAATTAATTTGCCTAGAGCAAAAATGGAGATATGCAGCAGGTTTGATATTGCCCATTACTTCACACACTTTGATTTATTGAATACCACTGGGATAATACAAATTTAATAATTGGAACATTATTTCATAACCATTTTTTAAAATTAAATTCTCTCATTCAGCCATTCAGCCAGTTTTTTTTTACATTTTATTAATACCAAAGTGAAAAATGGCCTGTGCTTATACTACAAGGATCTCATGTGAATGCAGTCCTGATTGTTCAACACAGCAAGAAAATTCACTTTCACAGTCAACAAGTCATCTTACTCAGTAGAACACAAAGTAAATGGTTTATAACTCCAATATTTGCAAGGAAAATACAGTACAAATTACTAAAAAATACTAAAATATAGAATTGTGTTCAGGCATCTCCACTACATCAATCGCAGCAGTAACCTGAAATTTGAAACTTTTAATAAAAAGTTCTTAAATATAAATTATATGGCAAATGTACAGTACATTGCTTTTTTCAGTCTCTTTTTCCAGTGTTTTGCAGTAGAACAGGGTTCCTACCATCACCTCCCTTAGGTTTAAAAAACCCAAAACACAAGTCTGCTGGAAGTCCTTCAGCATCATGAGTGTGAGTGATCTGAGTCTGGAATACCACTGTCTCTGTAGCTTCGGTTACTACTGCTTTCACTGTGATTGTTTTTGTACAGATTCATTCCATTAGGAGGAAATATGGTATGTATTACAAACTCTTCCTTCGAGATGGGTTCATTGCTTATTGGTAACATCTGAAAAGAAGTTTCCCTGATTTCCAGGATAGAGTTGTCCTTCTTAGTGCCAGCTTCTGCATAGTCATCCTTTCTTCTCCTCCCTTTGCTATATGCACAGTTCCTTGAGAAAAGCGATCCATTCCTATGAACATACCAACACACTAAAGCAAGAAGGGCAATGGTAACCAGGGCCACAGCTCCACCAATGATGGCAGCCAAAGGTAAATTGGGGTTTTTGTAAGGTTCTTTCTCTTGCTCTCGATTGAGGGTGGTTGTAGGGTTGTACATTCGAAGGGGTGCAGTTTCAGTCTCAATACAAACAGGAGTTTCATCAAATAGGTAGAGGTTACTGGTTTCCATGGGAACCATGCATACTTTATAGGGTGAATCAGGCTCCAGGGCTGTGACCAAGTACTCACTGCGTTCCCCTGTTACAATTGTTTCTGTTATAGATCCAAATGCTGGGCTATGGCCCAGTTTAAGCCAGCTGAGTCTCAATGCAGTCATAGGTAGAGCAAGTTTCCAAGAGATATGAATTGTATCAGAGGTGACAGATTTCACAGTAATTGTAATTGTTTTTCTTGAGGGACTCCCTGTGGTTTGGTGATCCTTGGTGAGCTTGGGGTTCTTAATATCTGGCTGTTTGGTCACTGGAGCTGGCCACTGTCCTTGGGCAGGATACACTGTGTTGGGTATTGCAGTGGTTATCTGAATGGTGCTTACAATCCCACTGTCCTTACAATCAAACAGTTCTGCATTGAGATCCTTAATAGCCATCCCACGAACTTTTTCTGGGGCTTGGCACATAAGCCCACGCACGTTGACCTTCACAGGTAATGATTGTAACCAGTCACGTACCCATTTCATCTTGCACCCACAATACCAGGGATTGTTGCGAAGAATCAGTTGTGTTATATTGTCCAAATCATCAAAGATACCCTGAGGTAAATTACTTAGGTTATTATTGGACATATCCAGTCGATAGAGCTGCCTTAGATAAGAAAAAGCATTTGGGGGCACCCGATTGATGTGGTTATCTTGAAGATAAAGCTTCCTCAGGTTTGTGCCTGGAAGGTTTACTGGTGCAGCAGTCAGGGAATTCCGCACCAGGGACAGCTCTGTTAAATTAACTAGGTTGAAGAAAACTTTGTCACCTAAACCGTGATTGTTCAACAGGTTTCCATCTAGAACCAGGCGTTTTAGACTAGTGAGACCTTGAAGAGATGGTGATGAAATTGTGGATATGCGATTATCATCCAAGCGTAGTTCTTCTATAGTCCTGGGCAAACCCCAGGGAATTGTGCTAAGGTGGTTGCGGGACAGGAAAAGCAGTCGGAGATAGTTGCTGTCTCGGAATGCTCCCTCTTCTATGCTAACCGCAGAGACAGAGTTGTCATCTAAATGTAATTCTTCCAGATAAGGAATTTTTGAAAGTGAATCATAAGTGATAGTCCTTATGTTATTTTCTTGCAAATGTAACTCTTTTACATACTTTGGGAGGTTGGTAGGAAATTCATCTAAGCTGTTGTGGTATAGGTATATTCTTTCTACTTTCAGCAAGTTTTTCAAATCTGAAGGAATCCCAGCATTATTTATTTGGTTGTTCTGAAGGTAGAGAGTTGTAGCATCCTCTGGTATTCCTGTTGGAATGGATGTCAGAAAGCGATCATTACAGTAAATGAAACCCGCATCGCAGCGACACACAGATGGACAGGATTTAGCCATAACTGATAGAGGTGCTACTTGAAGGAACAGCCCAATTTTAGTCCCGATGAGGAAGATGCTCCAGGCTGGGCTGATCATGGTCAGCAGTGTTGAGGTCTTTATACAAGGTAGCTTCCGTTACTTCAGAACCCTAAAATGAAGTGAGTAAAAAAAGACAGAAAACAATAAGGACAGCATAATGAATATAATGTTTAAAATGAATGTGGAAACTAAAATATCCATTATCACTTTTAATGTTTTAGTTTGTTTTGGGGGAGGGCATAGTCGGGTTTATTGCTAGCTAACAATAGACAGTGTCATATAATCTCTTTACCTTAATGGTTTCTTAATTTCTTTATACCTTAAAAAGTAACATGTCCTAAATCCATTTGATTTTGAAATGTTAAATATAAATGAAGTTTTATTGAATAATCTAAAGTACTTTAATTATACTTTATATCAACCTTATAGACAGTCACTGATCAAGCTAATTGAATATCCATTTCTTTCTTAATATTCATAATAACACCTTGGAATATTATTTGTTATATTTAAAGGTAACCATTTTACTGTTATCAAAAAACCACAAATTTTATATTTACTTTTATTAGGCAAAGACTATACAGGTATAGAAAATGTCATAAAATATCTATTCTCTTCATACTTCATACTTCATAGTTACCCACATCTTGAGATCGTGAATCTCAATTAAACCCATAGTTTGCTTTGATCATTAATGTCATTTCATTTTCTTTGGTTATTAATTTTAAGTATCATTTTAAATGGGTGGATTTCTATAAGAAAATAAGAATAAATCCTTCATTTATTTTTGGGAAAGAATTACAAAGCTGATACATCCAGCTAACCTAAGTGGAAAATTTCACTTCATGTTGAACTCTGTCTTTCTTCTGTTTGCATTATGTTACATGTTTCATACTGCAAGTTTTAATGACTTTGTCCACATTTTTCATTATTTTCTATCTCATAATGTGTTTTCACAGTGCATTTATATTTCTTTAAATTCTAACCTAGAATATAAATCAACTTTTTCTATGGCTGGCAAAGTACAGATTTATACTGATGTATTGTGTAATATAATACCTTGTGTCCTTTTAAGTATTAATTAGCCTTTGTAATTTTAGGCATGAAAATAAAATACTTTGTTTTTCCTACCTTATTGAACGATGTGAGTAAATTTTGCGGGGGTGAATATCCAATGCACATATATTATTTTCCTGGTGAGGGGCTGGGACTTATAAACTTTTGCTTAGTCCTTGGAAATGTTCTTCACCGTTTATTCAAGTAATCCTATGCCGCACACACCTCCAGATCAGGCTTGCTGTTGTCAATGAACATTCCAGCTGCAGTTCAGCATGGTGGGCAAGCTCATTAAAGTGGGGGCAGAAACAATTCTGCTTCCTGTTACTATGTAGGACACATGGCTTCCTATGTATTTTTTTTTTCTTTCTGATAGAGTTTCTGTGTGAAGGTTCCTTTTGTGTAGCTTAATTCCCTTAGTGGAAATTGCCCTCTTTGAAATTCTTATTGGCTCTTCTGTGCAATGTGGTCAGAGATAGTAACTTCAGATCCTCATGAAGAAAGCCATTCATGATGCTAAGGCCTGTATAGTAAAAGGTTTTTCAGGCAGTTACCCCCTACCTTTATTCCCATCCAGGATTATCCAAGTATAAACTTTGTACAGTAGCTACATCCTGAGGTATGATTACCTGCTGTGAAATAGCTATTTCCAGCTTTTGCTTCTTGCTGATTTTTCAGAATGTCTGGTGCAGTCACGTTATACAAGAACAGGTATTCTCTTTTAAGAAGTAAAGGAAACTAAATTCTTCATGGAAAGAAAACGAGGCATACTAAATTTCCTTTATATTTATCTTCCTTAAAATATACTGGGACTGAGCATCTCCTGTGAAAGTAAAAGGTTTTAATGAACTATTAATAATGAACTTTAAAATACTAGAGAAATTTCCTAGACATTTAATTTCAATGTCTTAAAACAACACATCTTTCATCATAGTGGTTAGTCAAAAGGGATAGGTTGACCTCTTTGTTTTTAGACTTCTCATTTTCTTATATAAATAAAGTAGGAGCCAAAGTTGAGATTGTCATCAAACAGATAATTTCTATTATATGATTGTGTCACTTTGAATTAAACACCAGGGCTTTAAAATTCAAGCCAGTCTTTAAAATTTACTTTGAAATCATATGCATAAAATGATAAAATGTTTAAAAGAAGAAAACAAGTACATGTCAAAGAGGTGAGCAAATACATTAACAAATATTTTGACAGAAATGCCAAGGTAACTTTTAGGCATTTCTGAACATGATTTAACAAAGTCACACAATCCACAATTTAGAGTTGAAAAGACTATGTTAAAAGCTTTTCTGTTGATTTGCTCAGTGCCCTGTTTGATTCTTCCTGCAGGTCTCAATTTTCCCAACTGCAGAATGTCGACACCATTCCCTTTCTCTTTAGGGGTACATCTAAGGACTACTTATTGATCTTGAAACTCTAATCACTCAGATGTTCTTGCCCAAAAGATGACATAGAAGTTCAAGTCATGTTTAGTTTTTCTGGAGAATACTGTTCTAATTTTCTTTTAGTATACTGAGTTTAAAAAAAATTTTGTATTTGAAATAGAAAGGACACTATTATTTCGATCTCCTTGCAGTGAACATTAGGAAAGCACATCAAAACCAGATGGGGCATTTCTCTCTAGGTTCATACATGAATATGCCAATTTTTAATAAGTGTGTCATTTCTGAAAGAAGACTTTTGGCTTGGCTTGACTAAAGAGATCTTTGAATTTAATGTTGACTGCTTTGCCCATTATCAAATATGCATGAAGATTTTTTAAGAATTTGGAGGAGGTGAGTAATATTCCAATTGGTTATGCAGGATCATCCACTCTGATACTTTGTATATATGTAGGGAACATTTGAGTATCCTGGAAGATGTGAGCCTGAAAGTAAGGACTAAAGTAGTAGCAATTTGCTTCTCCCACAGTTACTACCTAACATCCAGCAAGGATAGCATCTGTTCCATAATTCAAATGCTCTGCTGAACGAGTATGTTAAATAAGGCCACAATTTGTGTTTCTGGTTCTCTCCAAAAATTCAGTTTATTTTAGTTTGCTAACTGCATACCAACATGGTCATAGGCTATATTAACAGAAGAAAAGTGAAAAAAATTACAGATACATATAATTTATTATTTAGGCAACTTGAAACAAAAATAGCAGTTAGCAGATGGATCAAACAATCTCTAGTGAATATTGCAACGTG
This sequence comes from Rhinopithecus bieti, assembly GCF_001698545.2. NCBI lineage: Eukaryota > Metazoa > Chordata > Mammalia > Primates > Cercopithecidae > Rhinopithecus > Rhinopithecus bieti. Next base: position 117,548 of record NW_016814002.1, read on the forward strand.
CCCACAGAGGAAAGTTTAAATGATTTATTGTTTAATGTGAGGTTTTACTGTGATGCCTTTAGGGCTTTGCTCGTTATTGTCAAATTCCAATAGTATCTTTTCTTGAAAACTGTTGCTTTCTCAGTGTGTGAAAATGGAAAACCAAGCTGTTGAAATTATAATTACAAGGTTACTTTTTAAAGTATCTTCTGTAAAAGTTTTTTAAACTTGAAAATTATTCAACATATAAAATAATGTGGTTAAGTTTAGAAAACAACTACTTATGTTAAATTGCATTAGAAACTAATTAAAAACCATTATAAAAATACAAGTGAGAACCTGCTTAAAATGTTACCAAGAGTCAAGCATTTCTGATATTCCAGGGATGATAGTGAGGCAATATATACTCGAGATGATGAATCTGCTCATTTTGGGGATTTAAAAACTGATCATTCCCTGAGTCAGGTCAGACCACAGTGTGTCCAAGGTGATGATCATAATGATAACCAGACATAAAATAAATGTCTTTTATCTTGTATCTGAACTATGTATTTTTCACCAAATTAGGCTCTAACAATGTGTTGATTTTCACATTTTTAACCCAGAGAATGAAAGAGTTCTAAATTGGTGTGAAAAGATGGAAGATTAATTTGTTTATTTTACCTGTTTTACATTTGTGAAGCTGCTTCCTCTATTCTGTTTGATATGCAAACTCACATTTGCCTTTCATACAATAGTGGTAATAATGTGGGATTAACAGAAAGCCTTAAATCTCATTAAGTTCTTGGAAAATGTCATTCTTTTCTCCCCACATTGTATTTAAATAAAAGGAAAAACATAAAACAGGTTTCTTAGGAGAGAAGGATACTCTTTCAGAAATGAAGGTTACATTCAGAGCTACTTTCATATGCCCCTACTCCCTTTACTTAGGCTCAAAACCATTCATGTTTGACTACATTTTATATCTTCTCTTTCCCATTTATGTTTGAAACTGTAGTGCTAAACAGATTTTTGGGTTTTGGTTTTGGCATATTAAAGGCTACAGAGGACCTCTTCATCAAAAATGAACGATCTTCTCCTATGCTTTGACTTTCCCCTTTCTGAGCTGGATCTACATATTTGCGCACCTAGAAATACTGTAGTCAAATATCGATGATGAAAAGAAAAATGACCCCCACTGGCATGGACACTGTGGCCAGTTTTCCACAACACTGACTTCAGAGCCTTTCTGTCTGCCTAGGCTTGAAAGGCCATTACTTCTGAACAAAATGAATCGATCTTTTAGAAAAATACTGTTAATGGGGTAACTTGGGGGAAAAACATAAATGGAGCCCTGGTAACTTAATGGAATGTTTAAAAAAATTTTTTTAATGGAATCATTATTTAACTATAAAACACTTAAAACTGTAGTAAAAAGAAGAAAAACATAATCACCTCACTGATGAATCAAATTTTTAGTAGGGATCCTTATATTCATATTCAGTTTCTTTTTACAAAATAAAATGTGATTTTTTTTGCTTTATAATGAATTCATCAGTCTGAAAAGCTTCAATTTATTTCAGAACCCAATAAAACATGTAAAATAGGTAAGGATACTATTTAGGAAAACTATATAAGAAGTTGGTATCGAATAGAAACTGATATTTAAATAAAATCAGACTGCAATCTACATGTTTATATGATTTCTTCCCTGCTACTACAATATTTTGGAGCTGGGAGTGTTATGAGAAGGTATTTCTTATGTTTTGAGAATATTACTTAGATTAAGATGAAGCTATATAATAGTAGTGCTAACTTCTTATTTATGCCTCAGATTTAAATTGATTTTGATTTGACCTGTTCATTACTCATTTTTGAAAAATATTAATTCAAGTATAAGGTTTTGAGATTTTAGTTTCTTTTTTAATGATTTCTCCCACAGAATGATTTCTTAATGCTGGGGACTTTTAAAAATATTCAGTCTAAAATATAATGGCATGTAGAACTTTTAATCCAAGTTAGTTGCATTGTTTTAAGTAAAACCTTGAGGCTAAAAAAAACTCATGCCTAAACAAATGTATCCAACTTTGTGAATATTTCTAGGTAAACTGGAATTTGTACAATCATAATTTAGAATATTAGGAAGATAATTTATTTATGAAGTCTTAAATTGCTGCTAAAAAAGCTCAACCTGTGAATGCTAAGTCTTTGCAACAACAAACGGTATTTCAAATAAACTACATATATGGCTAAACTGAAAAACTGGAGTACATCAGGTTAGTTGATAGTGACAGCAAAATGCTTTCTAAGCAGCCTGTCTGGTAGTTAAATTTTCCACGATCATCAGATTTCAGGAAAGTTCCAATTCTTTTGTTTAATGCCAGGCAAGCAGAAGGACCTCTAACTCTCCTCTTGAGAGTCATGAAGTCTGAAGGGTTTGCTGAGAGGCAGAGAAGCAAGTGTGCCTTTTCATACTTGGTTTTATCCAGACTATTTTCTAGCCTGAACAAGGTCCTTGTTTCATTTATGGAAAATAGGGGATAATATTTCCAATGCTAAGTATTTTTACTTTTTCTGTTACTGGTTCTTTTCCCCGGTACGTTTGTGACAAATGAATTGAATTCTGCTTCATTTATTTTGGCTTGTAAAGTTAAATCAAGCATCCTTAAAACAGAAAGACAAACTGGGATATTATCCTTCAGCATAGTGAATGCTGCTTCCTTTTATGATATCAAACCCAAAGTAAATGAATTAGAGAACAAGACTTGTAAGAACGAGTAAGATATTAATTTAGAGAGTGGTGAAGGTAAATGGTATAGAGTTTGGGGTAGGGGCATGCTTTAAATTTGTGCTGACTTTTGAGCAAAAGGAATTAAAAGTGCGCCTACTTTTGTTAAACCACATTTTACCGTTGCAGACTTTAAATTCCTTTTTAACTGTGTGAATACAACTTGGTTGATGTGCTTGAAATTTCTAATATTTAAGTTTTCATACAGTAGTTCAGCAAATAGATTTATTTTAGTCTACTGTGTGGCAAGCACTATACTGGTCGGTGAGACCACCTGAAGTCATAAAATACATTGTTTTTCATGTACAAGTAGGGTATTACTTAAACCAGATGAAGAGGAAGAAAATCAACAACACATAAACTGATCAATCCACAGCCCAGTGGCACACTTTAAAAATAGTTTTTAACCAAATGTGGTCTGTGGGTTTTCTCTTCAAAGTTGTCACGGTAACTTGTGCACAAGTAAAGTGAAAGAATAAAGAACAAAAGCTGTCACTGTCTCATCAACTGAGAGCAATTTCTCCCTCCTTTCATTTAAACAGACCAATACCTGCAGAAAGCTTTTTATACATCCCTGACACTTGATTTTAGGGTAGGAAAGAGATTCTGCATATGCAAAACAAATGAAATTTTAGCTTTTGCTTAAATTATGCTCTATTGCTTTCTACTTAAAATTGTTTTCTCTGGGATTTTCGTAAATAGATAACTCAAAGTTTTTTCTTACACAACATAAACATAGCTTTGAAAACTGTCCTTTAGTGTGATGTTTAACCAAATTTAGTGATGTCGGTCTGTATTTTGAAACTGGAAAATACTTTCTGAAATGTGTATACCTATTTTCTTAAGAGGAAGAATGCTGTTTCAGAAGACCAACTCTTTGTTGGAAATTTATTTGTTGACTTTCAGTAAATTTTGAAATGGTGCAATGTTAGAAGGAGCTGAGAAACATCCGTTTTATACTCTGAAGAGAAAATGCAGTTGTGAGGATTAATATTGCTGAGAGATTTTACTGTAGAGTTTTGCCCGCTGGGGGGTGGTACACTCTACCAGAACACTGCTTTCAGAAGCCGCAAGTCAGATGTTGGCTNGTTATATAGCCCACCCACCTTAAAAGAGGCATAAAAGTTAAGAAATGACTGAAATGGCAACTATAAACCAAATATGTGTTTTAGTGACCAGATTTAATATTGGTATGAACATTGGCATATCAAAAATGAAAAGCAAGAAAGAAGAAACATTAATATATTATTAAGACAAGGCAAATTCCCTGCACTGATTTTTGTAGGGCTTAAAATTGTTCAAAATAATCCAGAAAGAGGAGGAAGCCTTAGGGTGTGTGGCCAAGTAAAGCACAGAAAAATCTCTCTGCAGTGCACTTGCATATTTAAAGCTGATTATTGTATTTTTCGTCGAGAGAGACTGAATGTTCATTAGGGTCTTGTGTCCCTAGGCAGGAGATGCTGAGCATAATTGGAGTTTCTATTTGATTGGGCAATACAGTCTAGAGAAGAAACTGGGGTAAAGATAATTAATAGCTTGCTAACAAAGTCTGACAGCCACAAGATTTCAACCAAATTTATTTCACACTGCTTCATTTAGCTCTGAAAAAGTTTTGATAGAATTGTAGGCTCTTTAATTAACACTTAAATGCAAAAGAAACATACCTTCTATTTTGCTGCCACCTTTAGTTATGACAAATTTTCTTACTGTTTTCTTCTTTTGTAAAACTTTATTTGCTATCCAATTATACATTTCACAAACGTTATGTTTGGGAAGTGTTTAATTGTGCATTTTGAACCCAGTCACAATTGATTTTAAAGGGTGGGGTGCAGCGAAATGAAAAACCCAATTAATAACTGGTAGACAGTTATACAGAACCATGATATTAATGAATTCATTATGTTTATTCATTCACTAATATTTCGCTGATCCTCGGACTTGATGTGTTTTGGCTGTGCTCTTCAAAAAATCAAATTTTAGTTTTCTTAGTTAAATCTGTGCATTTTGGTAACCCTGTTTTTATTTCAGGGTGATAAATAGATGTACGTTTGTCTGTGTGTGTATATATGTGTCCAAACTAAGGGGCATATCTCTGATTTAATTTTCCCATGGTAAAAACCTGGCATATTATCATTAATATTTGTGGTAGTTGGTAATGTTGATATTATTGTGGTACTTTTAAAGGATTCATTTTTCTTTACTCATTTCAGAAGAGATGAATATTAGTCCTCTGTCACTTTGGGTCAAGTATAAGTGATTCCCCCTGAATATAGGCAAATTTATTCTTTATGTTTAGGCTGGTCAGGATATTTTTATTCAGTTAGAGATAAATGAAAGGCATTGCTACAGCTGAAGGACTTTTCTAGTGGCTTTATTTATGTTGTTTCTGGATAATAAAATAACATAGATGAGCATTTTAAAGGAGACAGATATATTAAGAATATTCAAAATAGCCTTATTATTAAAACCATTAGAGAATTTGGATTAACAATTGAAAAACAAATCAAGTTTTTTTTTTTCTTTAAATTCTAAATAAAATAACAAAAAAGAACCCCCCAGACATTGAGAAGACATGGATGGGCCTGTTGCACTCTTTACCTATATGCAACCATTTTGTTTCAGACCTAATTCAGTGAAAAAAATTTTTTGAGAAGATACATTTAACTACTTTTTCAAGCTTTGTAGTATAAATGCATTTCTTCCAATATAAGATTTTCCTATTATAAGTTGCAAAGAATGGATCCTCT
>NW_016814002.1:124697-157830 GCF_001698545.2 Rhinopithecus bieti
AGGGCAATAGGAATGCCAAACGATTTTTTTAAATGGCAATAAATGGTCTGTTCTTTTGGAGGTGAAGAAGTTACTGTTCTCTATGTTTTAGAAAATGAAAGTATGTTTTATGTACTTCTACTACATGTTTATATTATTTAAAATGGATTATTTATATTTAACGATCCCCAATAAAATGTTTTTAAAAAATTAAATAGAATATTTTCCTTTCTAAATGTTTTTGCTGATCTGAGCATGGGTTTAGATATAAACATCTTAAGAAAAAATCTTTCAGGGTGGTTTGCCTGGATTGAAATTATTTTAATTTAGGTACATGAATAAGCACTGGACAGTTGTAAGACATGGATATTATATATTTCTATGTCTAATGAACAGAATTATACTTTTATTTTAATTATGGTTTTGTAGACTGGTTTCTGCTATTTGGTCAATAATTGCTTTGTGCCCATAGGTTTTCCATCAAATAAGTGTATTTCACATGGTCGTGTTGCTGGTAAGAACTTAGCTGTTATATTTACCTGGAGGACCATCTCCTTAAACTAATATCTTTATTTGCTCTATTCTTAGAAGTGCATGACTTTCTCCTTTGTCCTTTCTCAATTTTTCCCTGCACATTTATTTCTGAAGAAGGCCAGCTAATAGTCTTTCCCAGAAGTATTTGATTGTGGTCTCTTCATTAACTTCGTTTAGTTTATCTATTTATATGTTTGTTTGATAACAGTTTGACCTTCTGAGTTCCCTTCCAAGAATGGGTGATATCAAAGTAGGTGAACCCTTGATAAGAAATGTATTGACCCTATTGTTCTATGATTGCACTTTTGTGGGCCTCAGAGGACAGACCCATTAAATCTAGGAGTTTTAGATTCTAATGTCCATTGAAAAGCCAATTTCTTTGAACTGCTAGGTAGTGTACAATTAAACTGATATGCAGCTGCTAAATGTTGGAAGGAAAGGGAGGTGGGTATAACAGATAATCTCTTTAAAAAGGGTAGACTCTTTTCTGTTACTGTGGAACACATGGATTAAATTATTTTATGAAATAATTCTTTCTAAAAGCCATTTTCAGATGGGAGTTGGTTCTATTTAAAAAAGGAAATTTTTGCCTGGTCAAATTCCTGTGGGTTTATATCCATATTTAATAAGTTTTGTCTTCATTCAGGCAGAGCTTTAAACAGAAAAGAAAGATCAATTGGTGATTTGGGTTATAGGTATCAAAAATAAATTGTACTGGCCTGGGAGTTAGCAGTTCGGAGGTTTCCCTTCCCTGAACTGCCATTTGTTATATGACTTCATATTTATTGCCCAAGGCTTTGGTTTCATCACATGACAAATAAAGGCAGCAAGGATTTATTAAATGCCAATTATTTATTGTTGCTTTCTTTTCCCCTTTTAAGCTATAGATTAAAATGTAGGAAAAGAAAAGAAATTGTGAAAACATATTCTATACCGGGGTACTGACTTTGGAGGCAAACTCTTAGAATCTCTGGCCTCCTATTCTTTTTCTCTGTTTTTTTTCTTGAGACAGAGTCTCTCTCTGTCGCCTAGGCTGGAGCACAGTGGCGCGATCTTGGCTCACTGCAGCCTCCATCTCCTGGGTTCAAACAGTTCTCCTGCCTCAGCTTCCTGAGTAGCTAGGATTACAGGCATGCATCACCACGCCCAGCTAATTTTTGTATTTTTAGTAGTGACGGGGTTTCACCACGTTGGCCAGGCTGGTCTTGAACTCCTGACCTCGTGATCCACCCACCTTGGGCTCCCAAAGTGCTGGGATTACAGGCGTGAGCCCCGTGCCCGGCTCTGGCCTCCTATGCTGTCCCCAAATATATACTCTTTTGCTGCCTACATATTGTTTTACTTCCCACTCTTATCAGCTACCTGAAATGCTACTAGTTGGAGGTGAACTTATAATAATATGTGCCCCCTTTGAAATAGTATGTACAACCTCTGGAAACATGAGGTTATCATGAGTTACTTCAGATTGCTCTCCTCTTTTGTTTTTTAAGGCACATTGGCTACAATAAGGGGATGACTGTTTGAAGGGGACAGGATGCTGGCAGTCTTTTAGCAAGAAGTCCTTTAGGCTGTAATAGGAAGGGAGGAGGTGGATTCTCACAGTAGGAAGGACTCGGCTCAGGATGGAGGACAACCAGTGTAGTTAGTAGACCTGGGTAGTTTCAGAACATGGGCTTTAGAGACTAGTGCAGCTGGGTTCCATGTTGGCTTTGCCACATGACTGTAGACAAATTACTTCATCTCTTTGAGTTTACTAGCTCAGTGCCTGACTCACAGTAAGTGCTCAATAAAATGATAGCTGTCATTATTTAAGATGGGGGGCATCCAAGCACCTGGAACAAAAAGGACACTAAGAATGGGAGAAGAATGCACAAGGGGCGGTAGTACAGGGCCAATAACAGATTTTTGAAATTTTTCAAATTTCCCTTTGAAGTAATTTTATAGCTAGTAAATGGAAGTGAAAAAGAGGATTAGGAGAGCATTTTATTGATTTTTTTTTCTCTTGTACTTACATATCTCATGACCTCATGTTCCAAGAACTGAACACTTAGTTGGGTTCTAGTAGATATTTTGGGTTGAAAATGTGTTTGCTATTTTGCATTTTGTTCTGTTTTGTTGGCTAGCCTGTGACTCTAACATTGTACATGAGAAAATGCGTTTCAGGTTGAAAGCAACTGGTTTGGAAATGAACTTCAATAACATATCCCAGTTTTAAAATTCTAGGACTATCTGAACTTGTCATCTCAAAGGACTTTGTGGTGTTCTTTGTTTTTATGAGAAGATGTGAGATGTTTCCTAGTGGACAAGAAAGGAGATTGGATTTGGAATTGGGTTTCCCAGGTTCTGCCATTTACTTGTATATCCAGACAAAAAAAAGAAAAAACAACATACACATAGAAGCCTCATCTGTCTTTTAGTTACCAACTACCAGCTGAAACTGACTAAAATACACAGTCATTTCATGGAACAATATAATTCAGGTCTGTCTAGAGTTAAGCTACCTTATTCACACATTCATTCATTCATCATATACATATTTATTGACTCACTGCATAAAAGAAACTAGTAGGACTAGATGATCCCCAAACTACCTCCAACTATGAAGTTCTGAGATTTAATCTTAGAAGATATTAAGATTCTTTTAAGTCTAAGAAACATTCTTCATGATTTTCCTTTCCCTCAGCATTCTCTATGAGAATAAAATCTTCAAAATTGTGTAAAGAAAACACACTTTGGCCAGGCGCAGTGGCTCATGCCACTTTGGGAGCACTTTGGGAGGCCGAGGCGGGAGGATCACCTGAGGTCAGGAGTTTGAGACCAGCCTGGTTACCATGGTGAAACCCCGTTTCTAGTAAAAATACAAAAAGTTAGCCAGGCATGGTGTCACGTGCCTGTAATCCCAGCTACTTGGGAGGCTGAGGCAAGAGAATCACTTGAACCCAGGAGGTGGAGGTTGCAGTCAACTGAGATTGTACCATTGCACTCCAGCTTGGTCAATACGAGCGAAACTCCATCTCAAAAAGAAAAGAAAAGAAAGGAAAAAATAGTTCATACTTTTGATATATTAAATGTCTTGGACTGTTATCAGTTAAGATTCTTTTGGTTGCAAGTCTTTGAAGATCTAAGCCTTACCTGCAAAATCAACAGTTGGAATTCACTGGTCCATGTGACTGAGAAGTTAAAATGTATAGTACAACTTCAGGTAAAGCTTGATACAGTGGCTTAAAATATGTCAATAAGAATACAGTTTCTCTCTGGGTCTCTGTCCTGCCTTTCTCATTGCTGGCAGCCTCCTCAGGCTATATACAGTTATATACAGTGAGCATTTGGCAGCTCTGGGATTTCCTCTTAGGCAGTAACAGTTCCACATATCACATTCCCGTAACACAGTGTTCAAGGGAGAGACACGTCCTCCAAAAGCCCCTGCACAGAGCCCTGGGGGTCACTGATTCTCATTTGCTTAAATTTGATCATAGGTTCATTCCTGAACCTATTACATGGGGTGAGGAGATATGCTGGTGAGCTTAAGCCCACTGCAGGAGCTGCAGATAAGCCCATCCTTACTCAGACACACGACTGAGAATGGAGGACAGGGCATGACCCAAAGGAAAAAGGGTACTCTTAGGCTGAGAAGGAAGGAGTGAATGCTAAGGATCAGCTCATTTTCAGAGATTTTAGCATGCTGAAACTTGGGCATATTTTATACATTTATAAACTTGAAACTGCTCTTTTTCTCTTTGTCTTTTTTTTCTTAAGCCAGAGTTTCTGTTAAAATTGCCAAAACATCTTTAAAAGATACTCTATTTGTAGACCCTCTCAAGTCTAGCCCAGATTTTTCTGTCAGCAGGTAGTGATGCATGTCAGGGCACATCAGTATTACATCTTAGCATAAGCCTATAGGATGTTAATAAAATATATAGAGAGTGCACATTCAGCTATCTGTAATTCTGTGAAGTCAGGCCAGATGCGTAATGTACTAGTTAGAAACTATACCACATCTTTCTGAACAATTCCAAAGGGTATTGGAGAAATAATTAGATTTTAGCAGGTCACGGATGCCTTAGAATACCAAAAGATTTTTAAAATGCTATATTAAACTGTTCTTTTGTTCTGATATTTGCCTTTTATTAGTCAACACTTAAAATGTACTTAAAAACAATCACATAACCCTTTCAACTATATTTCCAAAACATTCTGCACTGGAATGAAATCTGTCATTACAGGACTTGAAACAGATATCAAAGCAAAATCAGAGTGGTTATTTCCCTGCCTGCCTGCCTGCTTGCCCACCCTCTGATACGCCCTTCTTTTCCCCAACACTCAAGTTAGACTGTTACACTTTGGGTACTGGGAGAAATGCAATTAAAAATCACAACTGAGAAAAAGCACCTCCTTGGCCTCCCAGGAAAGAAAGGAGGAATTGTGGTTCAGAACAGGATAGTACCTAGCCAAAGTGAGGGAGTGTGACAGTAGCTGGTGCAAAACTAGAAGCCTGCTGATCCCTACTTTCTTCCCTCTTCAGCACCTCCATATATGGCCATGCAGATAGAGCATATACAACTCCAGCTGATATAGGTCAAAGCTGTGTCCTTGACCCCTTGCCACTCCCCAGTGCCCTGCCCCCTTCACTTGTTTTAAAAAAATAAAAAAAAAAAAAAAAAAAAAAAAGACTTAAAATGATCCTTGAAAAAATCAGAAACTTGGAGCAAGCAGATTGAGTCAGTCATTTCTATATGATACGTTCTATGTGGCCCTGGGAAATAACTGGAGCTCTTTGAGCCTTAGTTCCCTTATTTATGAAGACAGGGATGTGGGACCCACCTAATTTCCTATTATGGACTTCAAATAAAGTGGTGGATGTAATAGTTCACTACTAAATCTGAGAAAGTACATACCAAGACAGAGTTGAAACCTGGGGATAGTTGCTTTTAATCTTCATAGTGATGAGTGGGGCCAGGATCAGTTCAAAAGAAACAATTCACTAATGTTAAATTGAACTGTGTGCTTTAACAATTTATCTTTGGGATTGAAACAATTTGAGAAATGCTTCTGCCTTCTCTCCTGGATGCTAGACTTTGAGATAACAGTATCTAACGCTGGTTCTGAGACTTAATTGCAAATCAAAGGACAAATTCCTTATCTTTGGCAATGATTAGTATAAAATACAGCTTTGGAGGAATGACTAACAATTAATAGGAGCAGATCAATATGTGTCTGATTATTGAGATGTGGATCAACAGGATATTATACAAGTGGATTGCCCTGAAGCATGTGATTTTCTCTGCATAGCCAGCTACTGTTGTCAGTTTGGACAAAAGGGGTCATCATTTTGAAACCATCTTATTGTTTCACTATTTCTGGAGTATTGGTGCTAATTTTAGATACACAAATAGACTTTCTGAAAGAAAGATTTTCTGAAATTGTCAGATTTTTCTTCTTTTTTTTTTCCTGGAAACTGGCTCTGTAGTTCTCCTTGTATTGGAGATTATCTCTTTGCTATTTCTCTGCAGTCTAGACTACTTGGGTACATTAATGGGCTTAATGTTGAAAGAAACATGTTTAAAGTACAGTCAAAGACTGTTTTCTATTTTATCTGTTTATTAATGACTCTGGAAACTGCCCTTCATTGGCACTGTCTGCAGGAAGCAGATTTACTACAATTAGCATTTATTGCCCCTTGGGAACTGGTATGAACTTATTATTTGCAAGATTTTTGGGGATCAAGTATCAGTTGATTAAATTCGGATTACGTAAATGTTTTACAATCTATTCCAAATAAAATAAGTTAAAAATTAAGTCACATTTACCATTGGGAAATTTTCTGTAAAATATAAAGGTACTTAAATTTTCTAAGCATGATTTATGACAAATATATTATATATTAACTAGACTCACTTAGTTTATTCTGTAAATGATTAACCTCAAATTTGAGGAATTTAAAAACTTTATACTTTTTTCACTAGTTAAGTTTTGTTTGGTTTTTGTTTTGTTTGACATTTGCAATGTATTCATGCTGGAAATTCACAAATACTTTACTAGGTTTCTTATGTGTGTTTAAAAATTAAGATCTAGACTTAACAAGTTTATTTAAAGTACATAAATATTGCCAAAATGTATTTATAGTTTAATGAGCTTTCATTCTTGTGTTCAAAGTTGTTTTAAAATTGAAGATGGACTTGAAAAGAATTAAAATGTGTCACTTTTAAAGTTATTAATTTTGTTTAGAGAAATTCGAGGAGCTTTTTGGTAGTTGTTTAATTCTCATGTTTGCATAGAAGCAACACACAACTGTTTGAGCAGCTTTGGATGTAACCCCTCTTTGTTTTCTTCAGTGGCCCAGGGAACAGACTTGTCACTCTGAAGTGCTCACGTGTAATCCTGTCCTCCCTTTCTTCCCCAACGCAAGTCAGAAATAAGCTTATCAGATCATAGCTTATTAACAAAGAACAAAGGATGTTGACTGACCAAAGAGTAGGAAAGGACAAGCAAAATATAAATGTCAAAGGTTTGCTGCCCCAAATCCTAGTTTTACAGTGGTTTTAAGTAACTAAACTTTTTTGAAGGTAGGATTCACATATTTTTAAAACATTTGCCTGAATTATACTTTGTCTAGAATTTTAAGTGCAGTAAAATATTAGTTAATGGCTTTACCTATATTTTATATGTGAATTAAGTACAATTATCACTAGTATTATTGTCATTGTTGCTATTATTTGTTCCTTACAAGCAAATCTTTCTAGCTTATATCTGGGAGAAGTTACAGACAATTATATCCTATGTGTTTTCAGTATAAAATGTTTTAACAGAGTATAAATAGCCTTCTGATAAAGGGAGAAGTATTTTTCTGATAGAAACTACAATACATTATTTAGGTAATTATAAGGAACTTTTAGATCATATTTATATCTTGTTTTCTTGGTTATTTTATTTGAAGGTTTTGTTTTGTTTTCGATGGAGTCTTGCTCTATCCAGCCCAGGCTGGAGTAGCTGGGACTACAGGCATGCACCACCACGCCTGGATAATTTTGTATTTTTAGTGGAGATGGGTTTTGCCATATTGGCCAGACTGGTCTCGAACTCCTGACGTCAGGTGGTCTGCCTGCCTTGGCCTGCCAAAGTGCTGGGATTACAGGTGACAGCCACCACATCTGGCCTGAAGATGATTTTTCTATAAGGACAACAAGTTGTTTATTACTTAGAGTTGTGATAGTAGGAAGGAAATAACTTTAGAAAGGAAGACAGCAGGCTGGGTGCGTGGCTCACTCCTGTAATCCCAGCACTTTGGGAGGCCGAGATGGGTGGATCACGAGGTCAGGAGATTGAGACCATCCTGGCTAATACGGTGAAAATAAAAGTACAAAAAATACTACTAAAAATACAAAAAAATTAGCCAGGCGTGGTGGTGGGTGCCTGTAGTCCCAGCTACTCGGGAGGCTGAGGCAGGGGAATGATGTGAACCCAGGCGGCGGAGCTTGCAGTGAGCTGAGATCACACCACTGCACTCCAGCCTGGACGCACTCCAGCCTGGACGCACTCCAGCCTGGACGCACTCCAGCCTGGGCGACAGAGCGAGATTCTGTCTCAAAAAAAAAAAAAAAAAGTAAGAGAGCAATTCCCTTGTGAAAATCAGGCTTGCATTTTCTTGAAGTTTGAAGTTTAAAGTAATCTAACTTTATCACAAAAATAATAATGATCCCAAATGTATTTGGGAAAAAAGATAAATTTTAATCAGTATCCAGATGAGTAGCAAAACAAAACACTACAAGATGTATGAGTGTAGTGTTTTTGTTTTGTTTGCCTTATGTTCTGTAGACTTCCTGTGTAGCTCACATTCTATCAACTGTTTTTTGAAACTTTGTTTTCCCTTGGCTTCTTTGCTCCTACATTATCTGATTCTGCTTAAGGAAGAGTCCCTGAACAAAGAACAGATATTACCATCTCCATTCTAATATAGCTGATTTCTAGTAATTGTATAGCAGATGCTCATTCAAGCACCTATTAATGTGTATTCTAACAAAAAACATGGTAGTCAGGCTCAGACAGGTTACAATTTTTTAAAGCACTTTATCCAACTTACTAGCATTCTCTTTGTTTTGTTTAGATTGATTTTTCTATCATCTAAGTCTCAGAATTTGCTAATTAGGAGGAATGGGTGGTGATGTCTAAGTAATCTGTTGCTTTGAGAGTGTTTAGTAGAAACTCAGATGGAACAAAAGGAGTAAGAAGGAGAAGGTAGAACTGGTACTCTAAGAAGACCCCTAGTCTGATGCCTTGTGTGCCACATGTCTTCCCTTGGTCAGTTTTTCAACAAATGCTTATTGAATAGCAAGGTGTGCGTCATAAGTCTGATCTCTTTTACTATATTCTCTGTTTTTCAAAGACTTTATAACTAACTTTCCCAAGCTGGTCTGTCCACTTATACATAGATTATACGTTGGACAAAACCATGTCATGGCATAGATATATAGTTTCTTGAGCAATCTCAAAGGAATGGCAAAGGAACTCTTTTGTGGCCTATGGGTGAGAAGGTCAGCAACAATTTAACCAATGTGCTCTAGATTACAAAACGTATTTGAAATGAGACTGAAAGCAGCTAAAGAGGAAAAGTTTTTGAAGAGAGAGTAAGGAGAGAATCAGAGGTGCTAAGATAGCAACAGCATGTTAATTTGAGGTGAAAAGAGTCCTAGTTAGTAGGTAGATTTTGGACTCTATCGGTTACTGTGGTGGTAAGTGCAAGCAAGGAAGACAGGAAATTCTCTAGGAACATTCATAATGTGCATATGAGAGGTCACCCATATTTGTAGTGAGTTTTGGGGATGGATAGAGGAAATTGCTGAATTATAGAGGCCAGTTATGAAGAAGAAAGTACGTAGATGAGGACTAAATAATAATATCGATGTAATGAGACCAGTGTTCTAATAATGATAATAGCATGAAAAGAGTAGCGGACAGCTAAATATAGACTAAAATATAGTAAAATCTGATTGTACAGGATGGTAAGGGTACACAAATATGGAGATGTGTTACTAGTCTGGAATGTGACGTAATCCTGCTGATTTCCATCTTATGCTCTTCCAGGGAAGAGAGATGAGGCTTTCCAAAAGCTACCAGTTTTAAGTTTACAGGAAAATCCTTGGGATTCCCAAGTCATTATCTGTTCTGCATTCAAAAATGCAATTCCTTGGCTAAGAAAGGGTCTCCTCTACCATTTCCTTTAGGAGAATGAAAACTGACCCTTGACAAGAGAGCTAGAACTAAGCCTTGGCTATTAAAACAAGGATATAGAACATGGGGCCAACATGTCCCAGCCAGATCACCCACACATCCATTAGGAATATGGGGCAGCTTTCAGGGACTTCTGGTGTGTATCCAGGTTAACATCTAGCCCAACATTGCCATGTCAGTGGAGGCAACAGAGTCGTCCAAGATATGAAACCAGAACAAATGTATAGGTATAAGCTGGGCGCAGTGGCTCACACCTGTAATCCCAGCACTTTGGGAGGCTGAGGCAGGTGGATCATCTGAGGTCAGGAGTTTGAGACCAGCCTGGCCATCATGGTGAAACCCTGTCCCTGTCTCTACTAAAAATATGAAAAATTAGCTGGGTGTGGTCGTGTACACCTGTAGTCCCAGCTACTTGGGAGGCTGAGGCAGGAGAATCGCTTGAGCCCAGGAGGCGGAGGTTGCAGTAAGCTAAGATTGCGCCACTGCTCTCTGGCCTAGGCATCAGAGCAAGACTCCGTCTCAAAAAAAAAACAAAAGAAAAAAAAGAAAAAAAATGTATAGGTATTAGAACATGGAATAAAAATTCTGTGACATTAAGGTTTCATGGTAATTTGTATCAGAATGTACATGAAAGAAAATATTAAGAAGGAAGGTATACCAGTTCAGGATGTATTATCTACTAAATAATGTGCCAGAATCCTAATAGGCATTTCTATTTACATTTGGCTCTTCTGAACCTTATTACTCCCTTCGATTTGTCCTTTTTTAACAACATCTTTTATTAGTAGACAAAAAAATGAATTTCTTCACTTATCAGTTTAGGAAAACCACCAGTTGTCCGGTTATCTCAAGGAATGATTTTTGGTGGAATGTACCCTAATTCTGTTTTTTCTCCTCAGTATCTTTAATATGTGATGCTTACAGATTCATTGAAAAATAAATGAATATTTATGACTTGGAATATTATACTATCAGGAACCATATATGCATTTTTTAACTCTAAGACATGAATTGACCACTACTGTCCATTTCCATCAGACTTGTTTCAATTAACAGCACTTTGGGAGTCTGAGGCAGGCAGATCACTTGAGCCTAGGCGTTCGAGATTTGCTTGGGCAACATGATGAAGCCCCATCTCTACAAAAAATACAAGAATTAGCTGGGCATGGTGGTGCATGCCTGTGGTCCCAGATACTTGGGAGGCTGAGGTGGGAGGATTACTTGAGCCTAGGAGGTGGAGGTTACAGTGGACCATGGTCACCCCACTGTATTCCAGCCTGGGCAACAGAATGAGACCCTGTCTCCAAATAAATAAATAAACAAATAAATAAATGGAAAATGAAAATAATCTGAATTCCCACTATCCAGTATTAACATTGGGTGGTATAAAGCCCTTCAAACATTTACAACTTGTACCTGTGTACACTTTTTTTTTTTTTACAAATTAGGAAAATAGTATACTTGTTTTATAAGTTGTATTTTATTTTAATTTTTGTGGATACACACTAGGCATATATATTTACAGGGTACATGAGATATTTTAATACAATAATGCAATGTGTAATAATCACATCATGGAAAATGGGGTACCCATTCCTTCAAGCATTTATCCTTTGTATTATAGTTCAGTTATACTCTTTTAGTTATTTTAAAATGTACAATTAAATTATTATTGGCTATAGTCACCCTATTATGCTATCAAATATGAGGTATTATTCTTATTTTATATATAAACGCATATATATACACACACACATATATATATATATGTATAGACTTTTTGTACCTATTAACCACCCCACCCACCTCCCCACTGCCTCCTGAGTACTCTTACCAGACCCTGGTAACCATTCTTTTATTCTCTGTGTACATGAATTCCATCGTTTTGATTTTGAAATCCCACAAATGAGTGAGAACATGTGATGTTTGTCTTTCTGTGCCTGGCTTATTTCATGTAATATAATGACCTCGAGTTCCATCCATGTTGTTGCAAATGGCAGAATCTTATTCTTTTTTTTTGAAACAGAGTTTCACTCTTGTTGCCCAAGCTGGAGTGCAGTGTTATTCTCCTACCTCAGCTTCGCAAGTAACTGGGACTACAGGCATGCGCCACCATGCCTGGCTAATTTTTTGTATTTTAGTAGAGACAGGGTTTCACCATGTTGGTCAGGCTGGTCTCGAACTCCTGACCTCAGGTGATCCACCCACCTCAGCCTCCCAAAGTGCTGGGATTACAGGCATGAGCCACCGTGCCCGGCCATCTTATTCTTTCTAATTTTTTTTGGTTGAATAGTACTCCATTGTGTATAAGTACCATATTTTCTTTATCAGATGAACTCCTAGGTTGCTTCCAAATCTTGGTTGTTGTGAACAGCTCTGGAACAAACATGAGAGTGCAAATATTTCTTCAATATATTGATTTCCTTTCTTTTGGGTATATACCCAGCAGAGGGATTGCTGGGTCATATAAAAGATGTATTTTTAGTTTTTTGAGGAACCTCAGAACTGTTCTCCATAGTGGTTGTACTAATTTACATTCCCACCAACAGTGTACAATGGTTCCCTTTTCTCCACACCCTTGCCAGCATTTGTTATTGCCTGTCTTTTGGATAAAAGCTA
Source organism: Rhinopithecus bieti (assembly GCF_001698545.2). Classification (NCBI taxonomy): domain Eukaryota; kingdom Metazoa; phylum Chordata; class Mammalia; order Primates; family Cercopithecidae; genus Rhinopithecus; species Rhinopithecus bieti. The sequence continues at coordinate 137,055 of NW_016814002.1, forward strand.
TTTTAACTAGGGTGAGATGGTATCTCTTTGTTGTTTTGCTTTGCATTTACCTGATGATTAGTGGTGTTGACCATTTTTTCCTACACCTGTTTGCTATTTGTATGTCTTCTTTTGAGAAATGTCTATTCAAGTGTTTTGCCCATTTTTTGGTTGGATTAATATTTTTTTTCCTATAGAGTTCTTGAGCTCCATGTATATTCTGGTTATTAATCCCTTGTGTATGTATTAATCAGATGTGTAGTTTACAGATATTTTCTCTGTTTCTGTGGGTTGTCTCTTCACTTTGTTGATTATTTCCCTTGCTGTGCAGAAACTTTTTAACTTGATGTGATCCCATTTGCCCATTTTCGCTTTGGTTGCCTGTGCTTGTGGGGTATTACTCAAGAAATCTTTGCCCAGACCTATGTCCTGAAGAGTTTCCCCTATGAGTTTCCTCATAGCTTGAGGTCTTAAATTTCAATCTTCAATCCATTTTGATTTGATTTTTGTGTAAGGCGAGAGAGAGGGATCAAGTTTAATTCTTTTGCATATGGATATTCAGTTTTCCCAGGACAAATTATTGAAGAGACTGTCTTTTCCCCAAGGTGTGTTCTTGGCACCTTTGTCAAAAATGAGTTCACTGTAGGTGTGTGGATTTGTTTCTTGGTCCTCTATTCTGTTCCATTGAGCTATGTGTCTGTTTTTATGCCAGTACCATGCTGTTTTGGTTGTTGTAGTTCCATAGTATAATCTGAAGTCAGGTAATGTGGTTCCTTCAAGTACTTTTCTTTTGCTCAGGGTGACTTTGGCTCTTCTGTTTTTTTTTCATTTTGGTTCCACATAATTTTTTTTTATGTCTGTGAAGACTGTCATTGATGCTTTGATAGAGATTGCATTGAATCTATAGATTGCTCTGGATGGTATGGATATTTTAATAATATTGATTATTTCACTCCATGAACATGGAAAATCTTTCCATTTTTGTATGTCCTCTTCAATTTCTTGTATCAGTGTTTTATATTTTTAATTGTACAGATCTTTCACTTCTTTGGTTAATTCCTAGGTATTTAATTTTATTTGTGGCTATCATAAATGGGATTTCTTTTTACATTTTCTTTTCAGGCTTTTCACTGTTGGCATATAGAAATGCTACTGAGTTTTGCATGTTGATTTTGTGTCCTGCAACTTTACTGAATTTGTTTATCAGTTCTAATAGTTCTTGGTGGAGTATTTATGTTTTTCAAAACATAAGATCATATCATCTGCAAATAAGGAAACTTTGTCTTCTTCCTTTCCAATTTGGATGACATGTATTTCTTTTTCCTGTCTTATTGCTCTAGCTAGGACTTTCAGTACTATGTTGAATAACAGTGGTGAGAGTGGGCATCCTTGTCATGTCACAGATCTAAGAGGAAAGGCTTTCCTCATTCAATATGATACTAGCTGTGGGTCTGTCATATATGGCTGTTATGTTGAGGTTCATTTGTTCTATATCCAGTTACTTGAGGGTTTTTATCATGAAAGGATGTTGAACTTTATTGAATGTTTTTTCAGCATCAATTGAAATGATCAGATAGTTTCTGTCTTTTGTTCTGTATATATGATATATCACACTAATTGATTTGCATATGTTGAACCATCCTTACATCCCAGGGATAAACCCCACTTTGTCATAATGAATGATCTTTTCAAATATGTTGTTGAATGCAGTTTGCTAGTATTTTGGTGAGGTTTTGTATCAATATTCTTCAGAGATATTATAGTTTTTGTTTTGTTTTTGGTGTGTCTAACTTACTTGTTTTATGACTTTGCACAGTGACCTACATAACTAGCCTCTCTACCTGGGCATTTGTGTGCTTTCTAGTTTTTCAAGATTGTGAGCAAATTATAAAAATACTCGTCTTGCTTCAGCAACACATAGACTAAAATTGGAACGATACAGAGAAGATTAGCATGGCCCCTGCACAAGGATGACACACAAATTCGTGAAGCATTCCATATTTAAAAAAGAAAAAAATACTCCTAACTAAATCTTTATGCTTATTATATATATTTATTAGGATAACTTCTTTGAGGTAAAACTTACGATTTATAGAGATGCCACTCTTTCAATGAATTTACTGTAATTACAAGACTGCCCTCAAGAAAGGATATATACACCCTCCTAATCTCTGCCTCTTCAGTAACATTGAGTAGTGTTCGTCTTTAACTTAATAGGAGATACATTGTATGTTAATATTGATTTAATTTGTATTTATAGAAGGAGCACATAAAGGGCGTTTTCTTTTCTTTCTTCTTTTCTTGTTCCTTAATTTCTCCTTTTGGCTAAACTTTTCCGTGTGATCCATTTCTTTTTTTGTTTAGAAGATAAACAGGGAAGTACTGAGACTAATACAACAACAGTGCACCACCCAGAATTAACAAAGATTAACATTTTAATATTTTTGCTTTAGCTTCTTCATTAAAAATGGGATATAATATTATAATAAAGTTGAAATATTATTAATTACTTTCTGTTCTCATCCACCTACCTCTTTCCTTATCCATAGGCATCTACTATCATCAATTTGATGGTATTTTCCAGTTTATGTTTTCATATTTGTCTATTTAAAATTAGCGTTAGCTGTGACTCTTCAAAAATTCAAAATGCGAGTGGCTTAAACAATATGGTTGTTGATTTGTCACTTGTTTAAAAGTCCAAATGGGGGTCCAGGGTGAGTATGGTCCTCGACATAGTCAGCGACCCGTTTCTTCCAACTTGTTGCTTTATAGTGGGTTGCCTTGGTCTCATAATAGGGGCAGCCTTATTCCAGGAAGAACAGAAAAGGGATTATAAATGTTAGAATTAATAATTACTCATCTGTTATAATTAATAGCAATAATTACTTATTTTAATATTAATTTACTCATTAATTGCAAAACTGTATTTAGTTGTCTCCTGTACAAATAAGACTGCAAGGAACATTCTTTTACCTATCTCCTACTCCACATGTGTGAGTTTCTCTTGGTGAATATACCTAGCAGTGGAATTTCAGGGTTTTAAGGGATGATTATTTTTTACCTATACTAGATATTGCAAAAATTTTAAGCTTTCTCTGTTAGGGTATTTTTAACTGCAGGTAACAGACAATGGAATATAAAGTGGCTTAAATAAAGAAACTTATCACCTCATATAATAAGAAGTCCAGAGGTAGAACTGCTGTAGATTTGGGTAATTCATTGACTCAATAGCTTTCCTCACAGTCGCAAGGAGTCAGGCACAGACAAAACAATGGCCAGAGGCGTTTATTCCTCTACGTCTCTTTGGAAGGGCAAAGAAACTTTCTTTAGAAATTTGTGTTAGCTACATTCTTTCATGTTTCATTGGCTAAAATTAAATCGCATGCCAATGCCTAAATTGATTACTTATAAGGGTCTACAAGACCATGATGATTGGCTGGAGGGCAAGGCTAGTTTTCCTTGAAAAATATCATCAGGAGGAAGGAGATACCTGAAAAAAAATATACCGTTAGGAAGGAAGAAGGGGAAGGTGGGTGTCAAGTCGGCAATCTGCACTGTCTGCTCTGTCTCTAAAGTGGTTACTGCATTACCATTATTAGTATTTGAGGAATACAACACTTTGTTGTTGTATTCCTTAGAATTTTTCTGTTTCCATTGGGTTGTACGCCTTTTTAGATATTTATAGACCCTTAGGATTTTATTTTCTTTGAAGTACCTTAGTTATGTTCTTTGCCTGATATTCTCCTAAGTTATTTGTATTTTTCTTATGGATTTGTAGCAGTTCTTCACATATTTTGGATAATAATTGTTTGTATGTATACTTGTGTTGGAAGTTTCTTCCATCAGTGAGTGGCTTTTGTTTTTACATTTGTTTGCATTAAAAATGTTTTCATAACTTAAATATTTGTGTTGCTTGTGTCTTATTCAAAGAACCATTTTTTTATACCAAAGTCATACAGGTTTTTTTAAAAGTGTTCTTTTCTTATTGAATTTTAGGTGGATATCAACCTTTGCTAGCTCTATTCCAGCAGTTTTAAAGTGATGAATGGACTTTTCAAAGGGTCTGCAAGACCAAAACTATTTTATAATGATATTAGGATGTCATTTGCCTTTTCCCCCATATATGTAGAATTGGGTCTTTTTCAACTTTTATTTTAGATTCATGGGTACATGTGCAGGTTTGTTACATGGGCATATTGAATGATGCTGAGATTCGGGGTACAAATGATCTTATCACACAGGTACTGAGCACGATACCCAACAGTTAGTTTTTCAACCCTTGTTCCCCTGTCTCCCTCCCTTCTCTAGTAGTTCCTAGTTTCTGTGTATTTCTAGGCATTTTATTTTGTTCATGGCTATTGGCTTTATGCCTATGAGTACACAGTGTTTAGCTCCCACTTCTAGGTGAGAACATGCAATATTTGGTTTTCTGTTCCTACATTAATTCACTTAGGATAATGACCTCTGGCTGCATCTGTGTTGCTGCAAAGATATGATTTCGTTCTTTCTTATGGCTGTGCAGTATTCCATGGTGTACACGTGCCACATTTTCTTTATCAAATCCACTAGTGATGGGCACCTAGGTTGATTCCATGTCTTCCTATTGTGAACAGTGTTGCAGAATAGAAACTGGTAGAATGATTTGTTTTCTTACAGGTATATATCCAACAATGGGGTTGCTGGGTAGTTCTAAGTTCTTTGAGAAACCTCCAAACTGCTTTCCACAGTGGCTGAACTAATTTACATTCTCAACAGTGCATATACAGGTCATTTAAAAAATTAACATAAAAGATACCACTTGTAGCCTATCAAATTACAACATAATGTTTTAAATGATAACTAATATAAGACAGAGTGAGTTGTGACTGTGACTAGGAGTGTAAAATGCTAACTTTCTGGAAATATGTTGCAAAGACCCCACCAATCCATACATTTTTAACTCAGTAATTTCTGTTCTAGAAGCTAGCCTGAGGAAATTGTAAGAAAGATGTTCAGTGTAGAATTATTTAAAAGATAAAAAAAAGTGGAAGCAACCATATATCCATCAATAAAATATAGAATCAAGTTATATCTATGGAGAGAATTATTTTGTAACCGTTTATGTGTTCAGAGGTTTTTGGGATGACACGGAAATATACTATGTAATTGTGAGAAAATCAGCATATAAAACTCTACATGTCTTAGGATTTTAATAATATTAAGAGAAAATTTGAAATGGAAAAAAGGAAAGAAACCACCAAAATGTTTACAGTGGTTATCTCTGAGTATTGTTATGCCTATTTTAAAATTAGCTTTCTAATTTTATGATAAATATATATTGTTTTCACTAATAAAATTGTTATTAAAAAGGTCTGGTAAAGATTGGCTACTTTTCATTTCTGCCTTGAGATTATTGGGAGTGGAGAGGGCCCTTTCATGAAATGAAGTCTCTCATTTCTTTGGGGAGGGAGTAGTACATTTGGTAGTGTGTCTTTCCCGATAGAAAGTGACCGAGCAGGGCCTGGGGCAGCAGATACTAACTCCGCTGGATTTCAGGAGTAACCATTGGATCCTGATTTAGTGGAATGTACTCCAGACTGCTTAGTGTCATGGTGAAGGGCACTAGTTTTGTGGCCAGAGTTTCTAGTTTATAGCCTAGTTCTGCCACTTGTGAGCTGAGTTAAGTTTTGGGTAAATTACTTAATCTGTGTGTGTGTGTTTCAGTGTTTCCATATATGAATTGGGAATAATAGCACTCTCTGTGCCATGGGGTTATTGTGAGAATAAACTGAATTATTATGTTTAAAACTGTCAGCACAGTGTTCCTACATAATAACCTCTTACTATTCTTTTAGTAAGTTTTAATAGGTCTTACTATTAGTGGTTTAATCAGCTGTCTATTACCTCATAACAAACTTCCCCAAAACTGGTGCCCTAAAATAACATCAAACAACCTATTTAGTCCATAAATCTCAATAGTTATAACTCATTTCTGCTCTACAGGACATCAACTGAGATGGCTCACCTGGGGGCTGGAGGATCTACTTTCTTTTTTTTATTTTTTAAAATTTTATTTAATTAATTAATTAATTATTTATTTATTGAGATGGAGTCTTGCTCTATCACTCAGGATGGAGTGCAGTGGTGCAGTCTTGGCTCACTGCAGCCTCCACCTCCCAGGTTCAAGCGATTCTCCTGCCTCAGCCTCCCGAGTAGCTGGGATTACACGCATGAGCCACCATGCCTGACTAGTTTTTATATTTTTAGTAGAGATGGGGTTTCACCATGTGGGACAGGCTGGTCTCGAACTCCTGACTTCAGTTGATCCACCCATCTTGGCCACCCAACGTGCTGGGATTACAGGTATTAGCCACCGTGCCTGGCCTGGAGGATCTACTTTCAAGAGACCTCACACACGTGGCTGGTAAATTGGCACTGGCTTCTGCTAGGAGCTCAACCAGAGCTGTGTGATGGGGGTCTCTATTTTCTCCAAGTGGGCTTCTTCATGGACTGCCCAGGCTTCCCTATGGCAGCGTGTCTGGATTTGGAAACTGAGCATCTTGAATGAAACAGGCAGAACTGCATCACATTTTTTTTTTTTTTTTTTTTTTTTTTTTGAGACGGAGTCTCGCTCTGTCGCCCAGGCTGGAGTGCAGTGGCGCGATCTCGGCTCACTGCAAGCTCCGCCTCCCGGGTTCCCGCCATTCTCCCGCCTCAGCCTCCGAGTAGCTGGGACTACAGGCGCCCGCCACCGCGCCCGGCTAGTTTTTTGTATTTTAGTAGAGACGGGGTTTCACCGTGTTAGCCAGGAGGGTCTCGATCTCCTGACCTCGTGATCCACCCGCCTCGGCCTCCCAAAGTGCTGGGATTACAGGCTTGAGCCACCGCGCCCGGCCTGCATCACATTTTTATAACCTGTCCTCAGTAGTGACTTCTTTATCCTACTACTTCATGGAGTACTACTTCCATCATAGTCATGAATCCATCCAGATTTAAGACGCAGGAACATAGACACTTCCCTGTCTATGTGAGGAGTGTTGGGCACCCTATAAGAAGAGTATGAGTGGTGGAAAATATTGTTTCAGCCATGTTTGAGAAATACAGCTAGCCATAGCAGTCTACTGACCTATTAGATAACATAATATGCTTGGCATTCTTATCCACTAACAGCAGCAATCTCAATTCTGTGTATTAGAACCATCTTAGGACATTTTAGTAAATGCAGATTATGAGTGACTTTTAATTTCTTTTGAATATTTTCTGTATTTTTCAATGTTGAAAACATTACTATAATGAAAAGTTTTAAATGAAAAGATCAACTTTTTTTGCAATGTATCTAGATATTCTACAATCTATGAATAAAAGATTTTTTTTTTTGTTTTGTTTTGTTTTTGAGACGGAGTCTCGCTCTGTCGCCCAGGCTGGAGTGCAGTGGCCAGATCTCAGCTCACTGCAAGCTCCGCCTCCCGCGTTTACGCCATTCTCCTGCCTCAGCCTCCCGAGTAGCTGGGACTACAGGCGCCCGCCACCTCACCCGGCTAGTTTTTTGTATTTTTTTAGTAGAGACGGGGTTTCACCATGTTAGCCAGGATGGTCTCGGTCTCCTGACCTCATGATCCGCCCGCCTCGGCCTCCCAAAGTGCTGGGATTACAGGCTTGAGCCACCGCGCCCGGCCTGAATATAAGATTTCTATGTAGAATTTTTAAAATCTATTACACTCCTTCTTTCTTGGTTTGGTCATATTTCTAGTAGCATTGACCCCTAGAATGAAAGAAAAGAAAGAAAAAGAAGATTCTACTTACAAATATTTCTATGTTAAATGTAGTGGTTCTTCAGAGCAAACCTTAGACACCAAATACAGCCTGTAAAACTGTGAAGTGTGGTTCCCACTGTCTTGTCNAATATAAGATTTCTATGTAGAATTTTAAAATCTATTACACTCCTTCTTTCTTGGTTTGGTCATATTTCTAGTAGCATTGACCCCTAGAATGAAAGAAAAGAAAGAAAAGAAGATTCTACTTACAAATATTTCTATGTTAAATGTAGTGGTTCTTCAGAGCAAACCTTAGACACCAAATACAGCCTGTAAAACTGTGAAGTGTGGTTCCCACTGTCTTGTCTTTAGAACTCTGGGTAGCAAACAACTGATGAGCAGCTGCTGGCTTTTACTGCTAGTGAACTTGAACGGAGAGCAATTTCTGTTCATCTGTCAAGAAGGACAGGCACACAGTAAATTTTTGACTACATTTGATACTGATACAATTCATGCAAATAAACTTGCAAATAAGGCAGTGCTCTCAAGATTTCAGGAACTGGCCAAGGAGGCTGTTTTGCCCCACCTCCTCCAAAAACTTTGGAGCTGCCACTGATCTCATACCAAGTCATCTCTTTGAATTAAACATGTCTTATTCTGAAAGATGCCAAGGCCTGGTCCATTGAAACTTTCAACTTGTCTTTGCAGTTGTAATTTATTTCTTCCCTTTCTTCCCATCAAATGGGAAAATTGTTCGTTTTAAAAGCAAAGACCATTTAAGGTTTGAGGCAAAAAGAGAATGAAATATGGAAGTCAAGGGTCAGTTTCAAAAAGGAATAGTACTTTATAACAATTTAATTTACTTTTAAGTGGCAATTGTTATTACATATATATAGGATAAAGTATGCAGGAGTAAATAGTGGATTGAATGTCACTCTGGTGACCCAAAGGAGTTAATGCAACTTCTCAACTAGATTAATTTATTCTTGGGGACAGTTTATAAAATGGTAGATTTGGGGCTCAATATAATTTTTATTCATTGAACACATATATATTCCAGTTTTCTATCCTAAACACTTATATTAACTCATGAAATTCTCTTAACACCCCTAGGAGGTAGTTAGTACCATTGTCCTGCTTTTTTTTTTTTTATTTTTATTTTTTGAGACAGAGTCTCACTCTGTTGCCAGGCAGGAGTGCAGTGGCACAATCTCGGCTCACTGCAACCTCTGCCTCCCTGGTTCAAGTGATTCTCCTGCCTCAGCCTCCCTAGTAGCTGGGACTACCGGTGCCTGCCACCACACCTGCCTAATTTTTTGTGTTTTTACTAGAGACAGGATTTTACCATGTTGGCCAGGATGGTCTTGATCTCTTGACCTCGTGATCCACCCACCTTGGCCTCCCAAAGTGCTGGGATTACAGGCGTGAGCCACTGCACCTGGCCACTATTATCCTGCTTTTACAGAACAAAGTAGTTAAGAAACTTGCCCAAGGTCACACAGAGTTGCACTCAGGTTTCAAACCATGGCTGAGTCCTTTTGACCTATTGTGCTTTATTGCTTCACAGATAAGTTTTTGAAAAAATTACAGTGAGGCCAGGCATGGTGGCTCATGCCTATAATCTCAGCACTTCAAGAAGCTAAGGTGGGAGGATCGCTTGAGCCCAGGAGTTCAAGACCAGCTTGGGTAACATAATGGGACCTCATCTCTACAAAAAATTTAAAAATTAGCCAGACATAGTGGTGCATGCCTGTCGTCCCAGCTACTCGGGAGGTTGAGGTGGGAGGATCGCTTGAACCCAGGAGGTAGAGGTTGCAAAGTGAGCCGAGATTGCACCTCTGCACTCTAGCCTGGGCGACAGAGCGAGACTCTGTCTCAAAAATGAACAAACAAACAAACAAACAAACATAAAACACCTAGATTGAGAGATCATGAATAATTATCTGTAGTGGATTTTTTTCAGAGTTCACATGCAAAAATTAAGGGTGGATATTACCAAACAGACAAAAGATAACAAGTGTTGATGAGGATGAGGAGCAAAGAGAACTCTTGCACATTTTTGGTGGGAATGTAAATTAGTACAGCCATTATGGAAAACAGTATGGAGATTCCTCAAAATATTAAAAATAGAACTATCATATGATCCATCAATCCCAATACTAGGTATATATCCAAAGGAAATGAAATCAGTATGTCAAAGGGATATGTGCACTGCCATATTCATTGTCCATAATAGCCAAGATATGGAATCAGCCTAAGTATTCATCAATGGATAAATGGATAACGAAGGCTGGGCATGGTGGCTCACGCCTGTAATCCCAATACTTTGGGAGGTCAAGGGGCAGGATTGCTTGAGTTCAGGAGTTTGAGACCAGCCTGGGCAACATCGTAAAACCCGTCTCTACAAAAATTAGCCTGACAAGGTGGCACACACCTGTAGTCTCAGCTACTCAGGGTGCTGAGGTGGGAGGATCACTTGAGCCTGGGAGGTTGACGCTGCAGTGAACTGAGATTGCACCACTGCACTCCAGCCTGGGTGACAAAGTGAGACCCTGTCTCAAAAAAAAAAAGAAAAGAAAAAAGAAAGGGTAAAGAGAATGTGGAATATATACACAATAGAATACTATTTGCTTTGAAAAAAAAATGAAAATACTGTCATTTGCAACAGCATGTATTAACATGGGGAACATTATCTTAAATGAAACAAGCCAGATACAAAAAGACAAATACCATATGATCTTATTAATATGTGAAATCTTAAAAAGTTGAATTCATAAAAGCAGAAGGTAGAATTGTGGTTACCAGTGGCTTACTGGGCACAGGGCGGTGGGGGATGGGGCTGGGGGCTAGGTAGGTTGGTTCAAGGGGTACAAAATTTCAGTTAGAAATGAGGAATAAGTTCAAGAGATCTGTTGTACTGTGTGGTGACTATAGATAAATAACAATCTATCGTATACTTGAAAATCACTAGGAGAATAGATTTTAAGTATTCTCCCCACAATCAACATGTGAGGTAATACATGTATTAATTAGCTCAATTTAGCCATTCCACAATGTATATATATTTTAAAGAATAATGTTGTACATGACAAATATATACATAATAATTAATAAAATCTATTCAGTGTGATCATATGGCAGGCACCATGCTAACCATTTGATACACCTGTATCATTAAATAAAATGTAGTGAAAAATAGAGGAACAAACTGCAGAATGTGATTTTCTAAAAGCAGGCATTCCTGAAATGCTTTCTAAAAGAAAAGATGCCTGATTATAGCAATAACTAACAGTAATGAGGACTTTATAGCTTGCAACAGGATTTGATAACCATGATAATTCATTTGCTCTCTCCCAACAACCTAGCAAGGTTGTCAGGGCAGCTGTTAATATCCTCAGGAGAGATCAAGTGACTCACTCAAGTTCTTTTTACAAATAGCAGTGCGGGTCAGACGTCTCCCACATTCCAAACCCATTGGACTCAACTTCCAGATGCAAAGAAAGTTGAACAGTGAACCTGAAATGTATCAGTTTGCTGCCTACCTTCCCTTTCTGAGACATTTCTTGCCTTAAAAAAAAATTACTTGTCTTTTAAATAACAATTGTCTTGGACTTGAAGAAGCAATTGAAGGAAAATATCTCACAGAAGGACAGAAGCTGCCACGTCAGGATCTAAAAAGCAGGGCTTCCTAACTTTTCCTTGATGTCAAAGGCCATAATGATACTGAAGAGAGTTTGGAAGTCTGATTGCTGTTTTCATTCTAATTTTAGTTTTCGGTGATAATAATCCCTTTCATTTCTACTATCTACTTATGTACTTATGTGCTAAGGCAATTGAAAGTGACTCTGAGGACTGTGTTAAATGTTCTGGGGTCACATCTAGGTTTGATGAGATGAAATGTCATGATCACTGCCTCCAGGAGGTAGTATTTGCCATCCCTAGCCTATCCTATAAAGTTTATAAAATACTTTTGCTTCTATTTTAAAATCATACCCTCACTGCCACCCTCTATATTTGTCAGGGATTAGTTTTCCACTGTGATGTGAGGAAACTGAGATTGTGACTCCTCTTTACCTCTGCATTTTTCTCACTAGACCGTGCTGTGATGGTTTTGCCCATGCCTTCTCAGGTTTCAGCTTCTGTCTTGAAATCTAGCGTGGAGCTAGATACATAATAGATGACCCATACATTTTTGCAGAATTAAACTTTAATGAATTAAAATTTCACTCCTAACCAAATGATATATGTTTAAAGATAAAAGCTCAAACTTCAAGAATGGAGCTGCTGGTACTTCCCTCATTCTTCCTAAATCCAAGAGATTTTGGTCTCTGTAATTCATGTCACTCCAATAGATGGAAAGGGTGAACAGGGTCATTTAATGACCCGATATGGTTCTCAGATCATTTTTGTTAGAATGGCCATTGGACTAGGGAGGTGTCTAAAAACCATAAGGGCTGTGAACAGGAGGCCAAAAACAAGCCAGTAGCTGATCTGGCACCCAACGGGAATAGGGAGAAAAAGGCTCAGTAGCTAAGCATTCTTGCTTCTTCCCAATGTACTTTTCTGACATTTGGGCTTTTTCTGTTTTGCCCATAGCTCACGTTAACCTTTTAATTTTCTTTGTGTGTGCCCAGCACAAGTTTACTTTCTAGATTCCATTTATTGACGTCTCTGGTTTATCTGCACATTTCACAATCTTTTCTAGCTGTTTAATAAAGGTCATGTTTATAGCTTTAGTATTGATGGTTTGCCCAGTAGGCCAGGTGTCAGCTTCTGTAATGTCCAATAGAATCCCTTCCCAGAAGACAAAGTTCTAAGATGTTACTCAGGAGTATCTGAGTTTTTATAGGTCCAAATAATGACTTTTGGTCTTCAAAATATATCATATGGTAATTATAATAACTTACTACATTCTGATCATTGTTCCCAGCATTTTCTTAATCTTGATACCAACCAAATCAGTCAGGTACTTTTATTATCCTACTTTTATAGATGAGAAAACAGAGGCACAGAAGTCCAGAAGCTGGTGCAGGGTCACCTAGTGATTGCTGGAGTCAGTATGCTATGCTGCTTCCCACGTGTGGTATGTGTAACACTTATAGGTCAGGCCCTGTGGTGGCTAGCGGGCTTTTGCAGTGAGCAAGACAGTTTTTACCTTCTTGAGTTCAAGAGTTCCCTCAGAGAACTCTCCGCCCTCATTCCTACCATTCATGCCTTCATGGAGACAGCTTTTAAATGAAGCGTTTGTGTAAAAATTTCACAGACCCAAGTTAACTTTGTATAGTATGGTTTAATTGCTCTACCTAGGTGCATTTCAGACCCCTACACAAACCAAACTTGCATCCCCGGGAACCTTTGATCTCTTGGGCTAGAGGTAAAAATAACAACAAAAAGTTCCTTTGGGAGGAAGAGAATTAACAAGAGATTAAAGCTTCTTAAAGCAATGAATTGACACCTGTGAATGAAAACCAGATGTTGAAATCTCTGGGGAAAAAAAAGATATGTAAATATATACAGGGTATATAATTAACCTTAAGAGCATAGATAATAGAAAAATATAGTAAGATTATTAGGCAGTGATGACTTTTGAGTATTCTTGTTTTAATGTAATTTTAAACATGTAAGTACATATAATTTAATTATTAATAATTACTATTTAACAGCCAGCTCACAAAATTTCTGAAAACTTAACAGTTGGCTTTTGAGACCCAGTGGGAGCCATCTGACACCTGTTTATTTATATACACAAAGAAGTTCAATTAACATTGGCCCTGAAGACTCATATCACTCTGCTCCACCTGTTCACCTGGGGTTTGGAGGCAGATACATTGGAGCTCTAACTCTCACTCTATATTTTATTAGAACTGTGACATTAGACAAATTACTGTTTCTGAGCCTCCTTTTATTATCTGTAAATATAATAATAATAATTGTGAACAATTATCTTGTGCCAAATACCGTTGTAATCCAATGGATTTTCACAACAGAGAGATACTGTAATTCCTCATTTTACAGCTGTGGAAATAGAGGAGTAGAGAGGGTAGATAGCTTGCCCCACTGATAAGTGAAAGAGCTGATATATGAACAAAGGCATTTTGGTCCTAAAACATGCCATTCTGACCATCTCAATATACTGCCTATGTTATCAGTTATGAAGATGAAATGACATAGCATATTTCATATGACTGGCTCAGTGAATTCTCTCCAATTCTCTTTCCTTTCTTCCTATTTAGAAAATAAGATTAGGACCACAAGGTGTTGGGAATGTGTCAGATAAAGGGAACACTGCAATCTAGTGATGGTCTCAATCATGGTGGCACAGAAAAATCCCCTGGGGAGCTTTTCAAAACATAGATGCCTTGGCCACACCCTGTACTAATTACCACAAATCAGAACTCTAGGGTTTTGGGCCATGGGTATTAGTGTTTTTTAAAAGCTTCCCAGGTGATTAAAAGGTGGTTTTCTACTTTTAGAATTCTTGCTAATGTTACTCTCTTGCTCCTGTTTGCTATTCTTTTCCTTTTTTATCATAAACACAGTAAGAAATACCACAGAGAGAACAGGTCCACATTAGGGACCACCTTAATCCAAACAGAAAAATTGATTTGGATTTCCTTAACAAATTACCGCAAAGCTTATAGATTTGTTAGTGGAAGTTCTACTTTATGGAGGCAGATTCCTGCTGATGTAGAAATATGTAATAACCTCATTCTACAGTGAGCTGCAGTCATCATGTAGTATCTTAAAAAGGGTTAGTTTTGTCTATCATTTAATGATTTGTGTGCTTCGTCCCCATATTTAGTTGTATAATTTAAAAATTATTATGAAATTTGCATATCATAAAATTAATAAAGTGAACAACTTAGTAGCTAAGTATGTATTCACAGTGTTACGCAACCACCACCTCTATTTCCAAAATATTTTCATCACCTCAAAAGGAAATTGCATACCCATTAAACAGTTACTCCCTATTTTCCCTGGTCACTTCTCTCCTTCCCTTAGCTCCCAGAAACCACCAAACTGTTTTCTGTTTCTAAGAACTTGCCAAGTTCTTAGAAATTTCACACAAATGGGAATTGTACAGTATATGACCTTTTGTATTTTGCTTCTTTCAGTTAGCATAACTTTTTCAAAGTTCATTCACATTGTACCATGTGTCAGTAGTTCATTCCTTTTTATGGCTGAACATTCTCTTGTATGTCCATATTAAAATTTGCCCATTCATTCATCTGCTGCTGGACACTCTGGTAGTATTTTGTTGAAAACTTTTTTCATTTATAGTCATGAGCAGTATTGGTCTGAAGTTTTCATATAGTGTTCTGTCTGGCTTTGGTTCAGAGTAATCCAAGCTTTATAGAATGAGTTAGGAAGTATTTCTTCCACTGCTGTTTCTTGAAAGAGGTTGTTAAAGATTGATGTTAATTCATCTAAATGTTAAATTCTTTTAAATGTTTTCACGCCACACAGTTGTAAGCTTTTCTTTGACGGGTGGTTTTTGATTACTGACTTAATCTGTTTACTTGTGAGAGGCCTGTTGAGATTTTCTATTTCTTCTTTAGTCAGTTTTGGCAGTTTTTGTGTTTCTAGGAATTTGTTCATTTTGTCTATGTTGTTCATTTTGTATATGTTATTCAATTTGTTGTTACACAATTATTTATAGTATTGTCTTATAATCATTTTTATTTCTCTAAGATTGAGAAATGAAGCTTAGAGAATTAAAAGTGGAATAAATAAATGAAATAATGTTCATAAATAACACATTTATATTATAAATAATTATGTTATCATTATAATACATTATATAATATTTATTGTAATGTTCATGTATAAGAGTGTTTATCATGTTTCATGTTATAAAACATAATATTTCCATTTTCATTTATGATTCTCGTGTATTTTTTACCCTTTTTTTCTTAGTCTAGCTAAAGGTTTGTTAATTTTGTTGATATTTTCAAAGAACCAATTGTTTCATTAACTGCTGTTTTTCGAATCTCCATTTCATTTATCTCTGCTATAATCTTTATTATTTCCTTCACTCTGTTAGCTCTGCACTTAGTTTTCTGTTCTTTTTCTAGTTCCTTAAAGTGTAAAGTTAGGTTATTGATTTCAGATCTTTTTTTTATAATATATATTTTATAACTATTAATTCCCCTCTGAGCACTGCTTTTGCTGTATCCTATGAATTTTAGCATGTTGTAATTCCATGTTATTTTAGGATATTTTTCAATTTCCCTTGTAATTTCTTTGACTTAATAGTTGCTTAATATTGTGTTGTTTAATTTTTATGGATTTGTGAATATTCCAGTTTTTCTTCTGTTATTGTTCTCTAGCTTCATTTATTGTGGTTGAGGAAGATACTTTGGATGACTTCAGTTTTTAAAAATTTATCATGACTTGTTTAGTGGCTTAATATGTAGTGTATCCTGTAGATGTTCCATGTACACTTGAGAAGAATAAGTATTCTGGTGTTGATGATGGAGTGTCCTATATATATCTGTGGGATGTAGTCTGTTTATAGTGTTGTCCAAGGCCTGTATTTCCTTAGTAATCTTATGTCTAAATATTATATTTATTGTTAAAAGTAGTGCATTGATGTCTCCCACAATTATTGTAAATTGTTTGCTTTTCCTTGCAGTTTGGCCGATCTTTGCTTTATATATTTGGTTCTCTATTATTAGGTGCATATATGTTTATAATTTTTGTATCTTTATATATTCACACTTTTATCTATATATAGTGTCCTTTTTGTAACTTATAACTTTTTTTGTTTTTTGAGACGGAGTCTCGCTCTGTCGCCAGGCTGGAGGACAGTGTCGCAATCTTGGCTCACTGCAATCTGCGCCCCCTGGGTTCAAGCAATTCCCCTGCCTCAGCCTCCCAAGTAGCTGGGACTACAGGCACACACCCCCACACCCAGCCAATTTTTTGTATTTTAGTAGAGATGGGGTTTCACCATGTTGGCCAGATTGGTTTCAATCTCCTGACATCATGATCTGCCCTCCTTGACCTCCCAAAGTGCTGGGATTACAGGCATGAGCCACTGCGCCCAGCCAATAATTTTTGACTGAAAGTCTATTTTATCTGATTTTAGTATACTCACCTCAGCTGTCTTTTAGGTATGACTTACATGGAATATTTTTTCTCATTCTTTCACTTTCAGCCTATTTGTGTCTTTGGATCTAAAGTGAATCTCTTGTAACAGCATATAGTTGTATCAAGTTTTAAAAATATATATGCTTCTCTATTCTCTGACTTTTTGTTGGAGAGTCATTTAATTTACATTTTAAATAATTTCTGATTTGGAAAGGTTTGCTTCTGCCGTTTTGCTATTTGTTTTCTGTATGTCTTATAGCCTTTTGTTCCTCATTTGCTTCTCTACTGCCATATTTTGTGTTTAACTTTTTGATGTGCGCTTTTTTGATCCCTTTTCCATTTTCTTTTGTGTATATTTTAAAGACTTTTCTTTGTAGTTTCTATGGGGATAACAATTAAAATCCTAAATTTATAACAACCTAGTTTGAGTTAATGCCAACTTAGATTCAATAGGATATCAAAGTTCTGTACTGTTCTCTCCTCATGTTATTGTTTTTATAGATTACATCTTTATACATTGTGTATCTGATAACATAAATTATAATTATTGTTTTATGCATCTGTCTTTTAAATACCATAGGAAATAAAAAGAGGAGATACAAACAAAAATACAATAATACTGGCTTTTATATTATCGTGCAGTTACTTTTACTAGAGCGCTGCATTTCTTCACATGGCTTCAGGTTGCTGCCTAGTATCCTTTTGGTTAATCCTAAAGGACTCTCTTTAGCTTTTCTCACAGGTCAATTTTACTTATGAATAACTCCTTTGCTTTTGTGTTGGTTTTCTGGAACTGTCTTAATGTTTCCTGGTTTTGAAGGACAATTAGCCAAACATAGAATTCGTGGTTGACAGTTCTTTGCAGTACTTTAAAAATGTTATTTAACTTCTTCTATGATTTTGATAATAAATCAGCTATTAATCTTCTTGAGGATCCCTTGTATGTTGGATGAATTGCTTCTCCTTGGCTGCTTTCCAGATTCCTTCTTTGCCCTTGGTTTCCAGCCATTTGATTAT
Source organism: Rhinopithecus bieti (assembly GCF_001698545.2). NCBI lineage: Eukaryota > Metazoa > Chordata > Mammalia > Primates > Cercopithecidae > Rhinopithecus > Rhinopithecus bieti. The sequence continues at coordinate 154,877 of NW_016814002.1, forward strand.
AATGTGTCTTGGTGTAGATCTCTTTACGGTTATTCTTCTTGGAGTTTGTTGAGCTTTTTGAATGTGTACATTTATGTATTTTTCAAATTTGGGAAGTGCTCAACCATTATCTTTACAGATTCTCTCTGCTGTTTCCTTTTCTCTTCTCCATCTGGGGTTCTCATAACATATATGTTGGTGTGCTTGCTTGTGTTCTACAAATCTCTTTGATTCCATTCATTTATCTTTAAACTCATTCATTCTTTCTTCTGCCTGCAATGAAATTCTTCGGTAAGTTTTTCAGGTTAGTTATTGTACTTGTATTTCCAGAATATCTGTTTAGTTCGTTTTTATAATTTCTCTCTCTTTATTGATATTCTCTACTTGTTTATACATCACGTTGCTGATTTCCTTTAGCTCTTTGATTTTTTAAGGACAGTTGATTTAAAGTCTTTATTCATTAAGTCCAAAGTCTATGCTCCCTCAAATACAGTTTTTGTTAATTTCTTCTTTTGATGGAACATAGTTCGTTGTTTCTTGCACATTTCATAGTTTTTTAGTTTAAAACTGGGCATATAAAATATGATAATGTATTAAATCTAGAAATAAGATTTTTCTTTCTCCTCTGGGTTTACTTTTGTCCCTTGCTATAGCATGTAGCTATTTGTTTAATGACTTTTGAACTAATTTCTTAATGTAGTATTCTTTTCATGTGTGTTCTCTGAGGTCTCTTTTCCTTTAGCCTTTGTTCAGCTAGTGTCTTGATAGATAATAACTTGAATAACAGAAGACAAAAGAGAAGAAACAAAAGAAAACTAAAAAATTTAAAATCAAGAAAACAAAACAAAAAACCTCCCCTAATGTTTACAGATTGGATCTTTGCTGACAAACTTCTTCAACACTTTGCTAGGCTGTTTTGAAGGTCTGTCTTAGCCTTCACTTCCTGTTTACACTGATCCTAGAGATCATCTAGAGCTGATAGAATAAGTTTTTATTAGCATGTGCATGGATTTTAAAATTCTTCAGTATACATGAATGCTATACATGTCCTATTTCCCAAGGAAACTCTTTCTTCAGCTTCTCTGCCCAAGCTTTGGGTGCTCTATTATATGCCCCAACTATAATCTTTTTGTCTTAGGTAGCTGTGGGTTGTTTCTTTACCTTACAGTATTTTCAAGGACTCTCCGCTGCATTTCTCCTCTGAATGAGTCCCCAGTTAGAGAAACAAAGTAAGGTGCTTTGCATTATTCCCCAAGGGATTTCCCATACAGGTTATAGCAAATGTAGTTCTTTGTGAATAAGATTGTCTTTGCTTCCTCTAGAGCCAAGGACCAGGGTTGCCTACTGGGGAAGCTACCAGCAGTTTTGAAGACTGCTGTCAAGCCAAGGAGAGAGTTGGAGCAGGGGCAAATACAAATATCACATACTTTTCTTACTGTTTTTAAGTTTCCTTAATCTTTTATTTTTAATTTTTTGGTTTCAGCATTTTCTTGGTTGCTATCACCTATTTTCAAGAGTTTTGTTAAAGTTGATCCTGACACTTTTGCTTGATTTTGGATATTTCTGTGGGAACACAAGCTCTTGGAGCTGCCTACTCTGTCATCTTCACTGATGTCACTTGCGGTTTACTTTTGGGGCTTTTGTTATCCACATGGTATAATGTGCACTGTCCGTCGAATACTATTTCCTATTTACCTTTCTTCCCTTATTTAATTATTTGCATATATTTATTTCAGAGTATAGGTATTCTAGGTCTTCTCTTTACTTCATGAAATCTACCACCTCCATAAGAAAAGATGCATTCAAAGTAGACTTAATAAATACTTAGTGTTAAAATATCTTCTTTCATATAGTTTCAGATTTAGTAAAGGAAAAAGATAATTTCAGAAATAATCTTTATGCAAGTTTTAAAAAATTCTGGCTGCTGAAAATAAAATTGAATTATTGGCAAAGGCAGGAATTTTGAATAGAATAAATATAAACTTTTGTGAAGTTAAATTGTTTTGTTGAATATTCTTAATAAGAAACAATTACCATAGAATCTTCAAGACCTTATTATTAGAGATAAATGGAAATTAATTTATCTCAACTATTTTGAAAATATGATTTTAAACTTTAATATTAGACTGCTGCTCAATAGTTTACAAACAGAGGAGGTAAGGAATAATTTTGGAGTAAGTATTAATGTATGAGTTATAATTGAATTACCATGTTATGTAGTCTTTTTAATAATTAGAAAGCAGTTAATGGAAGAAAAAAGCATGTTCTCATTAATGAATATAAAAAAGCATTTAAGTTAAATAAAAGAAAAAGGTATCTTTTGGAAACTTCAGTCTGAATTGTCCAAGTAGTTAGACTGAAACGACTTTAAGGGCAAAATTTTGTTTGGGTTTAGGAATACCAAAATTTAGGATAAAAATATTTCTTTTATCCTAACTTCTTTTTTTGTTTTGTTTTAAGAGAGGAAAAAGTTTACATAGACTCTTTGTATACCAGTGAGAGAAAGTATAGCATAAAAGGCCATCTAAAGGATGAAATTCCCATAAGGAGTTTTCTGAACCACTTACATCAACTGGTCAGAACTCAGTTTTAATTAAATTTGCTGGGCTGGAGGTGGTGGCAGAACAATAGTCTGTTTTAAGGATAGAGAGGCAGCTTTAACTTTGAATTTCCTGGCTCCAATCCATTGGTGTCACTACTTCAGTGTTATTTAAATGCAGGATTTTCCATTTAATTTCCTTTTAAGGGAGATAAAAACCAGTTTCTTTTTCAGAAAACTGCTAAAGAGTCTCGCTGTGCTTTATTAAGTAAACAACTGCATTTTCAGTAGAGAAATGCAATCTAAGCGGTAGCACATTAAAACATTATAGTGTAAATGTACAGATGAAAATCCTAAAAATTAAATAATTATTATTCATAGCAGTGAATTCAGTTATATATATTTTGAACTCAGTGGGAAATTGTTTATACAACAG
>NW_016814002.1:160273-223343 GCF_001698545.2 Rhinopithecus bieti
CGAATACTATTTCCTATTTACCTTTCTTCCCTTATTTAATTATTTGCATATATTTATTTCAGAGTATAGGTATTCTAGGTCTTCTCTTTACTTCATGAAATCTACCACCTCCATAAGAAAAGATGCATTCAAAGTAGACTTAATAAATACTTAGTGTTAAAATATCTTCTTTCATATAGTTTCAGATTTAGTAAAGGAAAAAGATAATTTCAGAAATAATCTTTATGCAAGTTTTAAAAAATTCTGGCTGCTGAAAATAAAATTGAATTATTGGCAAAGGCAGGAATTTTGAATAGAATAAATATAAACTTTTGTGAAGTTAAATTGTTTTGTTGAATATTCTTAATAAGAAACAATTACCATAGAATCTTCAAGACCTTATTATTAGAGATAAATGGAAATTAATTTATCTCAACTATTTTGAAAATATGATTTTAAACTTTAATATTAGACTGCTGCTCAATAGTTTACAAACAGAGGAGGTAAGGAATAATTTTGGAGTAAGTATTAATGTATGAGTTATAATTGAATTACCATGTTATGTAGTCTTTTAATAATTAGAAAGCAGTTAATGGAAGAAAAAAGCATGTTCTCATTAATGAATATAAAAAAGCATTTAAGTTAAATAAAAGAAAAGGTATCTTTTGGAAACTTCAGTCTGAATTGTCCAAGTAGTTAGACTGAAACGACTTTAAGGGCAAAATTTTGTTTGGGTTTAGGAATACCAAAATTTAGGATAAAATATTTCTTTTATCCTAACTTCTTTTTTTGTTTTGTTTTAAGAGAGGAAAAGTTTACATAGACTCTTTGTATACCAGTGAGAGAAAGTATAGCATAAAAGGCCATCTAAAGGATGAAATTCCCATAAGGAGTTTTCTGAACCACTTACATCAACTGGTCAGAACTCAGTTTTAATTAAATTTGCTGGGCTGGAGGTGGTGGCAGAACAATAGTCTGTTTTAAGGATAGAGAGGCAGCTTTAACTTTGAATTTCCTGGCTCCAATCCATTGGTGTCACTACTTCAGTGTTATTTAAATGCAGGATTTTCCATTTAATTTCCTTTTAAGGGAGATAAAACCAGTTTCTTTTCAGAAAACTGCTAAAGAGTCTCGCTGTGCTTTATTAAGTAAACAACTGCATTTTCAGTAGAGAAATGCAATCTAAGCGGTAGCACATTAAAACATTATAGTGTAAATGTACAGATGAAAATCCTAAAATTAAATAATTATTATTCATAGCAGTGAATTCAGTTATATATATTTTGAACTCAGTGGGAAATTGTTTATACAACAGACTTTAGGATACTAAAATTAAGTATAAAAATTTGATTTATTTTTATAAGACAGACAATACCAAAAGCCTATTTTCCCTTTTATGCCTTGTACTAATTATAATGTCTGCTCCTATATTTTGTGACTTCGAGCTCATGCTTGTGATCCCAGCTCTTTGGGAGGCTGAGGTGGGAGGATCACTTGAGGCCAGGAGTTTGAGACCAGCTTAGGCAACACAAGACCCCATCTCTACAAGAAATTTTTAAAAATTAGCAGGATGTGGTGGTGTGTGCCTGTAGTCTCAGGTACTCAGGAGGCTGACATAGAGGATCCCTTGAATGAATCCAGGAGCTCAAAGCTGCAATGAGTCATGATCATGCTATCGCACTCTACCCTGAGTGACAGAGTGAGACTCCATCTCTAAAAACAAAAAAAAGAAGAAATAATAACTTTGATCATATTTTGTTTGTATCCATTTGAATATCTACCTTTTTATTCTTACTAATAGAGATTTTAAAATGTAGATTATTTTCTAATAGTTGACCTCAATTTACATATTTGAATAGTGAGCACTTACTGTATTAAAATTATTAGAAATCAAGTGAAGGAATGAAGTAACTAAATAAAGTGACTTTTAAAATCTACATGATATTTCTGTGTTTATGATATGTTTTAAAGAAGCCATTGCCAGATTGCCTTCCATGAAAGCGTTTTGTGCATAGGTTCTCTCTTCCATGATTGCTCTTTTCTTTCTTCATCTAGTTAAAAGATTCCCATTCTTCAGATTTTAGCTCAGGCATAAATTACTTGATTGCCTTTTCTGACCTCCCTTACCACCTTAGCTTCCCCCAACTCCTCTGTATATTCTCATAACATTATCCCTCTCCTCCCCGGCATTCATAATAGTTTACAGTTTGACTTCTTTGTGATTATTTGATTAATGTCCGTTTCCTTGACCACGGGGAAAACTCGATGAGGGCAGGGCCTGATTTTGCTTATCATCATAATTCTTGAGCCCTGCATAGGCTTGGTCCAGAAGCAGATTCCAGTGAGTGCTTGTGTGTTGTATGAACACTGTACTCTGAAGTACCACAGCATGCTGTCCTATTTTGTGCTGATAAATGAACTTGAAATAATTTTACTAGAAAATAAAATGTATTACATGTATGCAAAATAAGTCTTAATTAGGAACTTTTTTTTTTTTTTTTTTTTTTGAGACGGAGTCTCGCTCTGTCGCCCAGGCTGGAGTGCAGTGGCCGGATCTCAGCTCACTGCAAGCTCCGCCTCCCGGGTTCCCGCCATTCTCCTGCCTCAGCCTCCCGAGTAGCTGGGACTACAGGCGCCCGCCACCTCACCCGGCTAGTTTTTTGTATTTTTTAGTAGAGACGGGGTTTCACCGTGTTAGCCAGGATGGTCTCGATCTCCTGACCTCGTGATCCGCCCGTCTCGGCCTCCCAAAGTGCTGGGATTACAGGCTTGAGCCACCGCGCCCGGCCCAATTAGGAACATTAATACAGATATCCTAAATAAAATATTAGCAGATCATATTTTGTAGTGAGCATATCAAAATAATAATACAGAGAATAATACTAAGAATGTTTCAAGACTGGTAAATGAAATCGCGACTGTAACATGGGAATAAAATATAGTTTGGAGATTTAATAGAAAATGTCCACATAAAGTCTTTTGTGTCTTGTGTCTTTTAGTGGTATATTTTGGATAAACATAACCAAAAAAAACAGGTATATTTAACCAGTTTTCTTGGTTAAAACTGATCGTATTCTAAATATATTAGAGAAGGGATATATATTAAATTGTTTCTTTGCTTTTCTGATTCAATTCCTCCCACCATTACCCCCAGCTGTCAGGCTTCCATCTCCCCGTTCCTTTATTTCTTAGTTATGGTAGACTTCTAGACTTCTGATAACACATTCCTATTTTTTTTGGAGAGTTCCACTAGGCATTTCTCCACATGGCTACCTACTTAGGCTTTAAAAAAGTTTCTATCCTTGGATTTGTTTTCATCTAGTCCATATCCAGGCGGAAAAAGATGTGATCAAAAGATTTCATTGGTTCTGTTTGCTGTGTCTTCTTTCCTGGTCTTATCTTATTCTACCATGGCTTTATAACTGTGTGTCCCAGTGTGGTTTCTTTTGAAGCTTTCTCCTCCCTGGGGCATACTGTCAGAATTCATTTATGGTGACCCACACTTAGATTTTCTTTTGTAAGTCTTCAAATATTTTGCCATTCCAAACACTTCCTTAAACCTACTAAAGACTCTCTATAGTCTCTAAGGGACACATGGGAGAAAAATCACTGGTATACCCTCTTTGACAGATATGTAGGTGAAAGATAAGAAAATAAATCAGCAAGTGGTGGTTGCTCTTTCAGCAGCCCTGCTTTCTCACACTTTCCAAACTACCAAAATGAAAAAAAATACAGAGGAAAGATTTAGTGTCCTTGCTTTTCCATGTGATTATATATCTCATAAAATTTGGCATATATAATATGTATGTTTAATTTCCCTCCTATTTTTAAATATGAGATGAAATATAACACATTTGAATTATGATAACTTCAAGAGGTTTTTTAGACCAAAATAGGTTGTATTATTTACAAAAATAATGGCAAATGTTATGAATTGTCTCTAGTATTTTTTTTTTAACGTGTGTTTTAAAATTGAATTGGTTGGGAGACTATTTGAATGTGCTTTACTTATGTGGAAGATATCATCGTTTACTGTTTTCTGCAGAGCCCCACTCTAGCCCCTACACACATAAACACCAAATAATTTGCTTCCATTGAGTTAGCATAAAAATCACCAGGGCTTCAGGATAAATACCCTTAAAGCAATGCCTCAGAATGTGCCTTTTTGTGGAAAAGGTTAATCTAGCCTATTATTGGCATCATTAGAGAATCTTGAAAATAGAAGTTCACAGTTTCTATGTGAAGTGCTGCATTAATTATGCAGCGAGAGTACACCTAAATACAGGAGGTGCTCACATTTAGGAGTAGTAGCCACAGTTACACGGTGTTACACTAACTCTACATTTACATACATGCTCCTTGTTTTGTTTATTATAGGCTTTCCTTAGAGAATAAAGTGTAGCAAATAAATATTGCATGTGTATATAGGCAGTTTTTATTTAGTATGTAGTAAATGACTGTGAATTTGTTCCTAGGAATGTTCTGTGTAAAAAGAGATCATTTTATCATCTTATTATTTTATCTCTAATGTTAAAATGGTAATCTTTGGATGAAATTATTTACTTGTGATTGTGTACACCCTGAAAATAGGGTATGTTACATCTATAAATTGTTGAAAGGAATATTATATTACCGAATGTTCAACACTAATTATACTTTTATCTCCAACTTCTTTAGAGCTTAATGTATTGTTTTATTTGCACTTCTTATAGCTTCTAACAAGGTACTATTCTAAAAAGTTCTTACAAATCAAAAAATTTAACTAGTTTCTTAATACACAAAAAGCCTCAGTACAAATGACCCGTTGACCTTAATTCCCAGGAAACTGTCACATTACTTCTTTACCCCTTTGTCTAGCTTAACAATGTGACCCAAAATAGTGTGGAGCTTTAAAGTTTCTCAGCATTGTAAGGTCAAGCTTTGGTCACCATAGTTACAGTTTAGATCTGCAGGTCAGAGGTCAAATAGATTAATGATGTCAGACACATCTTTAAGTGGTTCTAACACCACTTCACCATGCGGTAAACAGCTGAGCATATTCGATATGGCAAAGGTATTCTTCAGTCTTGCTAATAAGAATATCTTTGGAGATGTCTGATAGAAAGATTTTTTTATAAGAACTTGTAATATTGGGCTGTGGTATCAGCAATAATAGTTGGGTATTAGATTTATAATATCAGATGTGTATTGAAAAGTATATTAAATAGTTCAGATTTACACTTTTCTTCATGTCTGTGTTTTGTTTGTCTACCTGTCATAATCAAATTGATCATCCACCTATTTATAAATAGGTATCCTCACTCCCCTATTAATTTACGGCTAACCATGACAGTGGATAGAAAAAAAGAAGTTTTTTGATTAGGAGTTTTTGCTTTTTGTGTATGTGAATGACACATCTCTTTTCTCCCAATTTGGGTAGTATGCACTTAAAACAGATTATTTAGAAAAGTGTGCTTGGGAAATCTTTCTCACATTAGGGAGCAAGTAATTATCCATTTGTATTTTATATCCAAATACCTTTTTTTATAGCCTAGGACTCTATATACAGATGATGGGTTGTATATTCAATTTTTTTTGTCCTAAAAGGAAATTGTTTCCTCCCTTTTGAATCAGAACGGAAGGAGAAAAAAACAAACTATTTTACAGTGAACATTACTTCTAGAAAAGTGAAAATGTTATTTTTTACAAATAAAAAAAATACCCTATAGATCAAATTTTAATCAAACATCACAGAAATACAAATAAAACCAGAAATATTAAGTGAGGTGAAATTGCAATTACTATTAAAATATATTTAAGTGAAAAAAATCAGAATTTTACTATAGAATATATATATTTAAAGCTCTGCCAGTATGGAATTTTGCAGCCAGTAGACAGAAATATGTTTAAGAAGTAGGCTTAGGTTAAGTTAAGCATTAAAGGATACCCTGTTTCTGAAGGTTTTGTTTCCCATGCGTATTTTGTGCAGCTGTAAGATTTTAAGCTTGCTGGAGCATTTGCTCTTGATCACATACTATAAAGGTAGACAAAGGGGAGAACGAAGAGGTTTGGCAGCTGGGAGGCGTTATTATGGAATTTAATAGCAAAGAAGAGGGGGGTTGGGGCTTTTCTAGGTAAAACAGAGATTGGCAGTTGGGAGGAGGAAATAAGTCCTGGAGTCTGAGAAGAGCTGGTAGTTCAGTTGCCTGTGAGTTTCAAATAACAAGCTACCTTTCATGTGAATGAATGGATTGTCTCCGGTTTTGAGTTCAATTCAGTGGAAATCACTGCCTTGTAGATATCGTGGAAACCAACTACTCAGCAAAGACATTAATTGCTGACCTGTTTGGCAGCACTTAGGGACATTGGTTCAACAAACTGATGGAGTATTCTGTTTGGTCATTATGCCAGGAGAATGGCAAATCAATATTTAACTACCTTTTGAAGAAGCTACACCATTGAAATGCTGGTTTTGAAACTGTTTGTTTACGCATGGGAGTGTCCTGAAATGCAACAAAAATGATTTTATTCTAAATGTAGAAAAATTTTGTAATCAAACAAAATATCAGTTTGAGTTCTGACTTTCAGAATCTGAAATATTATTGTTTCTGTAAAAATTGCCTTATGCCTTGCTTTTAGAGTTCTTGCTCCCAATGCATTATTAAGGTGGGTAAACCAACCAATACTTAATATCTAAATATTTATTTATCAAAAATATGTGAAATTGGAGATGTTACATTTTATTTACTCTGCTTCCTTAAAGTCTGCTTTTCTTGTCTACTTCCTATGCCTTTTTATTTAAATTTTTTCAATGTATACCTTTACACTTTTGCTAGTGTTGTGACCAGAATTGTACATATATTGCTACTGTAGTATGTTAGTAACAGTTTCCAATCCTTGGTGCACATGAAAATCATGCGGAGAACATTAAAATCATCTGAGCATAATGCCCAGACCCACCCAAGACCAGTTGAAATAATATAGTGAAAAGAATACACCCCGTGGGGCTGGGTGTGGTAGCTTATGCCTATAATCCCAGCACTTTGGGAAGCCGAGAGGGGAGGATCATTGAGCCCTGGAGTTCAAGACCAACCTGGGCAACACAGTGAGACTCCGTCTCTACAAAAATTTTAAAAACATTAGTCAGGCATGGTGGCATGCGCCTATAGTCCCAGCTTCTTGGAGGGCTGAGGTGGGAGGATCCCTTGAGCCTGGGAGATTGAGGCTGCAGTGAGCTGTGACTGTGCCTCTGCACTCCAGCCTGGGTGACAGAATGAGACCCTGTCTCAAATAAATAATAATAATAATAGTAATAATAATAATGTACCCTCTGACTCTTTGGAACCATACTTCCCTTTGGCTCTAGTTCTCTCACATAATAGCCATGTGATATTGGGACAGTTACCTAACCTTCCTGAATCTGTTTTCTTATCTATAAAAGGCAGTACTATTAATACTCAGTTTGAAAAGTTTCTTGTGAGGATTTTATAAAATATTGGCATAACTTCTAGCCTAATCCCTGGCACATAGGAGACATTCAGTAAACAATAATATCACTCTCTCCAATTAGCTTGCTGTGGGACCTTGAGCAAGTCACTCCTAGCCTTTTCAGGCCCCATTTCTTTACCTATATAATGCAGCTGTAATACTTGCCAATCTCAAAGAGTACTTGTGAGCATCAAATTACAGATGTGTGTTGAAGGGCTTTGAAGAATAGAGAGCAATATAGTAAAGCAAGATGTAGCTTGTACTCTTATTGCTAAGGCTCCTAGTTCTAAGGCTCAGGGAAAACACCATCAAAATTTGAAACTGTTTGTGGGCATTCAATACTTCATTTATCATTTTCTCAGAAGGTTTCCTGGGATGCTCTAATGAGTTGCAGGCCACACCATCACTCCTGTGTTATTGAATACTTAGAGTGACCATATCCATGAAGATTTTCCACCACCTTGTCCTGTCACTGTTTGGAATTTGTCTCATTGCTATCTATCACATAGAATTAATGCAGACTTGAGGATTTTCCTTAGCTTTTTGCAACCGTGTGCATCCCTCTTGGCTACAAATACCACTTCTGTAGAAGAGACAAATCGACTTGAGGCTGCTCCCTGCCTCCTTTCTGAGCTGATGTTGGTATTTCTTCACCTGCAGATCTTTTTAGAAATCCAAGGAGAGAGTCAGATGCCAACTAAGTTGGATTTGGCTAGAATTGTTCACCTATTAGCATTTTGCTTTACTGAATTCACATTTGTATAGCCCTTAGCATGTTCTCTTATACTTACAGACATTTTTTTTTTCGCAATGAGTATAACATTATGTTGTTAGTCCACTTTTCCATGGATCTGTGTCACATAAAGTACCATATCAGATATTGCTAGAGCTTAGTAATTACCTTCGAGTCTGTAAACCAACAACTCTGTGATTGACCAAAAGTTGGGGCACCAAGTAATATAATTTATTTGTTTTCCAGTGGTATTAGACATCAGTCCATGATGTGCATTCATAAGAGTGCAGTCTGTACCTGCAGTGAAATAATTTTGCATGTATTTTATATTTTACATAGCATATGTAGTAGTGGTTCTGAAACTTAGCATGCATCAGAATTACCTGGAGAGCTTATCGAAAGACAGATTGCTAGACCTTACCTCCAGAGTTTCTGATTTACTAGTTTTAGCATGGGACCTGAGAATTTGCGTTTTTAACAAGTTTCCAAGCCCTGCAACTGTTGCTTTGGGGACAATAACATGGTCCCATTAATATGGTGAGTGCTAAGGTGCACTACACAGATTCCTTTTTAAGAGTAGGGCACTCATTTCCTAACTGCAAGGGGTACTGGCTGTCATGGTTTCCAGGCCCTCTGGGAGTTGCCCTCAGTTGATGGGCGCTGCCTCACTTAAAATTCCATTTCTGTCCCTAGTTGTAGCTCACGTAAAATGACAGGTTAATACAGGGAGTACAAAGGCCCATCCTTCTTGCTTCAGTCCAGGATAACTGAGGGGCCATCCCAGCTCAGAGGCCTCTGCTGCAATTGCATCACAGCTCAGCTTTTCTCTACTTAATCTCTCTTCCCTTACTCCCAAGAGCACTCTCTGATTAACCTGTGTCTCAAAGTCTTTTCCAGAGAATTTGGCCTGCAGCAGTAGATAATAAAATAGAATTGTATTTGTTAAGTACATATCTGACAGTAATTAAATATCACAACTCCTTCTTGTGTAGAAGCATGAAGAAGTTTGTGGTGGTTTATTTGGTAATCCATGAAGCCGGAGCCCTTAACTACTTTTTCTCCTATGCTTCAGTATGTCAGTCCTCCTCTTTTTAGATATATTTGGTTATTGTCTTCCTTCCAGTTCATCAGCATTCTTGTTGCAGAAGCTTTCCCATAATTGCCATTTTTAGACTATACATTTGCTCCATTTCATTTAAAACAAATATTTTTCAAGACAAATTCCATGCCTCTCATGAAGCAGGTTGTTGTTCTTCAGTGGGTTAGAAGTGGGATGATTCCTCCAACTCTACCCTAAAATCTCAGATGCTTTTCTCCAAGCACTTTTCCCAGTAATAATAATGACTGGCATTAGTGCTTCATATGTGCCAGGCACTTGACTAAGTACTTTAGAGATATTAACTCTCTGAATCTTCATAACAACCCTATGAAGAAGATACTGTTATTCTTATTTTAGAAAAGAAAAAAAAAAACATTATAGGTTAAATAACTTAACTTAGAGTCATGTAATTAGGAAGAGGTGGAGCCAACATTTTAAATCCAGGAAGATTGACTCCAGAATCTGTGCTTTTCATCTGTATGATGTGCTACAAATTTTCCCATCTGTGTTATCAGTTGGCAGTTATGACTTCTTCGTCGACATAATTTTTAACAGCTTTATTGAGATGTAATTTACATGTAATACAGTTCACCCATTTAAAGTATACAATTCAATGGGATTTTGTTCATTACATAATTAAGTTTTAAATTGTAAGAAATATATAAATACAATGAGCTATTTTAACCATTTTTAAGTATGCAACTCAGTGACAATAAATACTTTCACGATGTTGTGTAACCATCACTAATACCTATTCAAACATATTTTATTAGCACAAATAGAGACTCTGTAATGAGTAAACAATAATTTCCTATTTCTACCTTACCCTCAGCACGTGTTAATCTCTCACCTACTTTCTGTGTCTATGAATTTGCCTATTCTATACCTAGAAGTCATCATGATCCTATTTATTCAAGCAGGATCATACAGTATTCATTCTTTTGTGCCTGGCTCATTTTGCTTAGCATAATGCTTTTAAAGTTTATCAGTGTTGTACCCTGTAACAAAATTTCACCCCTTTTTAAGACTGAATAATATTCTATTATATTTATATGCCATATTTTATTTATTCATCTGTTGATAGTCACTTGGATTGTTTCTACCTTTTGGCTATGATGAATAATGTGGCAACACACTTTGTTGTACAAGTATCTACTTTCAATTCTTTTGGATCTATACCTGGAAGTGGAATTGCTGGGTGATATGGTAGTTCTATGTTTAATTTTTAAGGAACTGCTTTAAAAACCATTATGTTTTCTATAGTGGCTGCACCATTTACATTCCCACCACCAATGTATGAGGGCTGAAATTTTTACATGTCTTCACCAGCACTTTTCTTCTGTTTTTGGCTTTAGCCATGCTAGTAGGTGTGAAGTGATATCCCATTGATTGGTTTTGATTGGTTATTTCCCGAATGATTAATGATATTGAGCATCATTTCATGTGCTTACTTGCTGTTTGTCTGTCTTCTTTGGAGAGAAGTCTATTCAAACCTTTTGCCCATTTTTTAGTTGGGAGAGTTCTGGATATTTAACACTTATGTGATATATGATTTGTAAACATTTTCCCCATTTAATAGGTTGTTTTTTCACTCTCTTGAAAGTGTCTTTTGGTACACAGAGTTTTTAATTTTGATGATATCCAACTTGTCTATTTTTTCTTTTTTGTGTGTGTACTTTTGTTATCCTATCTAGTACTCAATTGCCAAATCCAAGTTCAAGAAGATTTTCCCTTATGTTTTCTTCTAAGAGTTTTGTAGTTTAATGTCTTATTTTTAGGTTGTTGATCCATTTGGAGTTAATATTAGTATGAAGTGGGAATCCAACTTAATTCTTTTACTTGTGGAAATTTACTTGTCTCAGTGCTGTTGGTGGAAGAAACCATTCTTTCTCTAGTGACTGGTCTCTTCATACTCTTGCCAAAATCCAATTGACCATAGATGTATAGGTTTATTTTCCAGACTCTCAATCTGTTTCATCTGTCTATATGTCTGTCCTTATGTCTCTATTATACTGCTTTAATTATTGTACCTTTATAGTAGGTATTGAAATCAGGAAGTGTGAGTACTCCAACCGTGTTCTTTTCAGAATTGTTTTCACTATTCAGGATCCTTTTAAAATTTACTATGTTATGGTTTTGTACTTATCGGTATTCAGTATTTATTTGTCCAGTCTTGTATTTTCTCTTTTAGATTGTATTCACATAGTGGCTATCACCTTATAAAGATTTCTTTGCAAGCTATTAGCTAATAGTTCATCTCCTGATTTATAACTCTGCAAGTACAAGTCTATGCTTTCTTAGCCACAATTCCCTAATCCAAAATGAAAACCTGTCCTGACCAGAAGCTTTTTGGAACACAGACTGATCTGGATTGATATAAGGCTATTTGGCCTTTTAAAAAAATCTTACCTAATACGAATATTCATATCTTTTACAGTAGAACTATTCATATATTTGAATAGACTAAGCTATCTGAGACCTTGCAATGGATATTATATTATATTATATATTGTATGTAAACCATGTTTTGGTCTATTTGCCTTATTAAACTGAAGTGATTCTAAATCTTAAAACACATTTTCCTGTAATCCCAGCACTTTGGGAGGCCGAGACGGGCGGATCACGAGGTCAGGAGATCGAGACCATCCTGGCTAACACTGTGAAACCCCGTCTCTACTAAAAAATACAAAAAACTAGCCGGGCGAGGTGGCGGGTGCCTGTAGTCCCAGCTACTCGGGAGGCTGAGGCAGGAGAATGGCGTAAATCCGGGAGGCGGAGCTTGCAGTGAGCTGAGATCCGGCCACTGCACTCCAGCCCGAGCGACAGAGCGAGACTCCGTCTCAAAAAAAAAAACAACAACAACACACATTTTGCCCGAAGGATTTCAAATGAGTGGTTGTTGACCTGGATTTTTATTTCTGAAGTACACCAAGAAAAAAATTTCCAATGAAAATATGATAGGTCCTGTGTTAGAGTAGTTCTTACAGAGTTTAGTGATCTTTGTTATGATCTTTGTTTTAATTGTTATGAAAGAATAGTTGTGGTCAGGTAAATCTTTGTGGAGTAAAGCTAGATCTATTGGGAAGAACTTTTTACTAACATTATTTATCACTTACAATAAACAATGCACATTATAAGAAGGAAGATAGTAGTAGCAGTAAAAAATAGCAGTGTGAGTGGTATTTCCTATATGAATGTGTTGCATGAGGAATATGTGTGCTTATCCCTTCATCTAAGAACAGATTCTTTGTCTCTATTATGTTTATACCAAAACCCAACACGAAGATTTTCTTCATTAAAAAGAAAAAATTCTACATTCAGCCCTCCTACTCCCTTGCCTACTCCTCTCTCCCTTGACTGGCATGAAGTCTAGTTGTTGAATTCACACTCACAAGAGGAGAGGAACAAAGACAGATAAGAGAGACACTTGTCTCAATCATATAGTTTCATGAACGAATAGGTTTTTGAGGTCCCGGCTCTGAAGAACATGGTCATGAGGTTTCCACAATCAAACTCGGGCAATAAAAAGGATACTGCTTTGTTTGTTTTGGTACCACATATACTATAATGGGATTGATTTTTTAAAAGGTTAATCTGGGCCAGGCTTGGTGGCTCACACCTGAAATCCCAGCACTTTGGGAGGCCGAGGCAGGTGGATCACCTGAGGTCAGGAGTTTGAGACCAGCCTGACCAACATGGAGAAACCCCGTCTCTACTAAAAATACAAAATTAGTAGGGCATGGTGGTGCATGCCTGTACTCTCAGCTACTCTGGAGGCTGAGGCAGGAGAATCACTTGAACCCAGGTGGCGTAGGTTGCAGTGAGCTGAGATCAAGCCATTGCACTCCAGCCTGGGCAACAAGAGCAAAACTCTATCTCAGAAAAAATAAAAATAAATAAATAAATAAATAAATAAATAGGTTAATCTGAATTCTTTTGTAGGGGTGACCTATAGATTTGTCAAATACTCTGTTTTCAAAAAGGCAGCCTGAGAAATTTCCTGACTTCAGTTATTCTTGAACCACCTTCATAACTTTTATCATAACTGAGTCATCCTTATGATCATACATGTAGTGCTATATTTGTTACCTTGCTTAAAAACATTGAATTTAACTGTCATAAAAGAAAAAAACAATATTTTCCAAATAAATATATAACAACTAAAATTAAAAATGTACATATGTTTACTACCAAAAATCACCTCAGAAACCACTGGAAACCAATGCACCACACTTTCAGGAACACTGCCCTAATGCTAAGTCTCAAACAAAAAATTGATGCATTCTTCAAGAGGATGTAAGAATTGGAGGGAAAAGCCACACATTTTCTTGTAAGTCTGGGATTAAAAATGCATTCTTGCTTTCTTAATTTAAAAACAAACAGCTAAGTACCAGTTGAAGGGACCACCATGGAAGTCCATATATAGTTCCTGCACTTGTTCTACAGAAGCAATCTTCACATCTCTGCTGCCCCAGACTGCAAATTTTTAGAGCGGTAATTTGTCATAACCGTTTTTTTTTTTTTGTAACTCCTTGACAATAGGAAGCAATTAGTAAACAAACAAACAAACAAACAAACAAAAACTTGTGCCTCTTGTTCCTTTGTGAAAACTGAAGTTGTGAATAAAATAATAATGTAGAGTTTGGAAATATTCAAATTTTGACTTCTCTCTTTGATGTTAAATTGCCCTAGGCACTTGGACTCAATTTCAGAGATTAGTCATCTGTAAAATAGAGGACTGATGATGCCAGCCATTTATGCCAAAGGGATCGAAAGACTTTATGTGTATCGGGTTCTAGAATGACATGGTTGGCTATGTAAATCAGTTTGCCTGATTTATCGTAACAGTGCATTTAAATACAATGTTCATGAAATATTACAACTTGTAATTAGAAAATTGATATTGGTTAGAGAAATTGTGTTGACTTTGTCTTTTCTAAACACTTCAGAAACTTTATTTATCAGCTATAGAGGTAGATCCTTCAATTAAGCTGACTTTTAATGAGATAAAATGAGGTTATTGTTAGAAATAAAAACCAATTTTTCATTAAGTTCAATTAAGGTCAGTTTCTCCTTTATTATGCTTGTATTTAATAGAATAATTTATGTGGTATTTCCATTAAATCATTTACCAGGGTTTTATAACAATATGTTACTAGTGTTTGGAAATATAAATACAAATCTCTTATAATTTTCAATTTGTGCTCATATTAACCATTCATTTCTTAAGCTTTGATCATTTAAATGCTTTATTTACTAGTTTGCATATGCTTCTTGTAAACCTAGTCTCACATTAAGAGGATGCTTAAAATGCCAAAATGCTCTGGTAAAGTAAAATGAATTCGTCGTATTTCTCACATTGCTTAACTCTGATGAGTACAGTCTAGTTGATACTTGTAGGATTCAAATTCATAAAATCTGAGATATTCAGATCAAGGACATTTTATTAGAGAAGACAGCCATTGGGAAATGAGTTTTGATTCTTATGGAACCGAAAATGTGGTATCATTTGAAATTATTAGTCTAAAGTTTGCCTTCACTTGACTAAGATTGGGGAAAAAAGTTTTTAAGAAAACTTTGGAAAATCAAGGCTTTTAAAATTTTATATCTGGCACCAGCTATAACTAGCACGAAGAAAGGAAATAACTAAAGTTGTGTTAATATAAATACAAATATTTTGTTTCCATCTGAAAGAAGAAAGGTTTTTGATGTCCTCTGGTGTAGATATTTATTGGAGAGAAGGCTATTGCCAATCTACATTCCACACAGTTGATTTTAAAATATGGAACTAAACAGGAAATGTCATGAGTGATGTGACCATCTGCCAAGTGTAAATGGAGTCTGAGCAAGTGGATGTAATCTGTACAAAACAAGCAAATGCGTTGGAGTACAGCCTGAAAGATTTTTAAATCATGAAGCTACAAGCCCAATATATAATGTTTATTTTACATACTAGTAATTCTTGTGCAATTGGGTTTATTGTAACTCTTGTAACAACTGTGATAATTTTTGCTAAGTGAAATTAAACAGCATCTTATTCCAGTTTCAGAGTTTCCATCTGATATACTTTAGAGTGCTTGGAATTCTTTAGCAGTTCTTTTCTGAAATCCTTAAGAATTCTTTCCCTGCCAAGAAACCTGTTTTCATAGTAATTATAAATCAGGAATGCAGGTAAGAGGAAAGAAGAAACATAAAAGGGTGCTTTATGTAATCCCACCCCTCTGCTCTGTTCAAAGGTGCCAAAAAGAAATTAGGGATTGTTAAAACTCATACCGAAGGATTTATAGAAGCCATCAAATCGGTGACAAGTTAAAATGAAAACTTTTCATTGTAAATACACTCAGCTAACAGTATGATATCTCATTTTAATAATCAGTGGAGAAAAAGTTCTTTCAGGCAAAGTGTATTCTAACGTGATTTTTTTCCCTTATGGAAACATAGATAGAACAATCACTTGAATAAAGCTTTAGGAGTAAAATGATACACTATTATTTTAGTTACACATGTTATATACATTTTATTGAAATGTAGATGCCTACACCTTTATCAAATTACAGTTTTATTGTTTCAGTGTTGTTTACATTAACTTCCATTAACTCTGTTGTGATTCATAGTTTAAAATGGGCCACAAAAATTACATTTATCATTTCACAAATTTAAAATGAGTATCAGCGTCAGGCTATCCTATTCCATTAATGGACCAGTTCAATCCTTAGTAATATAACCCTTTAAAGTCTACATGTCAAAGATAGCATTTTTTACTTGAAGAAAGTAAACATAAAAGGACTTTAAAGTTTTAGTATCTGTTTCCTTAACTGATTTTAATGGATTTCCAAAACAATCAAGGGCAGTGGGTGGCCTCTTACTTGCAGAAGCCAATTTTTAAGTGCAAGTGTTTCTTTTCCATGTTGACCTCTTGCTGGGACATATTTGTTGTCTTTTAAAATGATATTTGCTAAATTAGCTTATTGAAATGCTAAATCATGATATGTCACTTTTCAGGGGTCAATTTGAAATTCTACCCTTTATAAGTTTCAAGTGATTTAAAAACACTGACATATATATTCATGCTCAGATAACAACTGCATATTACAAATGACTTGTAAAGGTGTGTGGATCTTCCACTAATGATTGTATTACTTGCATATTTTTAGCATTAAAGAACATGTATCATTTACTTATTCTTTCATGCAAATTTATTGAAGGCATGTACATTATTGAAGGCCTGGTGTATGAGCAAATACAGCGTATTTTTGTTAGGTACCTAATATGTATGAGGCCCTTTGTTAAATGCATTTAATGCTATATATTATTTAGTTTTCATCATAACCTTGATGTAGTATACTGTTTTTGTCTTCGTTTACTAAATGAGGACATGAAGACAATAAAGAGATTCACCCAAGAACATATTTTTAGGAAGTGGTGGTTTAATGATGGAAACTCTCATCTGTCTGACTTTATGTACAGCTATGGTGCACAGTAGCTGTCTATAAAATCTATCCTGTAGAATTCACGGTTTTCTAAAATACTACTGTGGTGATGATAGTTTTCTCTCTGTTGCATTCTGCCATACTCTACCCACAGATTCTGCTTTCTCTTCTCTGACGGCAATATAGTTTGGATATTTGTCCTCACCCAAATATCATGTTAAAATGTAATCCCCAGTCTTGGAGATGGGACATGATGGGAGGTATTTGGAATATGGGGGCAGATCACTCCTAAATGGCTTGGGCCATCCCCTTAGTCAAAAGTGAGCCCTCACTGCTCTGAATTCACAGGACATCTAATCATTTAAAATTATGTGGCACCTCTTTTCTCTCTCTTTTTCTCTCTCTCTCTCTTGCTCGCTCCTGCTTTTGCCATGTGACATGCCAGCTCCCCCTTTGCCTTCTGCCAAGATTATAAGCTTCCTGAGGTCTCATGAGGAGCCAAACAGATGACCAGCATCATGCTTCCTGAACAGCCTGCAGAAACATGAATCAGTTAAATATCTCTTCATTATGAATTACCCAGTATCAGGTGTTTCTTTGTAGCAATGCAAGAACAGCCTAATATAGATGGCTTTTCTCCGTCTCCTTTGCTTCAAATGTAGAGAGGCCAGTACCAGAGACAGAAACTGCATGAGGCTATGGCCTTGCATGACATAACCAGGAGTGTGTGATGCAAAAATAGGGTTGAGGATAGAAACTGGAGAACACTAGTGATATGATCAAAATTATGCTTTAAGGACATGAATCTAACAGCAGGCATATCTCCTTGTTGATGTTCTCTGCTTATTCATACATCATTCTCCTGAATTTCTTTTTTGTCCATAGTTTTCTTCAGCTTTTTCAACATAAGACAATTAATTTAAAGTCTTTTTATAGTATGTTCAAGCCTAGACCTCCTCAGGAGTAGTTTCTCTTTTACCTGTAAAACAGCATGAATGAGCCCTACTTTTCTGTTTCTTTGTATGCTTTGTAATTTTTTGTTGAAAAGTGGACATTTTGAATATCGTAAGATAGTAAGTATGGAAATTTTCCCCCCTGTCCAGAGATTACTGTTGTTAAGTTGATGAAAGCTGCAGTTGTCCATTTGTTTAGCAACTTTTTTCTATTTTTTTTTCCAAAACTATATTCTTTGTCATGTGTGGTCACTGAAGTCTCTGTTCCATTA
Source organism: Rhinopithecus bieti (assembly GCF_001698545.2). NCBI lineage: Eukaryota > Metazoa > Chordata > Mammalia > Primates > Cercopithecidae > Rhinopithecus > Rhinopithecus bieti. Next base: position 178,207 of record NW_016814002.1, read on the forward strand.
TTTTTGCAGTCAGTGATCTTACAGAGAACTCCTTGAATGCCTGGATCCAATTAGAAAAATAGAAAAAAGTGTCTATCTTTTTAAGTTCCTTTGACAGCTGCTTTAGCTCAATAGGGTGAAATAATGACTAGCCTCTGTGCTTCTGTGCTGGTTTCTCAGTGAACAGCCAAGCATATAAAAACACACAAGCACAGTTGTTGGAGGACAATGTCCTGATTGTCCACTCTAGCACCAACAAGCCATACCAAGGACATGGTCATATCTCCCTATGGCTGCCAACTTGGAGCTGGGGCTAGAGGATGGTAGCTGCTTTGCTAAATGCCAAAATTCATTGAAATTTGCCAGGCCTCTTTTTCCTTTTACACTCTCCTCATGTTGCAAGTGTCTCACCAGACTTCAGACTCTGAAATACTGTAGTTTATTCTGACCGTTCTTGCCACCTCAAGTGATTTCAATGGAGACATCAATTCCTGGAGCTTCCTATTCAACCATCATCTGTGACATCATTCTATTTTCCTTTTTTCCCTTTGGTCCATTTTAAAATTTCTTTCTACTTTTTTTTTTATAGGTGACTTTTATGTAAGCAGTTTTAATTAATTTGGAATTTTAAGTACAGTTGACTCTTTGAATAATGTGGTAGTTGGGACTCTGATGTCACCCCACACAGTCAAAAATTCATATATGACTTGATTTTCCAAAACTTTATTAATAGTCTACTGTTGACCGGAAGCATTACCGATACCGTAAACAGTTGATTAACACATATTTGTATGTTATATGCGTTATATACTGTATCGTTGCAATAAAGTAAGTGAAACAAAATATCACAAATAAAATCATGAGGAAGAGAAAATACGTTTACAATGCTGGTACTGTATTTGTCCATTCCATAAGTTTACGTTGTCTTTTTGCAAAGTGAATTGTCTGTCAGAAATAGCAGGCCATCTGCAGCCACAGACCTCAATCTATGGCACACATCTAGCAATTCTTTTTTTTTTTTTTTTTTTTTTTTGTAATTTTGCGACTTCTCTGCTTCTTGCAAGGACTTCCGACATCACTAATGGCATTTTGTCTGGGTCCCATGGTGGTTATTCAAGATTTATGGTATCACACTAAACACAGAGAAAAACACACAAGAACTGAGACGGAGAGAAAGAGAGAGAGAGAGAGAGCACTTTTTTTTTTTTTTTTTATTTTGAGATAGAGTCTCATTCTCTTGCCCAGGCTAGAGTGCAGTGGTGCGATCTCGGCCCTCTGCAATCTCTGCCTTCTGTGTTTAAGCCATTCTCCTGCCTCAGCCCCCGAGTAGCTAGGATTACAGGCGCCCTCTACCATATCCAGCTAACTTTTTTGTATTTTTAGTAGAGACGGGGTTTCACCATGCTGGCCAAGCTGGTCTTGGATTCCTGACCTCAGGTGATCTGCCCGCCTCGGCCTCTCGAAGTCCTGGGATTACAGGCGTGAGCCACCGCGCCTGGCCATCGGCCAATTTTTTTTTTTTTTTTTCCTGAAGAAGTAGAGACCAGCCTAGCCAACAGGTGAAACCTCATCTCTACTAAAAATGCAAAAAATTACCTGGGCATGGTGGCGCGTGCCTGTAATCCCAGCTACTCGGGAGTCTGCGGCAGGAGAACTGCTTCAATCCGGCAGGCGGAGGTTGCAGTGAGCTGAGATTGTGCCACTGCACTCCAGCCTGGGCGACAGAGAAACTCCATCTCAGAAAAAAAAAAAAAAAAAAAAAAAGAAGAAGACATAGAGTCTGCGTCAATTGCCCAGGCTGGAGTGCAGTGGCACGAGAGAGATCACTTTTACCATGATGTGCAAATTATGGGAGTGATAAACTGTTCACATCGAGATGATTGGCCACACCATGTTTTAAGAAGATACTTGCAACATTTGAGCTCACTACAATGGCAACAGGAGCTGGCTATGAAATTATGATAATAGTACAGTATACACTACAGTTAATACTGCATTTTTACATTTGCTTATATTTCTGTCAATGGCCAATGTCACCATGTACAGTCTATTAGTGTTAAATTTTAACCATCAGCATACCTCAAAATAATAAGAGCCATATATGACAAACCTACAGCCAGCATCATACTGAATGGGCAAAAGCTGGAAGCATTCCCCTTGAAAACTGGCACAAGACAAGGATGCCCTCTTTCACCACTTCTATCCAACATAGTATTGGAAGTCCTGGCCAGGGCAGTCAGGCAAGAGAAAGAAAGGGCACCCAAATAGGAAGAGAGGAAGTCAAACTACCCCTGTTTGCAGACAACACGATCTTCTATCTTGAAAGCATCATAGTCTTAGCCCAAAAGCTTCTTAAGCTGATAAACAACTTCAACAAAGTCTTAGGATACAAAATGAATGTGCAAAAATTACTAACATTCCCATACAACAACAGCAGTCAAACTGAGAGCCAAATAAGGAAGAAACTCCCATTTACAATTGCCACAAAAAGAATAAAATACTAGGAATATAGCCAACTAGGGAGGTGACAGATCTCTACAAGGAGAACTATAAACCGCTGCTCAAAGAAATCAGAGATGACATGAACAAATGGGAGAACAGTCCATTCTCATGGATAGGAAGAATCAGTACAAAAAAGTCCATCCTGCCCAAAGCAATTTGTAGATTCAATGCCATTTCTGTTAAACTACTATTGACATTCTTCACAGAACTAGAAAAAAGAAATTAAATGTATTTGAAACCAAAAAAGAGCCAGGTAGCCAAGGCAATCCTAAGCAAATAGAACAAAGCTGGAGGCATCATGCTACCTGACTTCAAACTGTATTACAGTGCTACAGTAACCAAAACAGCACAGTTTTGTCACAAAAACAGACACGTGAACTAATGGAATGGAACAGAGAACCCAGAGATAAGACCACACACCTATAACTATCTGATCTTCTACAGCCTGACAGAAACAGACAAGGGGAAAGAATTCCATGTTCAACAAATGGTGCCGGGATAACTGACTAGCCATATACAGAAGATTAAAACTGGACCCCTTACTTATACCATATACAAAAATTAACTCAAGATGGATTAAAGAACTTAAATGTACAAGAAACAAACAGACAACCCGATTAAAACGTGGGCAAAAGACATGAATAGACACTTTTCAAAAGAAGACATACATGCAACCAACAATCATATTTAAAAAAGCTCAACACCACTGATCATTCAAGAAATACAAATTAAAACCACAATGAGATACCATCTCACACCAGTCAGAATGGCTATTATTAAAAGTCAGAAAACAACAGATGCTGCCGAGGTTGTGGAGAAAAAGGGGCACTTATCTACTGTTGGTGGGAGCGTAAATTAGTTCAACCATCGTGGAAGACAGTGTGACGATTTTTAAAAGACCTAAAGACAGAAATGCCATTTGACCTAGCAATCCCATTACTGTTTACATACTCCCCAATATATCAGTTGTTCTTTTATAAAGATACATGCACATGTATGTTCATTACAGCACTAGTCACAATAACAAAGACATGGAATCAATCTAAATGCCCATCAATGATAGACTGGATAAAGAAAATGTGGTATGTTACATCATGGAATACTATGCAGCCATAAAAGGAACAAGATCATGTCCTTTGCAGGGATATGGATGGAGCTGGAGGCCATTATCCTTAGCAAACTGACATAGGAACAGAAAACCAAATACCTCACGTTCTCACTTATAAGTGGGAACTAAATGATGAGAACAAGTAGATACACAGAGGGGACTGGGGCTTGTCAGAAGATGGAAGGTGAAAAAAGAGAGACCATCAGGAAAAATAACTAATGGGCACTAGGCTTAATACTTGGGTGATGAAATAATCTGTACAACAAACTTCCATGACACAAGTTTAGTTATGTAACAAACCTGTACATGTATCCCTGAACTTAAAATAAAAATTAAAAAAATTTAACCTTCTATAAGAGATCTGTGTATACTGTAGCAACATGGATGCAGCTGGAGGCCACTATCTTAAGCAAATTAACCCTGAACAGAAAACCAAATATTGCCTGTGGAGTGGGAGCTAAGCACTGGGTACTTATGGACATAAAGATGGCAACATTAGACACTGAGGCCTACTAGATGGGGGAAAGGAGGGAGGTGGACATGGGTTGAGAAGCTTACTGTTAGGTACTGTGTTCACTACCTGGGTGATGGGACATTTGTACTCCAACCCTCAGCATCATGCAATATACCCATGTAACAAATCTGCATATTTACTCCCCGAATCTAAAATAAAAGCTGAAGTCATTAAAAAAAATTAAGTTTTCTGCCTTAGGAATGCGACTTCTTTTTTTTTCCAAAGTGAAAATAACCTCCACGAGACTTCTCTTATAATTTCATTTGTTATTCTATTCCCATAGAATACATTTTTATATTTCATCAACTCCATATAGGCTTTCTAAGTTCTAAATGGAAACTGAGATTCCTTCAACTAGGTAATTGAACTTGATATATTTGAAGAATTGTTATGTACTTCAAAATTTTACAGATAAAATATTTTATACTGTTTCCTTTTGTCCTCTCTCCCTTCCTTCTTTCCTTTTTCCTCCCTCCTTTCTTTCCTCCTTCCTTCATTCCTTTTATTCACATATTACATAATGTCACTTATATGTATGAATATATGCAGTTAGACTTTTCTGAAACTTTATATGACTTCAAAAGATGATTCTGGGGCCGGGCGCGGTGGCTCAAGCCTGTAATCCCAGCACTTTGGGAGGCCGAGACGGGCGGATCACGAGGTCAGGAGATGGAGACCATCATGGCTAACATGGTGAAACCCCGTCTCTACTAAAATAAAAAAATACAAAAAACTAGCCGGGCGAGGTGACGGGCATCTGTAGTCCCAGCTACTCGGGAGGCTGAGGCAGGAGAATGGCGTAAACCCGGGAGGCGGAGCTTGCAGTGAGCTCAGCTCCGGCCACTGCACTCCAGCCTGGGCGACAGAGCGAGACTCTGTCTCAAAAAAAAAAAAAAAAGATTATTCTAATTCATTATGTAGCTAAATACACTGATTTCTTTTGAGAGGGTTTTAAATATTATAAATGACTTAATATGCAGAAGCTGGACTTTGCCTTGTCATATATGATAATTAAATACTTGATTTCAAAATATATAAATTAAGATGGAAAATTATTTAAGGATTGTGTGAACCTATTATTTTACAGTTTCTTAAAAATACAATTTCTAGTCATCAGAAATATTTTATGGTTTTACTGTGAGTTAAATAGTAGTCCAAAATGAATCTACATTTTGTTATACTATGTATGCCGTTTGGACTGTCTGTTCCTAAATTTCATCCTCCCAAGCTCTGTAGTCCCTTAGCTCTATTATGTGGCTCCCAGTGGAGTCCCACCTTAGGTTTCTTACATTGATGGCAACTTGGATGCATGCCTCTTAAGCTGATCCATGCCTGACTCTGTCCTCTGTATGAATTTGTGTCTGCTTGTAGATCTCTGCAGTATAGCTCTGGGTCAGAAGCATTTCCATAGCTAACCTCAAGCCTGTGCTGTCCAGACTAACTCTGTGGTACCCATGGATCTCTAGAATACTAAAGGCTTCACTGACATGTTGAATCAAAACTCACCATATGTTAAGTAAAACCAGGTCGAGATCTTGAAATGTGTTTATCCTCCCAACAGTAAGTTTTTTAGACCCGAGAAAGTGGAGAGATATAAGGCAGAGATTATCATTACAGTTTAGAGGAGCGTATCTCAATCAAATATTGTTAAATGAGAGCTGATCAAAACTAAGATGTGGTTTCACAATACATGTGAAACACATTTAGGTCAGGAGTTAGGAAACTTCTGAATGAGCATGTTAACATGAATATTGGTATGGATTCTATGTCTTTCATAAGGAATGGAGGAATAGCAAACAGAAATTAATGTTTGAAGTCAATAACCTAGTATGCAAGTCCTTCATGATCTAACTCCACTTCATTTTACAAGCTTCTTTCACTGTCTACCCTTTAGCCATGCCAAGGGCCAGAAAATTGAATATATTCTGTCTTCCTTAGTGTATTTCTTTTTTCTCCTTTTCACATTTTCTTACCTTATTTCCTCTGCCTGGAATCTCTTTCTCCTCATGGCTGTAAGCCATGCATCATATCTGCTCTTTCGGACTCAGATCATCTTGTGCAAAGCCCTCATTCCTCCCTTTCTTCCCCACCTCCTCTCTTCCACCAACACAGAAGTAATTCCTCTTTCTTCTTAATTCCTGCTGACATTTTGGCATCAGTATAATTTCTTAAAGTTTTATATCAATGGCTTAGTCTCATTATTGCTTACCATATGTGAGGGGAGTGGACTGAATGTTTGTATTTCCCCAGAATTCATGTGTTGAAGCCCTAATCCCAAATGTGATTAGATTAGGATTTGAGAGTCTTTGTCAGGTAATTAGGTTAAGATGATGTCATGAGGGTGGAGCCCTATGATAGAATTAGTGTCCTTATAAGAAGAGGAAGAGACACCAGAGCTTTCCCTCTCCACCATATGAGGACACAGAGAAAAGGTGACCACCTGCAAGTCAGGAAGAGGGCCGTCACCAAGGACTGAATCTGCCAGTACCTTGATCTTATACTTCCCAGTCTATAGCACTGTGAGAAATAAATGTCTGCTGTTTAAGTCAACCAACCTATGATTTGTTATAGCAACCCAAACTGACATGTAGAGGAATATTATGTCATATGAATAGCACAGTAGTTTTAGCATACATGGAATCAGTTTGTCAATTGAGATTGCATTGAATTTATAGATCATTTTAAGGAAAATTGAGTTGCTCTCCATATATTTAGATCTTCTTTAATTTCTCTCAGCATTGCTTTGTAGTTTTCAGTGTATAAGTCTTATATCTTTTGTCGGATTTATCCCTAAATATTACATATTTTGATGCTCTGGTAAATGGAAAAGGTTTTTATTCAACATTAAACTGCTTATTGCTAGCATGTAGAAATACATTTTTTAAATATTCCTGTCATAAATTGCAACCCTGCTAAGCTTATTAATCCTAGACGCTTTTGCACAGGATATGTACATCTTCTACATAGTTAGGTTTTTACTTCTTCCTCTTTTATATGAATGCCTTTCTTTTTTCTTTTTCTTTTTTTTTTTTTGCCTTTTCTGTAGTGTCTTATATTGCCTTATCAGAATGGCTAGAGCTTCACATACAATGCTGAATAGCAGTGGTGTGAGGAGACATCCTTGCCTTGTTCCTAATCTTAGGGGTAAAGCTTTCAGTCTTTCCCCATTGGGTATAATGCTAGGTGCAGGTTGTTTTTAAAAAATACATAAAATGTGCCTATTATTCCAAGTTTGCTATTTTCCTTAATCTGGTATTGGTGTTGGATTTTGTCAAATGCTTTTATGCATCTATTGATATGATTATATGTATTTTCTTATTGTCCTATTGATATGGTGAATTATATGGGTTGACCTTTGAATGTTAAACCATCATCATATTCCTAGAATAAACTCTATTGTGTCAAAATATACTATCTTTTTAATACATTGTTGAATATGATTAAAATTTTAAGATTTTTTATATATATTGATTAGGGCTGCTGGCCTAAAGCTTTCTTTTTTTAATGTCTTTTCTGATGTTGATATTTGGGCAATGTTGATCTCATAGAATATATCAGGAAATGTTCCCTCATCTTCAACTTACTGTAAGAATTTGTATAGTATTGGTATTATTTTCTCTTAAAATGTCTGGCAGAATTCATCAGTGAAGACATCTGGTCCTGGAGTGATTATTGATTATTAGTTTGTTTTTTGTGGGGCAAGGATTTTAATTACAAATTTAATTTTTATAATAGATATAGGGCTATTCGTATTTTTTGAGCAAGGTCTGGTAGTTCAAGTTTTTTAACTAATTTGTCCAGTTCATCTAATTTGTCAAATTTAGGGGAATAGAGGTGTTCATAATATTTTCTTATTATCCTTTTAATGTGTAATCTGTAGAAATGTCATTTCTCTCAGTACTAATTTTTGAAATTTGTGTCTTCTTTATTTTTTTCATGATCAGCTGGCTAGAAATTTATCAATCACATTGATCTTCTCAAACAGCAGCTTTGGATTTCATTGGTTTTTCTCTGTCATTTTGTTTTTTATTTAACTCATTTCCACTTTGATATTTAGTATTTATTTTCTTCTACTTATTTTGTTTTCATTTATTCTTCTTTTCTGGTTTCTTAAGGTGGCAACTAGGTCATTACTTGATACATTTCCTCTTTTCTAATATAAATATTTAGTATTACAAATGTTTCTCTAAGTATTTCTTTAGCTGCAATCTACAGATGTTGGAATGTTGTTTTAATTTTAATCAACTGTACATACTTTCTAATTTCTCTTTTAATTTCTTCTTTGACTCATGGGTTATTTAGTGGTTGCTTATAGTGTACACATTTAACTTATCCTAGTCTACCCTTCAAAAATAACATTGTAGTTTATGTATGTAACAAGTTCTTAAAATAGTATATTTTCCTTTTTCTCCTTTGGCTATGTGTTATTTTTGTCACACTATTGTCTTTACATATATTGTAGACCCTACAATACAATGTTATAAATTTTGCTTTAAATAATCAACTACCTTTTTCCTTTTCTTTTTTTTTTTTTTTTTGAGACGGAGTCTGGCTCTGTCGCCCAGACTGGAGTACAGTGGCGCGATCTCGTCTCACTGCAAGCTCCGCCTCCCGGGTTCACGCCATTCTCCTGCGTCAGCCTCCTGAAGCTGGGACTACAGGTGCCCGCCACCATGCCCGGCTAGTTTTTGTATTTTTAGTAGAGACGGGGTTTCACCGTGTTAGCCAGGATGGTCTCGATCTCCTGACCTCGTGATCTGCCCGCCTCGGCCTCCCAAAATGCTGGGATTACAGGCGTGAGCCACCTCTTCCGGCCTCCCTTTCATTTTTAGTTGATACATAATAATTTTACATATTTATGGGACACAGAGTGATATTTTGATAGATGTATACAATGTGTAGTGATCAAATCAGAGTAATTGGGATTACAAACATCTTTTTTTGTGCTATGAACATTTGAAATTCTCTTTTCTAGATTTATAATATATACAATAAGTTATTATTAACTATTTTTTCTCCACAGTGCTATAGAACATTAGAACTTACTCTTTCCTAGCTGTAATTTTATGTCAATTAATAAACCCCTGTCTTCTCCTCCCTACTACATTTCCCAGCCTCTAGTAACCATAATTCTACTCTTTCCTTCTACTTCTGTGAGCTTTTTTGTTGTTGTTGTTGTTTCCACATGTGAGTATGAACATGTGTTATCTTTCTGTGCCTGAGTTATTTCACTTAACATAATAGCCTTCAGGTTCATCCATGTTGCCATGGATTTTTCATTTTTGATTGCTAAATAGTATTTTATTATACTTCTGTGTGTGTGTGTCTGTGTATGTATCAATCACATTTTCTTTATCCATTTATCTGTGGATAGACATATAGATGAATTACACATCTTGGCTATTGTGAATAGTGCTGCAATAAACATAGGTGTGCAGGTGTCTCTTTGATATGTTGATTTACTTTCTTTTGAATGAATACCTATTAATGGGATTTCTGGATTATATGGTAGTTCTATTTTCAGTTTTTTGAGAAATGTCCATACTGTTTTCTGTAATGCTGTAATAATTTACATCCCACCAACAGTGTGTAGGTGTTCCCCTTTCTCCAAATCCTTGCCAGCATTAGTGTGTGTTTTTTTCTTTTTTCTTTTTGATAATAGCCATTCCAACTGGGCGAGATGATATCTCATGTAGTTTTAATTTGCATTTCCCCGATGAATTAGTGATGTTGAGCATCACTAAGACAAGTTTAATGTTTAAACTGGTTGGGCATTTGTATGTCTTCTTTTGGAAAATGTTTACTTAGATTCTTTGCCCACTTACAAATAGGATTATTTTTTATTTGCTATTAAATTGTTGGAGCTCCTTATATATTCTGGATATTAGTTCCTTCTTGGATGAATAGTTTGCAAATATTTTCTTCCATCCTACAGGTTATCTCTTTACTCTGTTGATTGTTTCTTTTGTTGTTAATAGTCAATTATCTTTTAAAGATGTTTCAAAAATAGGAAAAACATCTGGTATATTTATCATTTCCAGTGCTCTCCATTCATTTGTTTCCAGTCATATTTCCATATAGTATCACTTTCTTTCTGTCTGAAGGACTTCCTTTTATATTTCTTTTTTTAAAATTAAACAGCATGCCCTGTTCATACCATTCTTTTAGATTTCTTATAATGTAATTCTGTTGAAAGTGAACTCATTCAGCATTTATATATCTAAAAAAGTTTTTATGCCTCAATGAGTATTATTATTATTATTATTTTTTTTGAGATCGAGTCTCACTCTGTTGCCCAGGCTGGAGTGCAGTGGCGCGATCTTAGCTCACTGCAACCTCCACCTCCCGGGTTCAAGTGATTCTCCTGCCTCAGCCTTCCAAGTAGCTGGGACTATAGGCACACACCACCACACCCGGCTAGGTTTTCTTTTGTATTTTTAATAGAGATGGGGTTTCATCATGTAGGTTAGGGTGGTCTTGAACTCCTTACCTCAAATTATCCACTTGCCTCGGCCTCCCAAAGTGCTGCCGTGCCCGGCCTGAACAAGTCTTTATCTTTTTAAAAAAGACATTTTAGTAAATATTGATGTCTATGTTGACAGGCATTTTTTCTTTTTCAATAATTTAGATATAGTTTATAGTTCACTGTTTTATGGCTTGCATTTTTCATGGAGAAGTCTGCTGTCATTTTTATCTTTGTTATGTAAGATGTTATTTCTCTCCAGCTACGTTTAATTTTCTCTTTATCACGGTAAATAATTTGACAATAATTTGCTTTGTTAGTATTTTCTTCATATTGCCTGTGCTTGTGGTTTTTTGAATTTCTTGGTTCTGTGGATCCATAGTTTTCATAAAATTTGAACATTTTTTCCAAACAAATTTTCTGCCCCTCCCTGACTTTGGGGATGCATAGTAGGTTGTTTAAATGCACACATATTAGGTTGTTTAAAATTGTTTTACAGCTCACTGATGTTCTTATCATTTAAAAAAATTCTTTTCCATCCTCTTCTCTGTTTTATTTTGGATAGTTTCTGTTGTGTTTTCAAGTTTACTATTTTTTTCTGTCTTATCTAATTTGTTTTTAGTTCCCCTGACTATATCTTTAAATTTCATATATTGTATTCTCAGTTCTAGAATTAAAGTTTTTAAAATCTTTTAATTTTTTATTTAACATGCTTAATCTTTCTTCTGTCTACTTGGACATATAGAATATAGTTACAAAGATTTAATGCCCTTGTCTACTACTTTTCTCATTTCTGTCCTAAGTATTTGTATTGATTACTTATTTTCCTTCTTGTAGGTTGTATTTTTTTCTTGTCTTAGTAAGCATTATAGTTGTTGACTGGATGAGAGACACTGTGAAATTTATAATATTGGGTGCTAATTTTTTTTTTTTTTTTTTTTTGAGGCTGGAGTGCAGTGGCACAATCTCGGCTCACTGCAAGCTCTGCCTCCCGGGTTTATGCCATTCTCCTGCCTCAGCCTCCCCAGTAGCTGGGACTACAGGTGCCCGCCACCAAGCCCGGCTAATTTTTTGTATTTTTAGTAGAGACGGGGTTTCACCGTGTTAGCCAGGATGGTCTTGATCTCCTGACCTCGTGATCTGCCCGTCTCAGCCTCCCAAAGTCCTGGGATTACAGGCGTGAGCCACCGCACCCGGCCTCTAAATATTTTTGAATCCCTATCAATATCTTGACTTTTGTTCTAGGATTCACTGGAGTTATTGGAAAGTAGTTTGACCCTTTCAAGCCCTGCTTTTAAGGTTTGTTAGACAGTACCAGAGCAGACTTTATTCTAGGGCTAATTTTCCCCACTACTGGGTTTAATACCTTTTGAGTACTCTCTCTGATGACCTGTAAATTATGAGGTTTTTCCATTCTGGCTAATTGGAATACAAACTTTCCCCAGACATGTTTGAGTGCCAGATATTATTCCCCTCTGGTAGTTTTGTCATATGCCTGTGCTGATCAGTACTTAGCTGAAAATACAAGGGGATACTGCCTGTAAATCTTGTAGCTCTTCTGCATAGCTTTCTCCTTTCAATATTCTACCAGTGAACTACAGCTGTCATGGCCTTTCTGGGTGCCATACTCCATTTCCTCGAAAAGGATGTCTGGATCTACCTCCATTCCTCTTCCCTACATTGCCATGTGGAAAATGTCTCTGGGCAGCAAGATGGGGCAATCCTAGGGCTCATTGTGTTTGCGTCTTTTCTCTCGGGGATCACTGTTCTGTACCACCTAATGTCCTATGTCTTGTAACTCCTGAGTCTTATACGTTGTCTTATATTTTTAGATGCTTCATACTGGAGGGTATATCTGGTTCCTGTTACTCTATCTTGTCCAGCAGTTGAAGTTCTTTTACTGTATTTATACTATACTGTGATTCATAATGATCTATATTAATAATATCCATTAGTACTCATAATGTTAATGGTAAATGTCCTTTGGTGTGGTAATACCATAGGATTTGCTATAGACTATCATCGTTACAGAGATTCAGGCTGTATCCACATGGGTCTATACAGACTTCAACCAAGTGACTTGGTTGAAGTGGCTGGTCAATTTAAACTCTTGCTTAATTCTATCAAAAACCAAGTTTTGTGTTCTTCAAATCAGTTAATTATTCTATTGAAATAACTAAATTGAGCAGATTTGTGAGTATATGTGTAGTCTAGTTATATTATTTATGCCAAGGGATAGTTCTGGAAGCTGCATATTTCCATTCCAGTAGGTTGATTCCATGTGTTTGCTATTGTGAGTAGTGCTGCAGTGAACATATGTGTGGATGTGTCTTTATAATAGAATGATTTATATTCCTTTGGTTATATACCCAATAATGGGATTGCTGGGTCAACTGGTATTTTGTCTTTAAGTCTTTGAAGAATCTCCACACTGTCTTCCACAATGATTGAACTGAGAGAGCAAATTTTAATTGTTACTGTATGCTTTCTTTACTGCCTGAAATTTTTCTGTGTATTTTAAATAAATAAATAAATAGAATCACACAGAAATTGTATTTTTTTTCCCATTAATCCAAATATGAATCTACGTAAGTCACACTTATTTCTTCTTGGGTATAAATTGCCTTTTTTGACAACCATTCATCCAATCAGTGTGTTTATTCTGAATTGACTCAATTCAAGTAAAACACTCAGCATGTGATTTCCTTTTTCTTTGTAAGTCCCCTGTCAACACTGATGGGTGTCATTGTGAAAAGGCATCTCATGGTGGTTTTGCTGGTTCACAGATCTGTCTGTTTTTTTTTCCCCAATACAAATTTGAGTCTGCCATCATATACTTTAGTTTCATCTTTGTTGTAATCTAGATTATAATTGTTTTATTTCAGATTTATTTCCCCTTCTGCTAGACTATGATACTGATCTTGTATGGGAGAGGATGTGTCAGTACTGTTGCTTCCTGCTTTAGATCCACAAATTGAAGTGCCATCCACCAGCTGTTACATTCTCTGAACAGGCAGCTTGCCAACAAATGAGAGATTTTCTGGTATACTGTGGGCCTTGTCAATTATTTTAATATGCTTAGATATAGAAATATTTTCATAGTACAGAGTGTGTATTAGCTGTTTCCCTTGCATCAATAAAGAACTATTATAGTTCAATTATAAGTGTATGTGTATGTGAATGGGTATGTATGTCTCATGCTCAGTGTCTTGTGGCTTTAATTTGTTGTGTGGAATTAAAAATTATGAACTCTGAGGAGCAGTGACTCTTTTGTATTAGTGTTGTTTTCTAAAACACAAGTTCTGGTTGTAGTCTATGCAATTTTTAGTTGCTTTGAAAATATGACACAGAAAGTGTTCTGGAATAAAATGTACCCAAGAGAATTTTGTTTATCCCGTTCATTTGCTGCTTATCCTTAGTTCTTGCCTTTTCCTGATCTTTATAAACACATTGCTCTAAATATTCTAGCTTGGGTTCTCTTAGATTAAGCATTTTATGCCAGTGGTGGTAAAACTGAAAAGGAAGGTTTGCATCATAGGGGAAATGCATGCATGTGTGTATGTGTGTGTGTATGTGCATGCATGTGTATGTCTGTGGGGTTTTGCTACAAAGGTTAAATCCCAGAAATGTTACGATAGTTTATAGAAAATGTGTCTTAGTTACAGGTGAGTTAAATAAGAACCCTGAGGTAATGCTCTAAGAAAAATGAACACTTGATGCCCTTTTCTTTAGTGTCCCTCTAGGGTTGCCTAATAGGATCTTAGTCAACTAACAATCATAAACAGACCAATAAAACAAAACCTTTTTCCTTAGAGGAAAAACAGTTTCAGAGTTTTGGGGTATTCAATTTGATCGTGTTGTTAGAATAGTTTCTTTTGCCAAACACTGAACATTGGGGCTGTGTTTTCTTGTTCAGAAAGGAGGAAGAGGCTATATGCTAATGTCAGAAGGCAGCTACTTGCATGGGTAATAGACTCAAAGGCATGTAAATGGCTTTAATAAGGCAAAATATCTCATGTGTATAAACATTTCAAAATCTAGAACTCATATTTCATTAACAAAGATATTATTTTCTTGTCTTGTTTAAAACTGACAAGACATTAAAAAATTATATTTGATATTGGGATATTAAAGAAATTATTTTATATGGGAATTTTCTCAAGATGAGACAAATGTAGAATTATGCATTTGTTTAAATACCAATGGAAATTTAAAAAGTCACTTCTGAGGGGTTCATAAACAATGCTTATTGACTTACTGGCTCATTTTACCCCCCAAACACTGACATTGCCGTGTCACTGGATGATTTTCATTAATTAAGGAAAAGGTAAGCACTTTATTTGCAAAAAATTGTTAATTTCGACGTTACCCTAATGTCTTTTATAGATATAAGGCATTTTACACATCCCCTGCCCCAATTATTTGGTTGGCTTTATTTTAAATAAAATCAAGGGATGGTATTTCTTTTTTAAAGAAGCCCAAAGTATATAAATGTGAAACTCTTCAGTAAATGATCAGAACTTAATATCCAGTTTGCTATTGAAACATTACAAATCACTAACTATAAAGGTTGAAATATAATTGCAGCCTCAGAAATAATATTTTAGTATTAGAAATACAAACCAGAAATGGTATATTTTGTTGCCTATAAAATCAGTACTATATCCTTATATGAAATAGAAGTTTTCTTTTTTACAGAGTATTAATTCTCTGAAGCCAGATACCTGGGTTGTCAAAAATGCTACAAAATGACCATTTAGTTTAAAGTGGTTGCAGGTGGGCAGTGTGCCCTAATTGGCGTGGAACTAGAAATCTATTAAGAGGAAGCCTATTAACCAAGTCTCAAAAATTCCTATAGATAAAGCTCTAGCAAATATGAGCTTACAATCAAAATTCATAAAACACACAAGAGCCCAAGATACCCTAAAAAATATAACTATTGGAAAAATCAGATATATAATTGAAATATATATGTTTAATATGATAAAAAAATAATTAGGGGAATTGAAAATAAACGTAAGTAAGTTAGAATAACCAGTTAAATTGGACAAACATAAACAGAACTATAATAAATTAAAAGTATAATAACTGAAACTGTAGATCAGACCATGGAATGAAAACATCTTATCAGTGAATTAGAGAAATATAGATTTGAGGAAATTCTCAATAAGGCAGAAGAGAAAGATAGAGACACAACACATGAAAGAGAGATTAAGGTACATTAAGGATAGATTTAGAATATATATCTAGTCGTAGTTCCAGAATGAGATAATAAGAGAAGAGGGTATAGGTAGTATTTGAAAACATAAAGGCTAAGAATTTTCCAGATATGATTAAGGAAGCACATGTATACAAAGCAAGATAAATCAAAAGAAATCTAATGGGGAAGGTACGGTTGCTCATGGCTGTAATCCCAGCACTTTGGGAGGCTGAGGTTGGCGGATCACTTGAGTCCAGGAGTTCAGGACCAGCTTGGGCAACGTGGGGAAACCCCGTCTGTACAACAAATACCAAAAGTCTCTGGGCGTGGTGGTGTGGGTGCCTGTAGTCCCAGCTACCCAGGAGGTGGAGGTTGCAGTGAGCAGAGATCGCATCATTGCACTCCAACCTAGGTGACAAAGTGAGACCCCCATCTAAAAAAAAAATATTGAAACCCTGAAAAACCTTAGTGGAACTGCACATCACCAAAGGCAGAGAAGATTTCTAAAATAGCTAGAGAAAAAAGACATAACCTAACAATAATGAGACTGACAGCTGGCTTCACAATAGAACAGAAACCAATGTGACAGCTATCTTTAACGTTAACATTATTTTTAGGAAAAAAAAGCACAGCAGAGAATCCCAAAATGCATCACTAGACATGAATCCAAATACAGTATCTATCAGTAATTACAATAAATTTGTATGGACTGAAGTCACTAATTAAAGAAAAAAGATTGTTAGAATAAAGGCACATTTAAAACATACAGAACATTTAAAGTTGAAAAAAGAAAAAAAAAAAGCTATACCAGGCAAATACCAACTGAAGAAAGGTAGGATAGCTATGATTGTGTCATAAAAAATAAAATTTAAAGTAAGCATATTACTAGAGTTAAATAATTCTAAACTTACATGTATCTAATATGAAGTTCAAATACAGAAAAGCAAAAATTCACAAATCCAAGACCACATTGAGACTTTTGAAGACTCTCTAACAGTAATTTTTGTACTAAGCTAAAAATAATTTTAGTAAGAAGATTTGAAGGAACGCTTGGGTGATCAGTTAGGATTTAAAGCAACTTGACAATACTACAGAGGTGGTTATTTAGTAGGAAGACTTAACCAAAAGCCCTTTTTCGGCTGCTGTGAGACTTTAATTATCTTTAGGTCTGACCATTATGGAAGGGTTTGTTAACGGATATTAGGAATAATTTTCTTCTTTAGTGAAATAGGTTCAAATATGTGTGTTATTAGAAATATCCTACAGGTATCTCCAGTCTGAAACAAAGAGGATTTAAAAATCTAAGGGAGTCCAGTAGGCTATTGGAGGACTTTGTCCTACTCTGTGCTCAGCCATGTTCAGGGCACTCTGTCACTTGAACTCATTCGAAGATTAGCTAAATACTGCTGCTAGAATGGAGTCGTATCTGCTTAGATTATTTCATGTAAGATTCTTGTCAGAATATCTAAATGGGCAGAAAGGTGGGACTTCATTGATCTTTCATAATAGCCTATGTGACTGGTTTTTTGCTTGCTTACAAATTCATATTTGTACCTATGGTTAAATTCAGTCTCAGATCTTGTATTTCTATCATAATTATAGAAACCATAAATTCTATCAAATTATATCATAATTATAGTTTTATTGGAGTGGAGATATAAGCTACAAATATTTTGCACAAAAAAAAGTAATAGTTGTGAAGAATCTATTACATATAGGTGTTTACAGCACTATGCTTTCAATTCGTTGACTAGAGGTCAAAATTCAAAATAACTTGAGCCATTACTGTGAAATTTTATTGTCTGATTTTATCTAATAAAAAAAGAGGGCCAGGCGTGGTGGCTCATGCCTGTAATCCCAGCACTTTGGGAGGCCGAAGTGTGTGGATCACCAGGTCAGCAGTTCGAGACCAGCCTGACCAACATGGGGAAACCCTGTCTCTACTAAAGATACAACAAAATTAGCTGGGCATGCTGGCGGGTGCCTGTAGTCCCAGAGACTTGGGGGCTCAGGCAGGAGACTCACTTGAAACCGGAAGGTGGAGGTTGCAGTGAGCCGAGATTGTGCCACTGCACTCTAGCCTGGGCAATAAGAGCAAAACTCTGTCTCCAAAAAAAAAAAAAGACTATTATGTCAAAACAACAGTAACTTGAATTATTATTGTGGATCATAACTGGACAATTTGGACTGATGGAAAATGAGAATATTTATTAAATATGTAAAAATAGGACAAGATCTTAGAGGATACTTTCTTTTATAGAATCATAAGGACTTGTTTGACAAAAATTTGCTCCTCTCGACATATCTTATGGGAAGAACTCCAACAATGGATAAGATGTACTTATTCTTCATCGAAGTAACCTTTTATTTGTATAAAATAGCAGTAAATAGGATAGCAGTAAAAGTTTTGTAGGTTTCTTTATGAAGTATGCACTAGTTAGAATTATTTAAATATCACCTTTTACCTATGGAAAAGGCAAATATGTATTTCCTTTTACATATGGAAAAGGTCCTGGCTTAGAAGTATTCTGATTTTATATTCTTGTAAGTCAAGATGGAGCATTGGGTAGAGAAAAGGGAACCCGGGAGAAAGAATGTGTAAAAGAAGATTTTTAGAACTAGAACCGTGCTAGATTTTATCAATATTGTAAGCTATTTATATACAGAAACTGTTTGAGACTGCTATTTAGTCTCCTTCTTTTGAAATTCTGCAACTTTTCCCCCTTAGCATTGTGTGGTTAGCTATCTTGCCCTTATCTTTTCAACTAAATAGATGTTACATTCCTCAAGGATAGGAAGACATTGTCTTTGGTTCTCTTATGTGCCCATCCTTGCCAGCCCATTGCTTTGCAGATAGTAAATACCTAGTAAATATTTGTTCAGTGACTAATTCCCTGAAACTCACCATCTTTGTCATGTCTCAGTAGTCATTCTGTAAATACTTCAGCATATCACATATTAATCATTGACATTTCAGAAGCAAAGAGAGAGTTCTGATGACTTGATGCCAAAATTAAGTTTTGTTTCTTTGTAGGAAGGGCTCAGCCTTCTTCAATTTTGTGTCCCTTAACACCTTACAAAGAGCCTTTCTCAGAATGGGCTTTTAATATGAAGCCGTTGAATGCAAATGTGAGTTCTGTTACCATGAGAAACTGCAATGCATCCTTGCAGATACTTTTATAGTCCTAATGATCTACAGACGTTTTTTAGCCACCATATTTTTAAACAATCATTTCATTCAGATCTGGTGATATTACTCTGGTGGCAATGAAAAAAAAAAAAAAAAAACCAACACAGTAAGAAAGTATAGCGCCATTTCTACTGGATATAGATTTAATTTTCATTTAAAGTCTTTCTTACCCTCCTCTATTTTCTCTATTTTTATCTTCTCTTGGGATTTCATCTGTTCATCTGTGGGTCTGTATTTATTTATTTGGCAGGTATAATCTGTCCTTCCCTCTCCCTCCCCCGGCATCTCCTTGGAAGCTGCTCTTCCTTTGTGTCACCCTAAAGCTGATGGTGACTCTGTTTTCTGGCTTCATAAGCAGCTTTCCGCACCTCTCGCTCACTCTCTTTCCCTGTCTCTTTTGAGCTGTCTTTGATTACAGTTTGACAGTGTAGTATGACTGCTAACATTGATTCCCAGCAGTGAACAATTTTGTCATATTGTTCAAGATTAGGTTTCGATGTGTCATTTAATGGACTAAAAAGCCATTCCCAGTAAAATCGAATTCCTGTGGGAATCATTGTTAAGGACGCTCTCAAAATGAAGTAAATATGTAATGCTTTAGAAATTTCACTGGAAAGGCATCAGGTGACTATATTTACTGAAACTACCAATGTCTTAACTGGATTTTATATTCTGGAAATGCAATTTAAAACTTGCTTGCTTTTATTTAGGCAAAACGTGATTCACAATAATGAAGCTTTATGAGCTTCTTCACTTAGGTCAAATAATATTTTTATTTTGTTTTTAACTGTAAGAAAATATTTGCTCTTTCTTCACATTTCTTTATGTTACCCTAACTAAATTCAGGGCTGGTCCCAGACGTGCCTGTCCCATTTCAGGCTAGACATGCAGTATCACTAAAAACTAAGATTTAACTGTATGCTATAGTGGTGGAAAGAGCAGGCCCTGAAACCAGACTGTATGGGTTCAAGTGCCACCTTTGGCATTTACTGACTGTGTGACTTTTAGTGTTATGCAACTTATCTGTGCCTTAGTATTGCATCTATAAAATGGAGATAGTACCTCCTTTATAGGATTGTTGGATAAGAGTTAATACACTTGTAAAATATGTGCACACTTAGTGTGCATGAATCATATTAAGATTTCAGTATTATTTGTCATACTTATTACGCTGTTTTGTTGGTTTTTTTTTTGTAGTTGACAATGTCCAATATTTATTTAGAGATATTCCTCTGTCTTATATCTGAGAAGGATGAAGAAGTAGAACCAAAGGCTACCCTCTTCATTGACCCAGCAGTTTGTTTCTCACACCAACTTCTCATAACACTTGCTAATAGAATGAAAGCTCTTCAGTAGACCACACCAGCTCTCCCTGGGTGGCAGTGTGGAGGCCTCTGGTGATTACTTCAGTATGCTCCTGAGAGTCTGATTTCCCTTTGCCATCAATTCCTCTTTGAGAGAAGACTATAAATGTTTTCCACATTTCTTTAAATTTTCATTGAAAATGTTTTGCTTACCTCGATAGGTCGTATTATTACTGAGGTTCAACTGCCAGGATCTCAGTCCCTGCTTCAGAGGAGTATAAACATGGGAGGACACAAAGAGAAGCCAGGTGGGTAGCGCCCACTAAGCATTTGGGTGTCTATATTGGTTCATTAGCCATAGATATGGCATTAGATAACTATTGGTTGAATAACATCTTACTCTTTGCATGGAATCGTTTTATAGGCACTGGCTATTTCAGATCAAGTAAGGCTTACCTCTAGAGAGAAGCTTGGTTGATTCCAGAGAAGAAGTCTTTATTTGCCTCAGATTCTTATCCTGGCAATGAACTATTTTTAGGGTTGTTTGTAGTATGTGCCTTAGACCTAGGCCTTGAGTTAGTCAAAGTAACCCTGTCTATCACTTCTCTGTCTTGGCTAAACTACTACATACAGAACCTTCACTCCTGCTGTACCTCCTGCCCATGTCAAGCACATCTAGAGCTTAGTCCTGCTGGTACCTGACATGAATTTTGAACCTGTCTTGTCTCCTGAGCAGATTTTACTTTGCTGTGGGCTGTCTTTGCCTGGGCTTGCTCTAGGTTCTTCTTCTAAGGTCTGCTTTGGCTTTTTTTTTTTTTTTTTTCCGTAGCCCCTGCATGCCAGGTAAGTGATAGGTCCTCAGTAAATGTTTATAGAACAGAAATGCTGGATCCCCCTGCAATGGAAGCTTGTCTAATTTGCTGTGACCTTGCATTCAGCTTTGACTTCTGTGATGGTACCCCTACAACTGTACTTCTCAATGCTCAGTGAGCCCTTACTAAGTGCCAGGCACTGTGCATATCACTTTGTATCCAGAATATCATTTTATCCTCTCATGAAACCCTATGTTATTGGTATTTTATTATTATTATTATTATTATTATTATTATTATTGTTATTCCCTTTGTACAGGTGAGGCAACTGAGACCCAGAGAGATTAAGTAATTTACCTGGAGTCATCCAGGTCCAGTAACCATCGAAGGTGGGATTGAAATCCATGTCTATCTGAATGCAGAGACAGATCATAACTTCTACTGTGTTGCCTTGTATATCATACCATTTAGAAAATAGCATGGCACTTTGAGTCAGCTGTCCCACGGGCAGAGTTCGTATTTCATCTGGTTGGGCCAATTTCCACCTTATCCTAACCAGGTTTTGTGGGCTGCTTGAGCTGCTCTTGCTCAGATGGCTATAAATTTGAGGCTTAGTGTCCTTAATCACTGTTTGGGTTGGGGAGGACATCGATATAAGAATGCTCAAATACTAAGCCACTGTTTGTGGGATGGGAACTCCAACTACCGAACTGAATCAGATCTGCCAGAATCTTTAGAAGAAACATGAAAGTGTAGCAGAGCTATAGATCTTCCCATATCTCCAAAGCATTCACCCTTCCTGTGCAGGTAGATACGAAAATTTTCAATTGCAAGTACCTTCTACTCTTTCTTGAGGGCTTTCTCTGGCTCCTGAAGCCAACCCAGCTTGGAGGAGAGAGGGAGTAGGCCAGAAGTGTCGGGGAGTTCAAACCCAGGAGACATCAATGAATGAGTGGCAAGAGTTTGTAGATTAATACCCTAGCTTAGTTTCTGTCAGACTGTATCAATGCTTAAGAATCTTGAAAAGTTGTTTAAAAATTAGTAAGTTGGAGGTGAGGCCCAGAGTTTGCATTTCTTTTTTTTTTCTTTTGACTTTTATTTTAGGTTCAGGGAGTACACGTGCAGGTCTATTACATGGGTAAATTGTGTGTCACTGGGGTTTGGTGTATGAATGATCCTGTCACCCAGGTAGTGAGCATAGTACCCTGCAGTTAGTTTTTAAGTCTTCACTCCACTTCCACCCTCCTGCTTCTAGTAAGCCCCAGTGTCTGTTCTTGTCTTTATGTGTGTACTCAATGTTTAGCTCCTTTAGTTTTCTGTTCCTGTGTTAATGTGTTTAGGATGATGGCCTCTAGCTGCAGCATGTCAACTGCATGTTGCTGCAGTGGACATGATTTCATTGTTTTTTGTGGCTCTGTAGTCAGAATTTGTACTTCTAATAAGCTTCCAAATGATGCTAACCTTCAAACCACATTTTGAGTAGCAAGGCCCTGTTGCCTCCCATTTGGGATAAATATGAAATATAGGGTACACTGTATTTTAGGTTCCTTAGCAGGATTGAGCTCCAGTTGCTGATAAATGTAAACTGTTTAATAAGTAAACACTTTATTATCTCCTTTGGTTTCCTTTCTGACTTCCTTACTTTTCTATCAATGCTCTGGCATCAGCATTTACACAAACTACTTAACTACAAACACTCTCACACTTGTCTCCGTGTCTTCTTCTGGTAGAGACCAACCTGAGCAGATAACCCTACCAGCTTCTAGAAAGGAAAGCCCCCGCCTAGACAGTGGGACTGTCTCCAGTCCTCCAGCCTCAGGACTTTGGCTGACTTGAGGTCACTCTCATGGATCCCTTCCAGAGAAGTATCACTGGGCATGAGGTAGTCCAGGTTGAGACAGCCAGAACCTTGCCTGTATTGATCTTAAAGCGTTTGCAGATGACAGCATAGCTGGCATACTTCCCTGGGGGAATTGCCAGGACTCTTATTTGAGAAAAAGATACTGTGTTCTTGCTCTAGTGACCATAAGTCCTCTAAACTTAGTATGAACCAAGATTGTCCAGTATTCCGGGATAGATTTTTTTTAAGGGTGAAAAAAAAGAGAGATTCAAATCTTCAACTCTAAGAAATCTATCACACTTTTGAGAATTCATTAGGGATAAGGGTTAGGGAGTAGTTAGTCACCTGCTTGCTTTCACTTTGAATTCCTGCTCCCAGCTGAATTCCCTTAATGTTTTCTCTCTACCAGCTCCTAAAGTTTTCTCTGGTTCTCATTAACCCCAAATTTAAAGATGGCTCTTCCTGCTTCACTTCCCACAGGGTTACTCCCATAATGCTGTTGAGTATGTTAGACCTTTCCTGAAAGTCTGAGGTTAAAGGATGGAGGTTACATAGAGAACACTTAAAATTCAGTCTAAAGTACTAAATACTATCACTGTGTTACTAAGAATTCGTATCAGAGTCACTAAGCTTTGGCATGTATCTATTTTTGTTGCCAAGCTTCCCATACTGGTGGTTACTTCTCACATGAGCCCCAAGACCTGTTATATTTTCTCATCTTGTTTTATTTTTCTTCTCAGTTCAAGCTGCTCCTTACCAGCACCTCCCTGTATGGCTTCACAGGCTGTAGACTGTGCAGCTATGGTGGGCACTATTTACCATAGACTGTGATGAAAATAGCGTCCCCTGGAGTTTATGCAACTTAGTAGCTCTCCGTTCTCAACCTCAAAAGACTTAGACCCCACTCTCATAAAACCAGTGGAAGTTGGAATTTTCTGTTATTTTATTATACATAGCAATTAAACAACATTTTCTTTCAATCTATATTTTCTAGAAGTACCCCAAGAATCCCACATCCACATAACCAAAAGTGTCATTAATGTATTTTTCCCCAAAACGAAATAGCAGTTTCTTTCTGTGAAGAATTCTATCTTCCTTTTAAACTCAAATTGCATCCAGCTTCTAAAATTGCAATTTCTCTGCCTGCACCTTCTGTTTAGCCCAGTGAAGTATGGCACAGGTTCTATCTAAGCCTTAATCAAACACATCACTTGAGGACTTCTGTTTTAGCTGTGACCCTGAGCCCTTTGGGAATTCCAGGGACCCCTAGGCCCTTCTGGAGCCAGCTTTTTATCTTGATATTGCTCTGCTTTCAAGGCAGGCTTAGAAAACCTTTCAATTAAAGATGTCATGTTGGCCTTAATGGAAGCCGCTCTTCATACCTCTCATTCCCCCAAATAGGCTGTTTTCCACTGGCAATGATTCATAGAAGCCACAGAAGAGTTTGAGATTTAAGCCATTCTCAACCAGTTACAGACCCTAGGAGCAGTTACAGACTTTAGGTGACAGTTAAATTTCAGAATCCATAGCCTACACTCATGCTAGTAATGGTGAGAAGTGTAAACATAGGGATAAGAGCCAAGGCAATGATCTCACAGGAACCTAAATATAGTTACCATCTCTGTAACCTTTGCATAATTATTTTTTCAGTCTTCTTCTCTGTAAAATGGGGATGATAATCCCTATGTTACAGGCCTGTTAAAAACATTAAACAAACGAATGTCTGTAAAGTTCTTACCATGGGGTCTCAAAATAATAAGATATCAAAAAAAAAACTTATTGTCATCAAACCTCTAAGTCTGTGCCTCTGAGGAATGTGGTATCTTGATATAGGTTGGTAGTCTTTCTAAGTAAGTTGAATCTTGGGCAGCAGAGGAAAGGTCCAGTGAAGGAGAACTCAAAGATCCTAAATGGGTGTGCATAGCGCACCCCTTTTGGCAGAACAGTGACCCAAGGCTGTAATAAGCAGAAATTAAGGGAACATCTTCCTCTGGAGCTCCTAGGAGACTTGAAACCAGTGGCAGAGTCTCAGGCCCGATGGGATGTTACATTACTACAAATGTAGCCGTAGCCTACTGTTAGCACTTTTGGTAGGAGCCAGCTATACTATTATTATTATGAGGAAACTAAAGCTATTAAAGGGTTGAGCTGATATTGAAACCCAAATAATCCAACTTTAGAACCTGTGCTGTTTACCACTGTTTATTTTGTCTCCTTAAATATGTACACTTGTGTGTACCTATTATGCATAGAAATAGAAAATTAAATATATAAATATTTAGTGTATATGATAATATAGAATATCATATATAAAGTTGCAAATTGCCTTAAATATATTTCCCTGTAAAACTGATATTTATAAGTTTAGAACATATTTTTTTCTTGCATTTGAACGATGTTCATGTATACTTTGGTCTCAAAAACGAAACCTGTTTGTCATTGTGCTTCCTAAACTTGAATATTTTATGGACCCTTTTGAAAGACATTCTCAGGGACCTTAGTATTGACATAAATAATTTTTTGTTGTAATGTTACTCTAAAATGTACAAATATATAATCAGGTATAAATGTATTATGCTTGTAGCGCCTAAAATTATTTAAAAACAAATTTTGAAACTACAAAAGCAATGGCATTCAAATTAATGACACAAGTTTCATGTGACAATGATGTTTGCTGGAATGAAATTGCTACTTGAGAAATCAGTATGGTGCAGAGTTACACACCACAGATCTTCAGAGTTCAGCATGGCAGAAGTACTGTGTACCATGTGATAAAAACTTTTGCTGCTTTTTTGTTCCTGTTGAAATTGCTATGAAACCATTCACATGATGGGCAGAAACAGCCTTTGCTGTTGGTATGAATGCAGCATTTATATACTCAGTGTCTGCCTTTGTTTGTTCCTTCAAAATAATGGTACTTGGGGCACATTGATTGTAAATGTGACTTTTCAGTATTTGATCAGAGCGGGGGATAATAAGGGAGTCTGCAGATGCCACTAACCAGCTTTTCTTCTGCTATCTGCATTCTGTCCCTAAGGGATCTCATCTGGTGTCCTGGCTTTAAAAAACATTCACTTGCTGATAACTCTTGAATTTGTATCTATGGCATGTATTGCTCCTCTGAACTTCAGACTTGTCTATCTAACTGCCTAATGGACATTTCTGCTTAGATTTCTAAATCTTACAGTTTACAAGTCCCAAACAAACCTTCTGGTCCCCTGACCTGCTCCAAACCTGCTTGTCCTGTATTCGTCTGTATTTCCCAGTCTTCCTGTTGTACAAGCCCCAAACCTTAGTCACACTTTACTTTTCCCTTTTTCTCACATCTTAAATCCAGTCACCCTGAAAATCCTGTCGGCCTAAAAATATATCCAGAATCTGAATACTTCTCCCTGCCTCCATTGCTGGCCCCCACACCCAAGGCACCGTCATTTCTTGCCTGGATGATGGCAGTAACCTCCTAATTTGTCTCCTTGTTTTCACCCTGGCAGTCCCAATCATGTGGTTTAAATATAGTATTTTACATAGCAGTCAGAGTGATGCTTTAAAAGTAAAAGACCTAGCAGATTACTGCAGCA
The DNA here is from genome assembly GCF_001698545.2 of Rhinopithecus bieti. Classification (NCBI taxonomy): domain Eukaryota; kingdom Metazoa; phylum Chordata; class Mammalia; order Primates; family Cercopithecidae; genus Rhinopithecus; species Rhinopithecus bieti. The sequence continues at coordinate 204,697 of NW_016814002.1, forward strand.
TTCACAATCTTCAACCCTCTAAAGGGCCCATTTCAGAGTAAAAACCAAAACCCTCACCACATCCAACAAGGCTCTGCCACTGTTCTTTACGCAGTTGATTCCAGCCTTACGTTTTTTTAAACACACAAGCATCGACTTTTTGTAGCCTTTGTGCTGCTTTTCCCTCTGCTGGGAATCCTGTTTCCTCAGATGGTCACCTGGTTTGCACCTCATGGCCTCTGCTTAGATGTCACTTTCTCAGTGAGGCCTTCCCTGACAATCCTATTAAAAAACTCTGAGCCCAGCATACTTCTTCCTCATCACTTTCTCACCTGCTTTATGTTTTTCTTTTTCCATGGTGTGCCTATCACCATGCGTGAGTATACACATATAAATGTATATGTATTTCAATTGTTTATTACCTGTCTCTTTCTACTAGGGAATATAAGTTCCATGAATGCAGAAACTTAGTTTTTTTCAGTATCTAAAATAGTGCTTGTCACTTATTATATGTGTAATAAACATTTGTTGAATGAATCAATGAATGCTTAGTTTTAAAACTTATCAGCAAAATAAAACACAAAAGGAAGTATTATTAGGGAGAGGTTGCAAATCTGAGGGTAAAAATTTATGCCAGCGTGTAACACAAAGGAATGTACTATGAGTACAACTTAGATTTTGTAAAATGTTAGAAACCTTTTTACTGCCACCTTTCATTTTTATCAGCATAACATCTTTTGAATTTTACAGTTGAGCATAACTTCTAACTTCTCCTAAATATTTGCATGTATATTTACAGCTTATTTAAAAGGTAACCACGGCCAATTGTGTGACCACCAACACCATGCTGGGGTGTTAATATAGTTTGGATTGTCTGAGAAAAAGGTGCTTTGTAAATCAGTCACTCCCCTGATTTTCACTTGGAATTCATCCAATTATTGACAACACTTAGTTTGTAACATTTCCTGGACTCAGAAGAGAGGGAAGCTTGCTGACCTGAAACCCTGATATGCAGTGGAGATTTATATTCAGAGGGAAACAGTGTGTGTTGAACGGTGTAACAGCTATCCATGTAGGAAACTCGAACAGTGTCCAAAGAGCACATAATTGTGGTGATTAAGCCGATAAGCTGGTGACACAAGGGAAGAAAGTACAAATTGAAGTTTCAGCAACAGGTGTAAGGCATGTGGTCTATCCTTTCCTGGTAGTCTTAGGAAAGTAATAAGATAGCTTAATTACATGATTAGAATACTCAAAGTCCAGCTGCAATCCATAGTTTCTGCTTTTTTCTTATTAGAATTGTTGAGATCGTTATGGTTTACCTTTGTGTTGTCCTCTTTTTTTTTTTTTTTTTTTTTTTAAGACTTGAGTCTCACTCTGTTGCCAGGCTAGGGTGCAGTGGCGCGATTTCAGCTCACTGCAACCTCTGACTCCCTGCTTCAAGTGATTCTCCTGCCTCAGCCTCTCGAGTAGCTGGGATTACAGGCAAGTGCCACCACACTAAGCTAATTTTTGTATTTTTAGTAGAGATGGGGTTTCACCATGTTGGCCAGGATGGTCTCACTCTCCTGACCTCGTGATCTGACAGCCTTGGCCCCTCAAAGTGCTGGGATTACAGACCTGAGCCACTGTGCCCAGCCTCTTTTGGCCTCTATTTTTTAGCTTTTATATATATTAAGTACTGTTAATATAAAATTAATCCAAGCTTGTCTTCACATTCTGCTGTTTTTTCCCCCAGTGTAAATTAATGACTTACTCAAAACAATTTTTAAGTCATTACCTAAAATGTGTACATATCTTAATAATATATAACAAATAATGTGTTCATAAATGCACAGTGTCTTATATACAATTATCATGTATGCGATATATTTGTTTGTACTTCAAGAATATTATGAAAATAAGGGATGGAACCATGATTTGATTTGCATGCATAAGAAAAAAGAGTCTCTTGGTTTAAACAGAAAATTGAGTCATATTAAAGCCATACTTCAGTATTGTTGGAAGCATCCTGTTATAAGCACATCTTTCTTTTCCTTCCTCCCTTTCTTCCTTCCTGTTTCAATAGATATTGATTGAGTACCCACTATGTGCCAGGCAATAAAGTACACACTCAGTTTGGGGTTGGTATGAAGGCTAATTTAGCAGTCCTAGGCTATCCTGGAGTGGCATCTTGAAAGTACTCAGTTGGAGTGAGCTTGCATTTGGTTGTTCAGCTGGGCATGGGAAAGATGAGGCCCATTTCCCTGGATTTGGAATCTGGTGGTTTTGCATTTGCCAGGGCAAGGTGCTGTGTTTATTCTCTAAGAGAGTCTCAATAACCTGTTAGTTTGGCTTCAAAAACTTTCAGCAACCTGAACTTTAATTTTCTGTTATGTGAACACACACACACACACACACACACACACACCATCCATCTATCTATCTATCTGTCGATCTATCGATCTGTTGATCTGTATCTGCAAGGTCTTATGGCTCATTTTTCTTCCTAAGTTCTAGACTTGTTTTATTTTTTCTTCTTATTCTTCCTCTGAGTTCTCTGTTTTAGTTAAAAGTTTGCATTATGTATTGTAGCAAATTGTTTTTGAGGAAATGTACTATATTGATTCAATACGAAAAGATAAATGCGTACATATTTAGAGGAAGGAGAAGATAGATAGTTTGAAAACTGCCCTAAGATTGAATGTAATAGGAAGATGAAATGTTTTTAAAAGAAATTAGTTAGATTAACTAACTTATTTCCCACAGACCACTAGCCAGACAGAAAATGATAGGAAAGTCAATGCTTACCTGATCACCTATTTCAGTATCTAGAGGGAGGTCACAGGTTTCACATCTTGTTACCAGTCTTTCCTAATATTATTTCTTTATATCTTTTACTTTTTCACTGGTTACTCATAGGGGAGATGGCTACCTGAGAGAGCTCTCTATTTGAAAATGTGTTTGTTTCAATAAGAAAAAAATTCTCTGGACATTTTTGTGTAGGATATTAGACAAAAGATTTTTACAAAAAACCTTAAAGTCTGAACTTTGTATAGGTTTTCCACAGTACAGAAAGAAGGTAGATATTTTGAGTGCAGCTGACCTGTATTTAAGTTGAGATTGAGTGCTGTATTACTTCTGTTTTGAATCCTTCTTCAAGACTTGTCCATCATAGCCAATTCCAAAGCTCAGAGTTTCTAAAAAGGATTTTAGGCTGTTAAAAAATACATTGTGTGGTAACACTTAACAGTTTTTGAGAAAAATGATACATGTGAGATATGATGGATTTTAGAAATTATAACAGCACCCTCTGGTTAGTGTTCCTTTACTACTTCTGTTATAAATCAGGAATTTGCAATTTTGACAGCTAATCTTTTTTTCTGTCAGCTAAAACTTGACTCAGCCTCTTAACTATAAGCAAACTGAAAATGAAGACTCTCTCTAAGATATTGATATATATTTTCCTTGAAATTATAGTTTGAGTCTCTGAATGTTTGTGTCTTTTGGGCTGTTACACCCTGTGACGAACAGAATAGGCCTTTATTCCTTTACATCTAGATTAAAGATATAACTTCAGATACTTATTTAAAAATTAGTATTGTTTCCATAATAAGCAAAATCGTATTGTTAGTTCATAGCACAGGCATTATTTCAAAACAAACTAATGATGAAACTAAGATTTTTAACATAAATCTGCAGTATGATATGTGTTCTACTGTCCTTATTCCAGCTGTTGAGGATTTGAAGGGAGAACGGGCCAATTTTAGCATGTGTTAGAACCATCTATTTGTCTGTTTGACAAAGATCTTAGAATCTTCCAGTTGAAAAGGTCTTTAGAGACCATCTACTTCAACTCCCTTAATTTACAGTTGAAGGGATCTGTGGAGAAAGTTACTCCCCAACTATTATGTTAATGAGTACAACATTGTTACTCAGTTCATTGCCAGGCAAACCTTTGTTAGGAATTTAACAGTTCCACAAATAGCCAACAAATAGTTGGCAAACTTTATATTCTTATTTGTAGGCAGCTCATCATATTCAGGAAATAATTTTCCCCAGGAGTGCTCTGACTTTAACACATGGAACCTGTTTTCACTGAGAGAACAATTGAAATTCTTTCAGAAGAGATGTTTTGGAATCTCTGTTACAATAAAACACAGTATAAGGTTACATGCACTAGAATGTAGTGAGGTCCAACTTTCATTTTGATTCCACTATTTATTTGAACGCTCCCTTCCTCCTCTTCTCTTGTTTTCTTTCCTTGTCTCTATGTTTCCAAAAGGAGTTCTTATCTTGGACAACCTATTTCATCTTTAAAATAGAAGTAATATTATCACGTCTTCCTAGAACTGGGGGGCTAAGCCCAGAAATTCTCGTGACTTTCTTACCACTCAAGACAGTCTTAGGATTTTCTTTCTTCTTCTTCTTCTTTTTTTTTTTTTTTAGACAGTTTCACTCTTGTTGCCCAGGCTGGAGTGCAATGGCTCGATCTCGGCTCACTGCAACCTCTACCTCCCTGGTTCAAGCGATTCTCCTGGTTCAGCCTCCCAAGTAGCTGGGATTACAGGCATGGACCATCATGCCCGGCTAATTTTGTGTTTTTAGTACAGACAGGGTTTCTTCATGTTGGTTAGGCTGGTCTTGAACTCCCGACCTCAGGTGATCTGCCTCCCTCAGCCTCCCAAAGTGCTGAGATTACAGGCATGAGCCACCGTGCCCAGCTAGGATCTTTATATATTTTTGAATATATTTATTAGGAATCTTCTTCTAAAGTTGTTTTAAGGTGCTTCAAATTAAATTATCAGATTTATTTCTGGAAACATTGTCTTTCTACCTCCTCAGACTGCTGAGGGATTGACAGGAAAAGTTGGAATCAAACATCTAGTTATTAGGGAGTATATTTCATTCATTTGCCTGGATTAACCATTCCCCTCCTCTCCCTGAAGCCACTATGTGTATATAGACCTACATTTTTTGTAACAGATTTAAAAAATGTACCTCTATTTTTAAATTATAAAATAAGGCATATTCTCTTTATAATGTAAATTTGGAAAAATAGAACAATTTAAATAAAATTAAATGTTTATGATCAGCATCTATAGATGATCTTGCTATATACTGGTGTTTATATATTTCTAGTATTGCTTCTATTATTTCTTTTCATTTGGAATTACGTTGATCATTTCTTTTTTCTGTTTGGTTCCATTGAATCAATATATCATGGGCATTTTGTTATGTCATTAAATATTTTCATAAAAGTTGACATTGTGTTACAAAAATGTACCATATGGATATATCACAATTTAACCAATCACTATTATTAGTCATTTGTGTTGTTTCCAAATTTTGCTATTAGAAGTAATATTATAATACACATTCTTGTGTGTATATCTGTGACAGTTTTTTTTTTGGGTAAATACCCAAATATGGAATTAGTCATGTGGTATTTTCATATGTAATACCAAAAGGTCCTCTAGAAATTTTTATTTCTCACCATAGGGCCCACTTACGTCTGTTCTAATAATTCATATATATATATATATGAGTGGTATTGCTAAGCCTTATGATAGTTCTATGTTTAACTTTTTGAGGAATATCTAAACTGTTTTTCATAGCACCTGTACCATTTTACATTCCCACCAGCATAACACAAGTGTTCCAATATTTCCATATCCTTACCAACACTTGTCATTTCTTATTTTATTGATAGTAGCCACCCCAATCATTATAAAGTGATATCTAATTGAAATTTTTATTTCCATTTCACTGATAGGTAGTGAAGTTGAGCATCTTTGCTTGTACTTATTGACCATTCAGGAATATTCTCTGGAAAAATATCTAATTAAGTCCTTTCCCCATTTTTGAATTGAGTGTTTGTTTTTCATTGCCATTATTGAGTTTTAGGAGTTCATTATGTATTTCAGATATTAATCCTGTATAAGATAGATGATTTGCAAATATTTTATCCTATTTGCAATAGGCGTTTTTTTTTTTTTTTTTAATCTCTTAAAAATGTTCTTTTTTTGAGACCAGGTATCACTCTGTCACCCAGGCTGGAGTTCAGTGGTATGATCACAGCTCACTGAAGTCTGAACTCCTAGGCTCAAGTGATCCTCCCACCTCAGCCTCCCAACTAGCTAGGACTACAGGTGTATGCCACCATGCCTGGATAATTTTTATTTTTATTCTGTAGAGGTGAGGTTTCTATATGTTGCCCAGGCTGGTCTCGAGCTCCTGGGCTGAAGCAATCCTCCTGCTTTGACCTCCCAAAAGTGTTGGGATTACAGGCATGAGCTACTATGTCCAGCCTTGAAAGTGTTCTTTGATACACAAAAGTTTTCCATTTTGATGAAGTCAAGTTTATCTAAATTTATCAAAACACACTTGGTAGTGGTGTATAATGCTTTAAATATGTTGCTGAATTTATTTTGCTAGTATTTTGTCTAGGATATTTGCATCAGTATTCACAAGGAATATTGATTTGTAGTTTCTTTTCTTGTAGCATCTTTGGTTTGTTATCAGGGCAATACTGGTCTCATAAAACGAGGCAGGAAGTGTTGCTTACTCTTCAATTTGTGAGAAGAGTTTGAGAAGGATTGGAGTTAGTTCTTCCTTAAATGCTTAGTAGAAATCACCAGCAGAAGCATGTGGTCCAGTGCTTTTTTTGTTGTTGTTGGAAGCCTTTTGATTATTAATTCAGTCTCCTTAGTAGTTATGAGTCTATCCAGATTTTCTGTCTTCATTTTTCAGTTTTGGCAGATAGTGGGTTGCTAAGAATTTGTTTATTTCATCTAGATTATTCAATTTGTTGGCATACAAATGCTCATAGTATTCTACTCATAGTCTTTTTGTTTTACTTTGTAAAACCAACAGCACTTGCTTTTGGTCATCCCATAAGTTTTTGTTTGTTGTGATTTCATTTTCATTTGTCTTAAAGCATTTTCTAATTTATTTTGTCATTTATTATTTGATCTATTGGTTGTTAAGACTGCACAGTTTAATTTCCACATATTTATGAATTTTCCTATTTTCCTTCTGTTATTGATTCCGAGTTTCATTCCATTGTGATTGGAATTTTTTTTGGTATGATTTCAATCTTTTAACATTTATCGCGATTTGTTTTGTGGCTTAACATTATTGTCTGTTCTGTAGAATGTTCTATGTATGTTTGAAAAATGAGTAATTTATTGTTGGATAGAGTATTCTGTATATGTGTGTTAGGTCTAATTTGTTTACAGTTTTGTTCAAATTTAGTATTTCCTTATTGATATTCTCTCTGTTGTACCTGTTATTGAAGGCAAGGTATTGAGTCTTCGACTATTATCTCCTTTCTATTCCAGTATGTAGAACTGTTTCTTCCTTCCATTCTAGGAATGTTTGTTTCACATATTTTGGGGTTTTGTTGTTTGGTGCATAATTTATAATTGTTATGTATTTTTGATGCTTCTATCAAAATATAATGTGTGTCTTTCTCCTTTTACAGTTTTTGACTTAAATTCTATTTTGTCTAATAATAGTATAACAACCCCATCTATCTTTTGGTTACATTTGCATGTAATGTCATTTTCCACCTATCTATCAGCCTGTTTCCATCTTTCAACGTATTGTGTCTTTAGATCTAAATTAAGTCTCTTACAGATGACATATAGTTGGATCATGTTTTGCTAATTTCTGTGGTTTGGAGATTTTAATACATTTACACTTAAAGTAACTACTGTTAAGGAAAGATTTATTTCTGCCATTTGTTATTTGTTTTCTTATAGCTTTTTTGTTGCTAATTTGTTCTATCACTGTCTTATTTTTGTTCAGTTGATTTTTTTGTAGTGAAAAGTTTTGATTCCTTTATTATTTCTTTCGTTTATATTCTACAGGTATTTTCTTTGTGGTTACTGTCAGGGTTAGTATAACATTCTAAATTTATAACAATGTAATTTGCATGGATACTAGTTAAACTTTGGTCACATACAAAGCTACCTCTTTATATCTTCATGTTATTCATATCTTTATACACTGTCTACCCAATGATATAGGTTTATAATAGTTATTTATGCATTTGTCTTTTAAATAATGTGGAAAATAAAAAGAAGAGTCACAAACCAAAATTGCAATATTACCTGCCTTGTATCTGCCTGTGTATTTAGCTTTACCTGAGGCCTTCATCTATTTATATGGCTTCAAGTTGCTGTCAAGCATTCTTTCATTTGAACCTGAAGGACTCGCGTTAGCATTTCTTTTAGGGCTGGTCTAGTGGTAAAAAGCAGCCTTAGCTTTTATCAGCCCCTCCCACACTTTTACTGCCTGAGTTCTAAATTAGATGAAACAGAGATGAATACCTTGCATTAGTCCTTCTAGTATCCCTCAGGCAGGTTAGAACAAATGTACAAATAATTTGCAAATAAAGTCTGTTCTGCTCTGTTTGTTTTGAGAGAGGGAATGGGAACTGGAATGCTCCGGTTTCCAGACGAAGACGACTGTCATGCCAGGGAGAGGCGGGGCAAGTATGAGTAAAGACACCACAAAACTTTTTTATTATTTTGAAGATAGGTTTTTTTTTTTGTTTTTTTCTTTTTTCATTAGGCATTTGCTTGTTTGCTGTAAACTTTTGAGTATTTTTCACAGCTCCATAAAAGTAGGTTTAGATACTTGCTGCTTGTGTTTTTTAATGTTTCTGGGGGGTGGGGGCAGGTGGTGGGGTGTTTAAGAACTTGATGCTTTCTAGTCCACTGTTTTGCTGACATCTTAAATTTTTTTTTTTTTTTTTTTGAGACGAAGTTTCACTCTTTTTGCCCAGACTACAGTGCAAGGTCGTGATCACGACTCACTGCAACCTCCGCCTCCCAGGTTCAAGTGATTCTCCTGCCCCAGCCTCCCGAGTAGCTGGGATTACAGGCATGCACCACAACACCTGGCTAATTTTGTATTTTTAGTAGAGATGGGGTTTCTCCATGTTGGTCAGGCTGGTCTTGTACTCTTGACCTCAGGTGATCTGCCCACCTCAGCCTCCTGCTGGGATTACAGGTGTGAACCACCACGCCCGGCCTTAAAATATTTTTTAATGTGGTTAATTTTTATATTGTCCCTTTAAGGTATACTTATGCTCTGCAAAGTAATTATACACAAACCAATAAGCTAAGACAGAGTGAAAGGAGTAATAATTTTTGGTGCTATTTTAACTGTGAATTTAGAATAGGAAGCTTTTTTTTTTTTGCAAGCGTATTTTTTGTGTAAAATTAAGAAAATATATAAAATAATTATATCCTTTTTTAAATATTTGTACCTTTTACTCTTTTCAGGTTCTAAAATATGACTTAATTATGAAGGTTATTAGCAATAAGTGTCATTTCCAGAAGTTTCAGCACTGTCACTACTACAATTACAACTACAATACCACTGATACCACTGATAATTTTTTCTTCTTTCTCTCCTCTCTCCACAGTTTTAAAGTCGAAGTATATTTTTAGAGTTGAATTTTAATATTTACTTTTGGGAAAGTAATTTTGAAGAGTCAGACATGAGGGTGATTGTCAAATAAATTTCTTCTTTGTTTACAATTTAGGTTGATCGTTAATGACAGTTTGTGTACTGGACTGCTGTGATGAAATGGAGTCTGAGACTGGGTTATGGCTCAGCCAGAAAGGGTAGTGTGACCAATTTATGATGTTTGCCAGTCCTGGAAGGTGACAGTATTTATGTCAATCATTTTCCATCTTTATTTTAAGCATGCCTTGAGCCCCAATCTAATAAAGTCCTCAAATCACCTATGTGCTGCTTTAAATTACCAACTGTTATAAGGTACTTAATTTGAATCATGTAAATCTATAATAAATTGGGGACGATTTTTCTAGTAGATCATCTTAGAGAAACTAAAATATTTAATGAAAGTCCAAGTAAAGAACATATTCAAAATATCCATAGGTTTATCACATTGAATTCTTTATTCCTTTGCAATCTAGACATTTAATTCACCTTGTTTCTGTTCAGGTCCCGACCAGCTTTGAACATGCAAAACAATATGATTCACACGACTATTTGACATACTCAGCCTAAATTTATACCTAATGTTTACTTAGGTAACAGCAGTATTTCAAAGCCCTCTTCCTCATTTACTCTTTGGTCAAAGAAAATTTCTTTCACCCAGTGTTAGCTTAATTTTTTGATACTGAGCTTGATGTCTCTGAGTGTCATATCTTTAAGTACATTTCCTGAGTTTTCAGTTTTAGGCATTATCTACTGGCATTCCATTATGAAAAGATAATTTGTTTCTTCTTTCTCTCCTCTCTCCACATTACCCCATAATATACCGGACCTTCTCCACCCTCCAGCTTTTTTACATAATTGTATCAAAGTAATGCTATACCAATTATGATATAACTGTTCAGTGTTTGCATTACTATAACTATGAAAAGCGATCAAGAACTAGGCATATAACAGCTATAATATTTTTTTCCTTTACTGTGCAGCTCTTGTTTACCTTGGAGTTAATAATAGCATTTATAGTTATTTGCTTGGTTTTCTATGTACTTGTTAATTCAAACCAAAGATTTAATCTGTTATCTAAATCTCTTCTCAGGATACCCAGACAAATCTGGCATTCCATCATTTTTGTCTTTCTGAAGAGGACTTTCCTGGAAATTTCTGACCTTCTGTCCTACGAAGAAATTATCCTGTAGGTTTTGTATCAGCCGTCATCATCTTGGCTTGTCCCCTCACCGTTACCCTGAGAACTCTTCACATCTCTCCTCTCACATCTATTGTTTCCTGTGTCTCATCTTCCTGTGTCTCAGTTTATTCTCTTATTTTGGTGACACTCATCCCTCTGTGTCTTTCAAATAAATGCTACTTTGCAACTAAATTTTTGAATGATCTTGTATCTGAAAATATACCTTTTACTTTGTTGATGGTTTCACTGACTATAGAATTCTAGATTGAAAGGTTTTTTCTCAGTGTTTTGAAAGAATTGTTTTTGTTTTTTTCTCCTCTGGAAGCTTGTAGTATACCAGGTACTGAAATTTCTCAGTAATGTGCTTTGATGTGGGTTTATTTTTATCCATTGTGATAAGCTTTCTGTGAGCACTTTCACTCATGTTCTTCCTGGGGAATTTTCTAAATTATATCATTGATTTTTACCCTCCTCTTATTTATCTTTGTAGAATTTATACAATTTGATGTTGGATCTACTGGACTGGCCTTTCTTTCTTACATTTGATCTCTTTGTCTTTGATATTTTCTCGATTCTGTCAACTTTTAATTTTTTATTATATTTTTTGTTTCCAAGACAATTTTTTGTTCCCCAGAGAGTCCTGTTGTTTTCCTTTTAGTAAAAGTATTTTGTTTTTATGTTGTGGTTCTCTTCTCTTATCTCTCTGATATTAATAATAGATTTTTAAAAAGTTTTCTTCTTTCTGCATATTGCATTTCCTTCAAGTTGCTATTATACATATTAGTTTGCTTAATTTTTAATCTTTCATATTAGTGACTTTCCTCAGATGTCTTGTAGTCTTTTGGTTATCAACTGACATGTAAAGGTGTGGGACAAAGTAGCTCGATTGGAGTTTTTGTGCATAAGTTTGTACATAGAGTTTTGCAGTATGATGATCCATTTGGGCTATTTAGTTAGGTAAACTTCAGAGTTATCATCTGCAGATTTTTCTATTTAGGCAGATCAGGTATCCCAGAGAAGGATCCTCTAGCCTCCTTCCTGTGGAGGGAGTACTTAGCATTTTCAGAACCCCCATTAGGGAGGAAACATGGGGAGATTCTCTCATCCATTGTGCTTACGTTCACTTAATCTCTCTGTTTTCAGTGTGTTTTCCACTGTTAACTATGCAGAGGCCTTTAGCTTTACCTCTTAGCCCTTATTTGAAGATGAAGAGGGACATCTGACTGTATAAGATCCAGGGATGAAATTTGGATATCCACCTGCTTCTTAGATATTTTCCAGCAAATCTTTTTTATTTGGCTTTATTCCTTCACCCTTATCTTTGAAGTACCCATAACCACCAATTCCTTAGTCTTTTAGAATTTAGCAGTGTAAATTTGGTTGGCTCTTACATCATGGACTCAATTATTCACCCCTTATTCCTCTCCAATTAATTACCTTCTTTTATCTTTTTTTCTTAACAGTGAAACTTTTATAATAAATTGATTTTATTCATCCTCTCTCTTTACTTATTATGCCTCCCTGGCTGGTTTCAGCACCCGTCAACTTTCATTTAAGACACCTCTGTGTTGATAAATCTAGCAGATATTTTTGGCCTTTGAATTATTTGACCTCTCTGAAGATTTACCCCAGTTAGGTACTCTCTCCTTCTAGTTTGTCTACAGCTTCTCTGGAAGCTCTTAGTTTTTTCTAGTTCCATGTCTTCTACTTTCCTCATGATTCTTTCTTTTAGAGGATATCACTCAAGACTGGTAATATCAATATATCTAATATGTAATATTAGATCAATATATCTAGTGTCAAATATATAATATATGATATATATGATATAATATACATGTAATATAATATATAACATCTCACTATATTATATATATGTATATGTATCTGTGTACATACACACACATGCATGTGCAAATCCACAACCACGACACATGCCAAATTGTCCTGTCATGTAGTTCAGTCATAGATTTTTGGAAAAGTTGCTCTATAATGAATGATTTCTCTTTTTTTTTTTTTTTTTTTTTTGAGACAGAGTCTCACTCTGTCGCCCAGGCTGGAGGGCAGTGGCGCGATCTCGGCTCACTGCAAGCTCTGCCTCCAGGGTTCATTCCATTCTCCTGCCTCAGCCTCCCAAGTAGCTAGGACTACCAGTGCTCGCCACCATGCCCAGCTAATTTTTTGTATTTGTTTTTTAGTAGAGATGATTTCACCATTTTAGCTTGGATGGTCTCGATCTCCTGACCTTCTGATTCACCCGCCTCGGCCACCCAAAGTGTTGGGATTACAGGCGTGAGCCACCGTGCCCGGCCTGATTTCTCTTTTTTAATGTGTGAAGGTCTGGAAAACATCCTTAGAAATATAGCTGGTGTTTCTTTTATTTGCTCCGTGTCAAATGGTAGAGCTGGAAGTGCTCAGCTAAACCCTGATTCCTTGTAGCTTAATTCTTCAGTCTCAGTTTTAGAGTAATGAAATATCAAGTGGCTGAATTAGCAGATTTTGGAATACCGTACAATGTTCTCTTTATAATGGAAATTATTGATAGTATTATGTAAATGTTCTATATTTGGTAAAAGTTAATAATTCTGTTTTCTTATTTGTAAACTTATCATAATTTCTACCATAGTAATGAGCAGACTTTTAGACTGGCAATTTATTGAAAATGTTAATAAAATAATGATATCATATGAGCCAGTTTAGTCTATAATCTCAAATGTAATTTAGCAGAAAATATTAAATAGCCATTTTGTAAACTGACAGAACTCAATTTTTAATGGATTGAAATACAGATGGAAAGAAATGCCAAAATGGATTAATAGTGTTATAATAGCTGATCCTTTTAGACCAGACCACACTGTCTTCAAGATATATGCCTATTAAAATCTTGGTATTGTAATTTTAAATATGACAGTAGTACTACTAACATAAAAATATGACTTGATTAATAATATTCACTTTATGACTGTTTAACTCTCTCATAATTAGGAAGAATTCCTCAGTCTAGTATTCAAGAGAATCTTCTGAATTTCTAGATTTTAGAATAGAAGTAGAAGATTAAATCAAATTGCCAATTGTTTTATGAAATGAAAAGAATATCTGTTGTTGCCTTTTCAGATTAGGCATATTGGTACTTAGTGTTATCTTCTTGATATTAATTTTATACTACTCCTGTATTTTTACTATGATAAATTTGATTTCAAATGTGCAAATAAATTATTTAAAAAGAGATAAATCTTTTGCAATGAAGTGTTGTCAATAGAGTTGGTTTACAGCAGTGTTATCTTTGAAATTAAGTGATGGTGCCAGTAAGGGCTGCTTAGAATACTTCTTATAGATACTTATGTGAATTAATGGAATTGTACTTTTATTACCAGTGAAGATAAATATGATCATTGAAATCGTATGTGAAACATCCAATTCCTAAATTAACTAGAATGAATAAGAACTTTCACTGAGCGAATTTTTATTGTATAGCCGAATATACTCCTGAGTCTATAGGGAGCTTTGCCTTTGAGTTGGCTCATAAATATTATGCTTTTTGATGAGGTAATTTGGTCCTCCAGTAACTAAACCCCTGAAGGGGAAGTCTAATATTGTACTGGTTATTGAACTTCCCTCTGAATTTAGGACTGATACAGTGAGGGGTTACCTTTTAATATGCAATATTTACTGCTTTAAAAACCAAATTAACTACTCTTCTTGGTCTATTATTAATGAATTGAGGGTTCAGCTTAACCTTCACAAACTGTTTAAGCCAGGCACCTGATGGTATTTAAGCTCACTGTAATATTTCACTTAAAATAAATCCCAGAAGTAGAGGTTCTAAGGTTGTAAGAAAGCCACAGTGTTCCTATATATATGTATTTATTTCTTTTCTACTAGGCCAGACCTTTCTAATTTATAACCAGGATGATTTCTGTGGCCTTTAAATGTCCACAGTGCTTGATAATTTCTTCCTTGTTCATGGTCCTGTTCGGTAAAAGTTTTACACTTACAAAATTAGATGCAAAGCTTATTCTCAAGAAGCATACAGCCTGATAACTGTATTCAGTATCTCCACAAGGATAAAGAAGTGATCTAATGGAAAGAGATCAAGTAATGATCAAATACTTCACATTTGGAAGATCAGAGAAAGCTTCAAGGAGAAATTGCCTTGAACATGTGTTGGCAGTTAGTATAGATGGGCTTTGGTCCTTTTAGTGGACTTTACGGTGCTCTGCTCGCCTGAATCCATTTATAGCGGTGGATGGTTCCTGGCATGCAGATGGTTTTCTAAGGCAGGTATCAGCACCTTTTTGCTTCTCTGCCTTTGGACTTTCTCTGGCACCAGAAGAGCTTGCTTGGCTATGCTGCAGTTTCCACAGGGGAATGGAGAGGAGGTAACACCCTCAGGAGCAACTCAGACAGTGGCTGATGGGAAAGAATCTATAGATCAAGGGCCCCGCCTCCTCAGCCTCCTCCAGGAGAACCATTTGGTGGTGTGACACCTTCATGTTTACCACAGGATCCCTAACAGGATTGTGCTCCTGTGGCTCACAGTAGTAACTTCATCATTAATGCAGCCATTATCGCATTTTCTTTCTTTTCTCCCTTTCCATTTTCTTATATGTCTTGAGATCACTTCCAAATTAAACCATCTACTCCCAAATCCTTTTCTTAGCATCTACTTTTGGTGTAACCAAACTAAAATGGTTTGTTAGAGTTGGAGAAAGAACAGCGTGAATCAAGTTGTGCAGATTAAGTATAGCATCAGTGAATGGTTCAGTTTAACTCGACTATCAGGTTTATGGTTCCAGGGCAATAAAATTAGTCAGGTCACAAGGAATTTAAAAGTCCGACTAAGGTTTTGGAGCTTTTCTTCAGGCATTGCAGACTTTCCAAAGGCTTAGCAGAAGGAGGTGACATGATCAGAATTTTGCTTCCACATAGTAACTTGATGGCAGTCTTTAAAAGAGATTAGAGATGAGAAAGACTGAAAGTGTGGAGAACATTTAGGATATGGTTCCGTCGTTCCAGGGTCTAGGTTAGGCAGTAACACTAGTGGAAATGGAGAGGAAGGATAGTAAATGCTACGTTTAGCAATTGGGTTGATATGGATGCCACAGGAGAGAAAGGCATTAAAAATAATGCAGTATTTCTAGCTTTGACTGCTAACTGGGAGGATGGCAATGCTTTGTTCAAAACAGAAAACACAAGACAAACATATTTAAGTGAGATAAAACTTTCAGTTCACTTTTGTGGCAAAATCTGTTAGTTGTCTATACAATAGTCTTTCTCCCTTTCTTTTTCAGTATGAGGATCCTCATTTTGTTTAGGCCTATAGTCTGTCCAGATAAGAGCTATTTACCAGCGTCCCTTGTAGCAGGTTGTAGCCATGTGACTAAGTTCTGGGTAATGTGATATAAAACAGTGTTGTGTTAGACTTCAAGGAAGGCTGCATGAGAGGAGGAGACCCATCTAGAGGTAAGCCCCTTCACCTCGCCCTCATTCTTACTGCCTAGCATCCAAAAACACAGAGGTCCAGCCACAATCTCAGACTCCTGGGGCATGGAAGCCGCATGATGGGAATTTTTAAAGACTAGGGAGACCACACCAGCCCCAAACTGCCTAACTCCAGAATTTATTTGTTTGAGAGAGAAAAAAAACATCGTCTTCTCTGAGGCATTGGTATTTTGGGTTTTCTTTTATACATAAGCAGTTGTACCTAATGCTATCTGATGACACAGAGTATATTGAGTCTGAATTAAGAGCAGAATATCCAGATGGAGATGTTCGATAGGCAGTTGGAAATAAAAATAAATAAATAAATTTAATAATAGCAATTAACATTTGAGTGATAATTATATTTCCAGGGCCTTATTTTATATGCAAGGGGGCATAGAGAGGCTTGACAGTTTGCACAAGATATATAACTGATAAGTGGCAGAGCTGGGATGGAAACCCTTTACTGTCTGATGTCACACTGCTAACTATTGTGCTGCAGAGTGGGACGGAACTTAGAAGAAGGGTCACAATAATTTATTTTTAAGAGAAGATAAACTGAGATAATTCTTTAAAACTACTAAAAACACAGAAGTATTTATTTGCATACATATTTCACAAAATTATGTTATGCCTTTAAATCATGTACATAATATCCATGAGATCCACAGTTTTCACAAGTAAAATTATGTCAAGGAAGACGTTCAGCTGTCAATCTGAATTATAGTAATTGGTGAATTACGGAATTTTATTAATATTTCTCTTGTCTTTTTAGAGATGTTTATTAAGAGTTCTATCAGGCCCAAACAAATGGAAAGGCGTCGAATAGTTATCAAGTTAGAAAAGAATTTAGACATTATCTAGTGCAGTGCTCTGCCTTTAAGATGAGGAAGTGAGACCTGAAGCAGTTGAGTGACTGAAAGGGACAGAACCAAGAAAATAATTCGGCCTTCTTATTCATCCTTAAGTTTCCCATATGCCGGGCTTAAAGAAAACTCCATTGCAATTACCTCTAAGTTCTCATTGATTCTGATCCCCAGGATGTGAAGTGGTTAAGTATTATATTTAGAGTACTTCCACAGCAGAGGGGGTAAATCAGGCCCAAATCCAGCCATGGTGACTGTCTGTTGTAAGAAAAAATTATTTGTCCCAATTCTCTTCATTAAAAAATTCAGATTATGCTTTAATGTGATTATTTGACTGAAGAATATCATGGCATAAAATTCAAATTCTTCCTTAGAGCGTACAGGGCCTTCTATGATGTGCTCCCCTGCTGTTATGATGGAACTTCCCTTTGCTCTAGCCATGCTGTTCCTGGACACTGTTGATCATGTTCCTACCTCAGGCCTGTCTCACTTACAGTCCTCTCTTCTAAATACTCAACTACTATTATCTGTAGAGCTGAATTCCTCACTTCCTTTATGTGTAGCTCATATGTCAATTCATAGGATGTATTACTACCTGATCTGTTTAAATGCAATTGTTTATTTTTATATGCATTCAGTAGTCTGTCTGACCTTGCTAGTGTCATGAGGATAGGCACTTTGTTTTGTTTTTTGCTGTATATTCAATGCCTAAAGCAGTATCTGTCTAACATGTGGTATGTATTCAAGAAAAAATGTGTTGAATAAATGAATACAGTACGCGAGGGCTAACTCATAAAATTAGTATTCTATAATACAGATTGTTATTTTAGAGCCCACTTAATAGTGTTACTTTCTGTTTTCTTAAAAACCATTAGGGAATTACTGTAATCAGGAGGTTTAAATATACTGAAGGCCAGATACTAAAAGTAGTTTATCTGGAGCACTTCATGTATGAGGCCTTTTCAGAGTCTGTCATCTGTAGACAATGTGAGCTCCTTTGTTCTTCAGATATTCCAAATTTCTGGAATATTTCTGCAGTTTCTAGCTAGGACTAGGTACCTGGCCACCATTAACTTGTGGTAGTAAATGACCCTCTAGTGGCCTGAGTGAGTTGATGTATTTTACTTATTGTTAATAAGGTGCAACTTCGAAGATTTGCTTTCAGAGTCTAAGTCTTTTTTTTTTTTTTTTTTTTTATACATTAAGTTCTAGGGTACATGTGCATAACGTGCAGGTTTGTTACATATGTATACTTGTGTGTTACATATGTGTACTTTGTGCCATGTTGGTGTGCTGCACCCATCAACTCGTCAGCACCCATCAATTCATCATCTATATCAGGTATAACTCCCAATGCAATCCCCCCCTCCCCCCTCCCCATGATAGGCCCCGGTGTGTGATGTTCCCCTTCCCGAGTCCAAGTGATCTCACTGTTCAGTTCCCACCTATGAGTGAGAACATGCGGTGTTTGGTTTTCTCTTCTTGTGATAGTTTGCTAAGAATGATGGTTTCCAGCTGCATCCATGTCCCTACAAAGGACTCAAACTCATCCTTTTTTATGGCTGCATAGTATTCCATGGTGTATATGTGCCACATTTTCTTAATCCAGTCTGTCACAGATGGACATTTGGGTTGATTCCAAGTCTTTGCTATTGTGAATAGTGCCGCAATAAACATAC
>NW_016814002.1:228913-263746 GCF_001698545.2 Rhinopithecus bieti
TTTTTTTTTTTTTTTTGTAATCTGGGAAAGCAATTCCCAGAGGATTTAAAATAGTTAGAGAAATTCATCATGTGATTTTTCTCTTGTCAATGAAGCTTTATCTATGAAAATGATTTGCATAAATGATTAATATTGTAATAATATGGCACAAAATAAACAATTCTTTTAACCATTGTCATATATCATTGAAGACACATGCATCTAGAAGTTGTATGCAATTTATGGATTTTCTAAATATTTAAAGTGTCATGAATGGCTGATCTTAGTTTTAGTCACTATGTTTTTATTGCCAATAAGTTACAGATACAGCAGACAAGTGAACACAAAAGTAATTTTGTGATTGACTTAGCTGAAAGACATGAAACTTCTAATTTAAGTTCTCAAATTCTGTAATGTGAATCTGTATCTATTTGACGTTACTTGCAAAACAAAGAGAAAAAATTGCTACAGCATACCTTGTGAAATAAACGCGATGAGTTATCAAATTAAATGAGGCCAACTGAAATTATTTGGATCTTTTTTGTATTTGAGTTTTCATAGTTATGGCTTTCTACCATTTTAAAAATCAGTTTAGATATCAGTTCTTCAGAAAAGCTTCATTGATCCCTACCACCACCACCACCACCATCCTCTTTCTCAGTATTAGGTGCTTCAGTTATACACTCTCATAGTACTTTTACCTTTTCTTTTTGGCAACTGATGCCCTTGCAATTAATTGTTAGTTTAAATTCTCTCATCCAGCCTTTATTACAAACACCCTGAAGGCAAGGATGATGTCACTCTTGTTAACAACCTAAGGTGAGTCAAGCACATTGCTCCATCAGTTCTTCCTTCTCCTGAATCATAAGCTTTCCCTTCTCTGTTGGCCCATCCTATCAACATACAAACATGCTATTGTTTTTCCTTTTTTCAAAATAACTCTCTTGACTCTATTTCCCCCCATTTATAACTTTCTTACAACGTTTTGTCAAAACTCCTTGAAATGGTTGCCAATACTAGCTATCTTTAATTTTTTCCTCTTTCATCCACTTTAGTAACCCATCATTCTACCGAAAATGCTTTTATTGAGGTCACCAATGAGTGCCAGTGGTCAATTCTCATTTGCCTATCCATATACATTGGGATTGTTAGTATAGGTTCCTAATACTTTCTTAGTGAATCAACTACAGCTTGGCAACTACCCACATCAGTTTTCTTCCACAGAAGATCTTTTGATAACTGTATTACTTTCCTAGGGCTTCCATAACAAAGTACCTCAGTTTCTGCTTAATACTGCGGAACTTGATTCTCTCAAGTTCTGGTGGCCAGAAGTCTGAACTGAAGGTATTCAGGGTCACACTCACTCCAAAGGCTTCAAGAAATAAAGAATCCTTCCCTGCTTCCAACTTGTGGTGGCTTTAGGAATTCCTTGGCTTGTAGATACACAACTCCAATCTCTGCCTCCATCTTCATATGGCCTTCTTCTCTGCCTGTGTATGTCACTCTTCTCTATGTCTCCTAATAGGACAATTGTCATTAGATTTAGATCCCACCCACATAATCCAGGGTGATATCATCTCAGGATCTTAACTACATCTGCAAGGACCCTTTTCCCAATTAAACTACCATTCAAGTTTCCAGGCGTTAGGGTATGGACATATCTTTTGTGGGGGCACCATTCAGCTCACTGTGTTAACGATCCCAATGTTCACTGCTTTTGCTCATAGTAGAGGTATGACATAATATTCTCAACGAGATGCCAGTTTTAACACTAATTAATTTTTTAATTCAACAGATAATTATTGAGTACCCCTTATGCGTCATTATAGGTCCTGGAGAGAAAGTGTAAGTAAATCCCTGCTCTCATGTAGTTACATTCTAATTGGGGGAAAAATAGAATTATTCTTACATTACTTAAAGTACATCAATACAAATACATTTCCTAAAGTTATAGAAGTCTTTTTTCTTTTTTTTTTTAGACATAGGATCTTGCTCTGTCACCCAGGCTGGAGTGCAGTGGTGTGTGCTTGGTTCACTGCAACCTCTGCCTTCCAGTTTCAAGTAATTCTCCTGCCTCAGCCTCCCAAGTAGCTGCATCTAAAGGTGCCCGCCACCACACCTGGCTAATTTTTGTATTTTTGGTAGAAATGGGGTTTCACCACGTTGGTGAGGCTGGTCTTGAACTCTTGGTCTCAACTGATCCAACAATCTCCCATTTTTATAAAAAGGAAAGTTAAGTGGTGATGTCTTCTAAGCTTTCTGTTGTTTCTCCCAAGCACCTTTTTTTTTTTTTTCCCAAAGTGTTGGGATTACAGTCATGAGCCACCATGCCTGGATGAGAAGTGATTTTAAACCTATAATTAAGTTTCTAAAAGTCACAATTTTATAAAACCCAGAACATACACAATGCAAAACAATCTTTACCACTCAGTAGTTGCCAGACTGCATATCAGATGTTTCACCCATGTGCTAAGGCAAAAGCAAAAAAAAGTGCCAAAAATCTTATTAAATTTGTTTATCTGTTGACAAGTGATACAAAGTCATGCATTTAGTGTGATTGTAAACCCCAGAGTAAATGAGAAAGTGATACCATGATGATCCTGATTTCTCTCATTAATGTTGTATTTATACCACATTATTAGTCTAATTAAAATAAACATAAACAATGTACCTTCCATTTAATGAAGCCGATTTCAAACTAACTTCTGTTTCATTGTAACACCTCTGCTGCTTCCACCTTTTCCGAAAGACTTAATTATGCTGTTTTATTCTTACTAACACCGTACTGCCTAGGCACTTCATTCACCCCGCTTAACCATCACCCTGTATCGTGATAGCGTCTTCCATATGCGTACTCCCTAGTGAACAATGAGCTCTTTAATAAGAGAGGCTGTATCATTTCAGTTTTTGTTTTCCCAGCACTCTGCTTGTATGTGACATGTAGTGGGTTAAAAATGAATTAAACTTAGTCAACTGTAGGCTTGACAAGTACAAGGAGCAGGATTCCTTGGATGCTGAATGACCTAGCTGTATCAACCAACTGTCCAGTATTGAGTTCTTCTTTGCCAATTTGACTAACTCAGTGTCCTTATCTATGAAAAACAGAGAATAATAAGAATGAAAAGACTTATGGATTATTTGTGAGACACAGTGATGTGTATTAAGCATGCACTTACTGTGTACCTAACTCTTAGTAAGCACTCTGTAGATCTTAGTCATTACCATTACTTGATTTTTGTTTTTAGCATTATTGCTTTAAACATCTATCCTGACAGTGCAGTGGATTTTCACTCATACAAATAGCTTTTAATTGAAACACATAGAGGTTTCAATTTGGCAGGACCCAAGGTTTAACACTGTAGGCAGCTTAATAAATAGAAAGTATAATTAATGGCTCACATTTTGAAAGCCATTAACTATGATATTTTAATGACATGACTTGGAAGAGTTAGCTACATAAAGCACACATTTTTATAAAAAGGAAAGTTAAGTGGTGATGTCTTCTAAGCTTTCTGTTGTTTCTCCCAAGCACCTTTTTTTGAGTGGATGTCATCCTTAACTTTTCCTGTTCTTTTATATTTTATATCTGACAATTCACTATGTTTTAAAAAGGATTTCTTGGGCCAGGTGCAGTGGCCCACACCTTTAATCCCAGCACTTTGAGAAGCTGAGGCAGGTGAATCACAAGGTCAGGAGTTTGAGACCAGCCTGGCCAACATGGTGAAACCCCATCTCTACTAAAAATACAAAAAAATAGCAGCGCGTGGTGGTGGGTGCCTATAATCCCAGCTACTCAGGAGGCTGAGGCAGGAGAATCGCTTGAACCAGGGAAGCAGAGGTTGCAGTGAGCCGAGATCATGCCACTGCACTCTAGCCTGGGCAACAAAAGCAAAACTCCGTCTCAAAAAAAGAAAAAAAATTTTTTTTTCTCATTAAATATTTCTTATACGCATCTCTTCTCTCTTAGTCAATTTGTTAATTCTCTCTACACTTTATCACTTTGAAAATTGAAGTCATAGAATTTAAGCAATGAATAATAATGGTACTTATATAAATGAATTTTGCTTTTATATTACTACACAAAATATATTTTCAGTAAAATCTTTTGAAATGTTGCCTATTAAGATGTTTTAAATAAATTATCTCGTGTATATTTAAGATACAAAACAGGATGTTGTAAGATACCTCTATATAGTAAAAGTATTACTATAGTGGAACAAATTAACATATTCTTTATCTCACATAGTTACCCATTCCCCCCACAGTGACAAGAACAGCTATATCTACTCATTTAGCAAAAATCCTGAATAAAATATACTGCTATTAACTATAATCCTTATGTTGCACATTAGATTTTTGGACTTTTGTTCATCCTACATATTTGCTATTTTATATCCTTTGACTTGCATCTCCCTATTTCCTCCTCCCACCTCAACCCTTTATTCCTTTTTAAATATATTCCAAATATAAGTGAGATCATGCAATATTTTTCTTTCTGTGTCTGGCTTATTTAATTTAGCATAATGTCTTCCAGGTCTATCCATGTTGTAGCAAATGATAGGATCTTCTCCCTTCTTTAAGGCAGAATAATATTCAATTGTGTATGTATACCACAGTTTATTTTATCTATTTGTCTGTGGACACACAGGTTGCTCCTATATCTTGGCCATCTTGAATAGTGCTGCTGTGAACATGGGAATGCCAATGTTTCTCTGTCATACTGACTTCCTGTGCTATTAATATATACTCAGCAGGATTGCTGGATCTTATGGCAGTTTTGACTTTGATTTTTGGAAGAATCTCCATACCATTTTCCATAATGGCTGTAGCAATTTACATTCCCACCGACAGTTTACAAAGGTTCCCTTTTCTCCACGCCCTTACCGACACTTGTTAGCTCTTCTTTTTTTGATAACAGTCATCCTAACAGGTGTGAGGTGTTATCTCATAGTGGTTTTCATTTGCATTTCCCTGATGATTAAAGATTAGCGCACCTTTTCATGCACCAGTTAGCCATTTTTATGTCATCTTTGGAGAAATGCGTATTCAAGTTCTTTGCCCCTTTTAAAATTGGATTATATGTTTTCTTGCTATTGAGTGTCATGAGTTCTTTATAAGTCATGGATATTAACCCCTTATCTGATGCAGAGTTTACAATGAAAAAAAATCATTTGTAGGTTGTCTTTTTCTTTTGTTGTTTCCTTTGCTGTGCAGAAGCTTTTAAGTCTGATGTAGTCCCATTTATTTATTTTTGGTTTTGTAGGCTGAATTTTGGCATAATATACAAGAAATAATTGTCAGGGCCAATGCCAAAGAGGTTTTTCTGTATTTCTCCTAAGACTTTTATGGTTTCAGGTCTTAAGTGTAGGTCTTTTATTTGTTTTGATTTGATTTTTGTGTGTGATGTAAGGTAAGAGTCAAATTTTATTCTTTTGCATGTGGAAATCAAGTTTTTGTAGCACTAGTTGTTGAGGAGACTATCTTTTCCTCTTTGTGTCCAGTTGGTGATCTTGTCAAAAATTAGTTGACCATATATGTTTGGGTTTACTTCTGAGCCCTCTACTCTGTTCTATGTGTCTCTTTTTATGCTAGTACTACACTGTTTTGATTACTGTAGCTTTGTAATATAATTTTAAATCAAGCAGTGTGATGCCTCTAACCTTGTTTCTTTTTCTCAGAATTGCTTTGGCTATTTGTATTTGTGGTTCCCATTTAAAAAATATCCTGTTAAGTTTTAATTTTCTAAAACCGTATTGAGTTCTTGAAAATGGAGTTTTAGTCCACTAGTATTATTTAAAAGTATCTAATTTTAGGGATTTTGTGTGTATGTGTGTATGTATGTAGGAAATTGTTGAGAGACCACACTGATTCAGGGTAGGGATCACAGGCTCTAGAACCAGTCTTCCAGAATTTGAATATGGGTTCTACTACTTATAGCTGTATAACTGTGGGCAGAATGGTTAATCTCTCTATGCCTCAGTTTTTTTCATTTTTAAAATGAATGTAATAATGTTATTTACTAACAGAGTTGTGTGGATTGAATGAGTTAAATCACTTAAAACACTTAGAATAATGCTAGACACATAGAAAGAACTGAATAGGTTAATTAGTTCTGCAAATTAATTAATGGGGTGAAAAGTTTTGTTCTGTTTTGTTTTGTTTTCGGTTGTGAGAACACATAGACAAGTCCCAGAGGTAGGAAGTCATAGGAGTTTTACAGAGTTAAGAAATAAAAGAAAGCCAATGAAAATGAGACTTGGGCCAGGTCTTAGAGGTTCTGCCCTCAACATTCCAAACAAGAGGCCACAGTAATCCCACATTCCATAGGTCATTTCTGAGATCACTGGCAGACTTCTCACACTGAGAGATTTGAAACTTATTCTATAGGCAAAGGGGAAATATTGAAGATAGTACAGAGGCTAGTACATGGGCTTTAGCAGCAAACTCCCTGGAATTGGTTTCTGATTCTTTTCTGTACCTGAGTTTCATTATTGATAATAGTAATGATTCCTACTTTATAGGGTCTTGCAATGATTAAATGAGGCAATATATGGCTAATATATTTAGAACAAACTTGTCTAACCCCAGCCGGTGGGCTGCATGTGGCCCATAATGGCTTTGAATGTTTGAATGCAGCCCAATACAAATTCGTAAACTTTCTTAAAACATTGTGAGACTTTTTTGCAATTTTTTTTTTGTTTTAGCTCATCAGCTATTGTTAGTGTTTCTGTATTTTATGTGTGGCCCAAGACAATTCTTCTGCTTCCACTGTGGCCCAGGGAAGCCAAAAGTTTGGACATCCCTGCAGAACATTGCCTGGCTAATAGTAATTGTTCGATAGAAATTGGCTCTTATAAATTGTGAGCAGAGGAGTGATGTGAGCAGATCTGTGTAGCTTTACATAATCCTAGGTAAAGTACCTGATCTTCTATATGCGAACAGATAGAAAATGAGATGTCTGTCGAAGAGTCAAGATTAATGAGTATTTCACCCTCGTGCTACTTTTCCACAAGGCTGGCCTGGGGACATGGGCGTGGAAAAGGGAAAACCATTGCTGAAGTTATGGCAGTTATTTCTAAGCCTCAGGGGGCATTAGTACCATGGGACCTCCAGGTCTCGCTTAGGTAGCTAGGGAGTCCGGGGCATGAGTAGAGGACCACATTCAGAATTCATGGAGAAGATTGCCTCTATTCCATAGAGTACCTTTGTGCATATTAGAAGAGGGTGCCTCTTTCTTTGGGGTCATATAACCCTGCAGCAGGGCACATGGCATGGTAAACACAGCCTAGGACTCACCCCCTTTCCTAGATACCTTTGGGCAGGGCACAACCTGAGCAACACACTTGTGTCCTGGCCAGAGAGCACTTGTGATTAGGGGAAATTCTGCCTAGTAAGAGAACATGTGCATTATTTTTGTCTGTCCATCTTTTGAATTTGGGGTTATATTATTATTTTCTTTAATAAACAGAATGTGATAGAAATAATTTTATGTGACTTCTAATGCTAAACCTTAAGAAACCTTGCACCTTTCACTTTTACCCTCTTAAAATTCGACTCTGGGATCACTATGTAAAGAAGTCTAGTCCAGCCTCCTGGAGGATGAGAGGCCATGCAGAGGAGAACGGAAGTGCTCTAGGTGACAACCAGCACTTCCTGGCAGCTGCGTCTTCATAAGTAACCTCAGGCGAGACCAGAAAAACAACTGCCTAGTCATAGAATTGCTGAACCACAAGATCTTGAACAATAATAAATAAGTTTTAAGCCTCTACATTTTGTGGTGGTTTGTTATACAGCAGTAGATAACTGATACATATATGTAGGCCAAAAGGGAAGGAACAGAGGTAATTCTCTGTCTAAAAGTCATCTGTAGTCACCGTGTTCTCTCAGCTTCCAATAAAGACACTTCCAATGATATGGCATTGAGTCAGAACATTTCCTTTTCATGAACAGAGACATTACTGCATTATACAAGTCAGTTTGGTCTGTAGGAGCATCAGAAATGACTACAGAGATTTCCAGCGTAGTTTCTGATACCCAAATGGCCTGGAAATGTCTGCTGGCATATTGCCTTTCTAGTTACTATGTGCCTCATAAAGACGGCAACAAAAGACTCAGAAATATTAAAAATGAAGAGCTAAATCGCTGGTTTATTCTAGTTACCATTATCACTGAGAGTGTGCTGTTACAATGTTGATAGTAATGTATGCGTTTGCAAAGAAGTGACTTCTGAAAACACTAGCTAAACTAGAAAGTCATATATAATGAAGCAGTAGAAAGTGTAGCAGGAATCTGAAGAACTAAGGGAAATTAAAAATAAATGGGAGGCTGGGTACAGTGGCTCATGCCTGTAATTCCAGCACGTTGGTAGGCTGGAGCAGGTGGATCACCTGAGGTCAGGAGTTTGAGACCAGCCTGGCCGACATGGTGAAACCCTACCTCTACAAAAAATATAAAAATTAGCCAGGTATAGTGGTGCTTAGCTGTAATCCCAGCTACTCAGGAGGCTGAGGCAGGGGAATCACTTGAATCCAGGAAGTGGAGGTTGCAGTGAGCTGAGATCCCACCGCTACACTCTAGCCTGGGCAGTAGAGTGAAACTCCATGTCAAAACAACAACAACAACAACAACAACAAACCCAAAACCAAAAGTAAAACAAAAAACCCAAAATGAAATGCCTGGAAAAATTGGGGAAAAAAAAAAATATATATATATATACACACACACACACACACACACACACACACACGTATTTACCAAATGTGGCAAATTAAATAAGCAGGTGAATCTTTGTATTTTGGTCAGTTTTCCTCTCATGATTCTGATTTTATGAAATTATTATTTTCTTTGATTTTCCGGTGACTTTTCTTTAGTTGTAAGCTACAGAGCAAATTATTTTGATGCCAAAGTGAAAAATATGGAGATAATTATTGGAATAATACAAAGTTCTTTCTCTTTCCTTTCTTCTCTTTCTTTCTTTTAAACTAAAGTCTTTCATGAAATGGAAATTAATAATGGATGCCAGCTGCCTTCACACTGGATTCTTGCTGGAACGTCCACTCCCCAATTCCTAATGCTCTTCTTCTGGTACAGTCAACAGACTGTAGCCTGGCCTTGCTTGGTCCCAGAAGCTGAACACCTACCTCCCCACAAGAGATGGCATAAGAGTAATAAAGGAAAACTACAGGGCCAAGCACGGTGGCTCACGCCTGTAATCCCAGCCCTTTAGGAAGCCGAGGCAGGCGGATCACAAGGTCAGGAGATCGAGACCATCCTGGCTAATACGGTGAAACCCCATCTCTACTAAAAATACAAAAACAATATTAGCTGGGCATGGTGGTGGGCACCTGTAGTTCCAGCTACTCGGGAGGCTGAGACAGGAGAATGGCTGGTGGAGGTTGCAGTGAGCCAAGATTGCGCCACTACGCTCTAGCCTGAGCGACAGAGGGAGACTCGGTCTCAAAAAACAAAGAAAAAAGAAAAAGAAAAGAAATGAGAACTATACTGAGTGTGGTAATATTGACCCTGCCACAGAAAACTTGACATCTGGTACTGTGGTCTCTCAAATTTAGAGCTCTTTCTTCCTAAGGATGAAGGAATAAGGGTGAAAGGACTGGGTAGAGGCTGGGATAAGGGTGGGAAAAGACCTACCCTTTGAGATTAAATTAAGAGGGTATAGGGTGTATTACCTATGCTATTTCTTTTTTTTTTTTTTTTTTTTGAGGCAGTGTCTTGCTCTGTCACCCAGGCTGGAGTGCAGTGGTATAATCTCGGCTTACTACAACCTCCACCTCCTGGGTTCAAGCTATTCTCTTGCCTTAGCTTCCTGAGTAGCTGGGATTACAGGTACGTGCCACTATGCCCGTCTGACTTTTGTATTTTTAGTAGAGATGGGTATTCGCCATGTTGGCCAGGCTGGTCTTGAATTCCTGACCTCAGGTGATCTGCCCACCTTGTCCTCCCAAAGTGCTGGGATTACAGGCATGAGCCACTGCGCCCAGTCTNAGTGTCTTGCTCTGTCACCCAGGCTGGAGTGCAGTGGTATAATCTCGGCTTACTACAACCTCCACCTCCTGGGTTCAAGCTATTCTCTTGCCTTAGCTTCCTGAGTAGCTGGGATTACAGGTACGTGCCACTATGCCCGTCTGACTTTTGTATTTTAGTAGAGATGGGTATTCGCCATGTTGGCCAGGCTGGTCTTGAATTCCTGACCTCAGGTGATCTGCCCACCTTGTCCTCCCAAAGTGCTGGGATTACAGGCATGAGCCACTGCGCCCAGTCTGATGTATGCTATTATATGCCAAAATGGAAATGGGTATTCAGCTTCTTTCTATGGGGAAAAAGTTAGATTGATTCAGTTAAAATAGAAGAAATATTAGTGAGTGTATCACATAGTAATTATGCTTGAGTAGCGTGAAATCAAAGTGAATTTGAATCATGGCTCTGCTATCTGCTAGCTGAGTAAATTGGGCAAATTACTCAATTTCTTTCTTTCTTTTTTTTTTTTTTTTTTTTTTGAGGTGGAGTCTCGCTCTGTCGCCTGGACTGGAGTGCAGTGGCTGGATCTCAGCTCACTGCAAGCTCCACCTCCCGGGTTTATGCCATTCTCCTGCCTCAGCCTCCCGAGGAGCTGGGACTACAGGCGCCCGCCACCTCACCCGGCTAGTTTTGTATTTTTTTTAGTAGAGACGGGGTTTCACCGTGTTAGCGAGGATGGTCTCGATCTCCTGACCTCATGATCCGCCCGTCTCGGCCTCCCAAAGTGCTGGGATTACAGGCTTGAGCCACCGCGCCCTGCCAAATTACTCAATTTCTAAGACATGGTCTCCTTGCCTGTAAGATGGGAATAATCACAGGTCCTGCCTTACATGATTACTCTCGGTTTAATAAAGCAAAGCATTTAAAGCACTTAGCACAGTGCCTAGCACACAGTCAGTGCTCCCTAAGTGGTTGCTACTATTGTGGCACAAGTCTTTTATTCAGATAACAAAGCAGCTTAAATTTTAATTTATATGTTATTTTAAATAATTTAGTTGAAACCAAATCTCATCACTTTATCAAAAACCTACAATATAATTAATATGATTTATAATTAGTGTCACTGTTATTCATAAAAACTATATAAAATTGGACAAATAGGACAATGTTATCAGGGGATACAGTAAATTAGAAGCATAAGAAAAAGTTTAGGATAAATCATTTATAACCTTGCTAAAAGGGAATAATATTGCCAGAGAGATACTTTGTCAGGGAGAATTATAAAATGAGTGCATTCTCCTGTGTTTTGAGTTGCCTAATCCTTCAGATTGCTCAATTGAGTGGTTACTTCTCAGTCCTCATCTTATGTGACTTAGCAACAGCATTTGACAAATGATCACTGTTCCCTCCTTGAAACATATTCTTCACTTGGCTGCTAGGACACCACATTCTCCTGGCTTTCCTTTTCCCTTTCCCTCTGTCCCTTACCAGTTTTTTTCTGATTCCTCCTTATCTGCCCAGCCTCTTAATATTAAAATAACCCCTGGAACACTCTTTATGCCTCTTTTCTAACTACATTCACTCCCTAGGTGATTGCATTCAGTCTCACAAGTTGAGATACAATCTATGTGCTGATGACTCCCAAATTTGTATCTTTAGTGTGTGACTCTCCTTTCAATTTCAGACCCATAAACCAACTGCCTATTTTTTACCTTCACTTGAGTATCCAACTCCACATATCCAAAATCAGCTTCTTCTGTGGCCATCACCATCTCAGTTAATGGCAGCTCTTAGTATTGTTGATTTCTGTTTTTCTCTCACATATAACGTCGTGTAGTTCAGCAGCAAACTTTGTCAGTTCTACCATCTCTGTGTGTGTGTGTGTGTTGTGTTCCATAAAGAGAGAGAGAGAGAGAGAGAGAGAGAGAGAGAGAGAGAGAGAGAGAGAGAGAGAGAGTTCACCACCGCCCATTACACTCCTATGACCACCATCACCCTGCTCCAAGCCAGCATCACCTCTCTCCTGGATTGCTACAATAGCCTCTGTCTCCTTGCTTCTACTCTTGCCCCTCTACAGTTTGTTTCCAACCCAGCAGCCAATGTGGTCTTGTTAAAATTTAAATTAGATTATGTCATTTTTCTGTTCAAAACCCTTCAGTGGCTTTCCTTTCAGGGACCTGGGTAAACAGCCTCCTAATACCTTTTTGATGTCATCTCTTACCACTTTCTCTCTGGCTCATCCTGCCCCAGCCACAGCAGTCTTTCTAATGAAATTTAATGTAAGCTCCACGAGGGCAGGGATTTTTGTCCATTTTGTTCCCTGCATATCTCCAGCATCTAGACCAGCACTTGGCCTAAAGTAAGCACTCATTAAATATTTATTGAATATATTATGCACAACTTCTGAACCCATCTCTTTTGCACAATTTTCCCATAAAGGTCATTGTGTAAAGCATCAATGTATCAGTCTTTACCCAAAGTCTGAGGTAATGATGAGATATTTGTTCATCATCATGTTATTTAATTTCTTTCTCCCTCAAGATTATTGACACATTTCTCCAATTCCCCATTTTCCTGGGTGCTGTCATCCTCTGACTCATTCCCCTCCCCAGAACTTGATTCCCTTGTTTATCACACGGTGTAAAACAGTCCTCTTCTCCTGTCCTGTACTAGGTCTGGAAAAGTTTAATCCATGGCTTGGGAAAAAAAATGGGAAAATGGCATTTTCCTATTTCCTTTTTAAAAGTACAGTGGTTTGATATTTGATTTTAAAAATCATTGCAAGGATAGTTCTAGGGGCAAAACTTAAAGTTGGCTTTGTGTAGGGTTAACACCAATTGCTGTAATACATAATTCTCCAAATTTCAGTGGCTTTACACAAAAAGGATTCTTGCCTCCTTCACACACATCTAGTTCAAACAGGTATTTCTGATCACTGGGCTTCTAAGTGGCTCCTTCAATCATGCAAACCTGCCATCATGCAAGTTTGCTGTGGAAGAGGGAAAGAGTGTAGAAGATTATTGAGGGATATTTTATAGGACATGTTTGTGACTATACATCCACTCATATTTTACTGTCCAGAATTTGGTCATATCCGAAGCCTGGCAAGGCTGGGGGATGTGATTCACATGTGTACCTAGGAAGAAGCAGAAACAGGTTTGGTGATGACCCATCCAGTCTCTGCCAGACTTTGTATTGCCACATTTTGTCTCTCACTCCTGATTCATAAACCTCTGATGTGTGGATCCTCTTCTTGCTTGGTGTTGGATGGAATAATAATAGGAATAGTATAAGTAATAAATATTTTCTGCTATTCACTGCTTATATTATTTAATTATCAAAAACCTGTAAGATAGGTCTATTATCATCACCATTTATAGATGTGGAAATTGAGGCATTAGTGTGTCTAACGTCACTAACTTGTAAGAGTTGAAACCAAGATTTAAACCAGGCTGTCTGACTTCACAATCCACATCTAACAAGGACACTGTGTTGCCTCTCAAGTTTTGAAAAGTTAGAGCTCTTTTCCCTTATCATATTGTTTCTCGAGAAGCCAGGATGAACCTGGAAGGAACTCTGGGACCCCATTTCAACTTCAAATTTCCTCCATTCATTTGCTGATTTGACCTCTATACTTATGTCCCCAATTCTTAACCAGAATGACTCAGGGCCTCCCAGTTCTCAGATCAGTTTCAGACAGAGTGGCAACTTGAGGCTAAAGGATGGGGTGAAGGAATAGAGCCCTGTTTGTGTAAGAATTCTCTCAGAGTATTTCATTGTGGGTACTTTTCGCAGTTCTAACTCTCCTAATTGAAACACATTTCACCAAACACTCCAAGTAATATGGGAATTAAAATTAAATCCATTGCCCAAACAGGCACAGAAAATAGTATAAGCAGTCTATAAACTATTATAATATCACCAGCTAAAGATATTTATTCTGGAGAAAACAAGGCTTATAAATTATATATTGATACAACAGAGTGCTATTTTTTAGTTTTATCGGAGCCACCAAAATACAATATATATCAGATACTGAAATGACTTAGAAGATATCAATATGCAGATTTTCTTTTTTCTTTTTTCTGGAGATGGAGTCTCGCTCTATTGCCCGGGCCGGAGTGCAGGGGTGCGATCTCAGCTCACTGCAACCTCCACCTCCCGAGTTCAGGTGATTCTCCTGCCTCAGCCTCCTGAGTAGCTGGGATTACAGGTACCCGCCACCACGCCCAGGTAATTTTTTGTATTTTTAGTAGAGATGGTATTTCACCATGTTGGTCAAGCTGGTCTCAAGCTCCTGACCTCGTGATTCACCTGCCTCGGCCTTCCAAAGTGCTGAGATTATAGGCATGAGCCACCGCGCCCAGCCGATGAATATTTTCAAAGGAAATATTCAACTAATGGATTTCATCCCCCAACAAGGGTATTCAAAAGTCAGGTTTTTAGAGATTAAAGATTTTGTGAGGATAATTTCTTTGGAAAATAGCATCTGCTGTTATTTGCCACCTTTTATACCATGGCAAGGGAGGGAAGTATGTGTGTGCATACACATGTGTGTGTGTTTGCATGTGAGTGTGTGCAGTGACTTTCTTCACACCCTGCCTATAGGAAGAGGCCTCAGAGGAGACTCTAGGAGTTTATTGTCTTTCCTGGACTTGGGAGAGTACGGCTAGCTCATGTCTGATGCCCACCTGAGGTATCTGAAAGTGAAAAGCTGTCAAAAAGGGCCTTCGGAAGCTAAGCAGAGGGCTGTGTTTGGGCTGTAACTGAACTCTACTCCAGATGGGCCAAAGGTCTGTGACTCCTGGGGACCAGACATGGGACCCAGGGAAGGAGAAACCACTGTCCTAAGTAATTTTGACTCTTGCTTGAGAGGACTGCCAGAGACCGCAGAGCAACTCCAGCAGTCTTTGAGTAATGGAAGACGGGAAAACCAGAGGCTGAGGGGGAATTAGTTGCTGGAGGGATAGAATGAATCGTCCATGTCACCAGAGTTACAATCAAAAGAGGACAGTAGAAGAGCACTTGAGAACCCATGAAAGTGTGTGTGTGTGTGTGTGTGTGTGTGTGTGTGTGTGTGTGTGTATCTGAGAGAGAGAGAGAGAGAGAGATGTAAACATCTGCAAGTCCAAGAGAGTGTCAAGCCATTTTACAATAGTATTAGTCAAGTGATAACTATGTTGCCCCCCTTTCCCACATCTCTCTTTCATTTAGACCTTAGAGAGGTCAGATTACCACAGTCCAAGCTAGGGGAAGAGGGATGGTAGTCTAACCTTCGAATAAAGATACAATTGCTGTTTAATTTGTTAGACAAACTTCAGTGTACTAAATTGAGACTCTGTTCAGCAACTAATGTCTTTTTATTACCTATGAATGTCCAGACATGTCATGGAGCCTGCCAGAGTTTTCATTCATTGGAATGGGAAAAACTTCGCCTAGTGAATGGATTTTTTTAGACAGTGGGGCCGGGCACAGTGACGCATGCCTGTAATCCCAGCACTTGGTGAGGCCAAGACGGGCAGATCACTTGAGGTTAGGAGTTCAATACCATCTTGACCAACATAGTGAAACCCCATGTCTACTAAAAATACAAAAATTAGCCAGGTATTGTGGTGCATGCCTGTAATCCCAGCTACTCAAGAGGCTGATGCAGGAGAATGGCTTGAATCCGGGAGGCAGTGAGCTGAGATCACGCCACTGCACTCCAGTCTGGGCAATAGATCGAGACTACCTCTCAAAAAAAAAAAAAAAAAAAAAAAAAAAAAAAGGAAAAGAAAAAGAAAGACAGTGAGAGACAAATATAACTGACTTTGGATTATATCCCATATTTACATTCATTATTACATCTCATCATGCAGTGCATTGATTGTGCTTATAAGGAATGTATTGCTCCTCCGTAAGTATGGATTTTCTAATATCACTAATTTTTAATTCAGAATTAATATTTGAATATATTAATTTTCTGCCTTTTAGAGAGTAATAAGAGTATTGTATAACTCATTGAGGATTGATTGGTATGTACCTTAAATCTTAAACAATTTGAGAACTGTAAACAAATCTATGATTAAGTCTACCACTCAGAGAATCTTTTCTCTGGCACAATAGGAAAGTTAGGTTCTAGTTGAAGAAACTGAAGAAAGGGGAGGCAGTTTTTATGTCTTTATTTGGCCATTAGCTTGCTTTAACTAAGAAGGGTTTTTTTCCTGTGCTTTTTTACCACCTCATCTGAGTCCTTGTAAAAAGAAAGCATATCCTCAGTGTATGCTAAATGCTTGACAGATTAATTTTTCTGCATCACAATTGAAAAAGTTGCTCTTAAACCAGAGAAATGAATAGATGGTTCTTTGTAGACTGGCTTGGCATTGTTTTCAAGGACTTTCTCTGACCACGTCACATAATGGATCAATCAACAGACTTTTTCAGCATCCACTAAATACTTGTTATTGTGCTTGGCAACACAGGATCTGGAATTCAGTCCAGATAAATTCAATAGATTATAATTGAGTACTACACCATGTTAGACACTGTGCTAGGCTCTGAGAAAATTAGCATGAATGATTAAACCCAAGGCACGTAGTTTGGTTGTGAAATACATATATAACTAATACTGTATATAGTGGGATGAATGTCAAATGTGAAGTACAAACAAAGCTGAGTGTTAGTAATGATGAGGAACTAATTTATTCTAATTTATTCTAACTGAAAAGATTGAGGAATACAGAATAATAGGTATCATTTATGAATAACCCAAGATGGTCCAGGTACTCTATAAAGAATTGATATTTATAAGGCCCCTTGGAATAGTTTTCATATCCTCATTTTATTGGTTAGAGGGTTCAGAAAGCTTAAGCAGCTTGTCCAAGTCACATAGCTAGTAGTTATCAGAATCAGCAACTAATATCTGAGTCTGTTTGATTTCAAAGCCTATGCTCTTATTAGCTACACTGTGACATCTGTGCTTGTAGGGGATCATTTCAGATTAAAAAGGAGCAGAGTAAGCAAAGGTACAGGTTTAAGAAGGAGGTGTTGACAGGTAGGTTGTAGTCCGTTGTGACTGGGCATGGCTTAGAAGGCCTGGAAAGACTGAAGGCATATTGTGGAAGATTTTGAATTCCATGCTAAGAGATTGGACTTTATTCTAGGTATGTAATGAATAGTCACTAAAAAATTTTAAAAAACAAGAAAGACAAATAGACAATGACAATATCTAATAGGTGCTAATTATCTGATGCAAATCAGTGTATCTCAATGTGATTTAAAAATTGTGCTATCATTAATACAATGACAATATTAAAAAATAATATATAGTCTAAATCACCTTATAACTGAGTCCAACACTGTAACTGTTTGCTTTTGTGTTTATAGGCATGTTGGTTCTAAGAAGTACATATTGGGCTAATGAGAATAGACCAGAAACAAATTTCATGTGTTAATGACACCATTTTAGGAAGTGAATGTCAAATGATGTTAGATTGCACACACTGAACAAATAATATGTTCATATTAATGAGGAGAGAGAAAAGGAGTGAGAGACGCTTATCACCTCACAGCTCACTGTAGCCTAGGCACACCAAGCTTCTAGGCATGTAGTTTGGTTGTGAAATACATATATAACTAATACTCATATCAGACTCATATCTTCAGTGGGAGTAGTTAGCAGAAGTAAAAATCACATTGAGTTAATGTTACTCTGAAATTTATTGATTTTGGAATTTTGGTATTTAATATGTAACTTTGCTTTGGTTTCATAAACATAAATGTTTTATGACCCTAAGGAGTTTATAACATTTTAAGTTAGTATGGATTTAAATACAAATATGCTATATAGTTATACTTAAGGTTAACATGGGAGACCCAGAAACATGTTTTTCTCTCTTAAGTTTGAAAAATACTTGATGAACAATTCCTATTGAGAAACATTAACATAGTACCTGAAAGAAAAGGGGCCAGAGGGTGGGGCCAAATTCCAAATGAGATAAGCAGAAACACAGAAACAGAATGAAGAGATGGTTACACTAGAGCATGAAGTCCGTTTTGTGGTAAGTAGGCAAGAAAGCCAGACAATTAAGAAACTCTCATATCACTGAAGTTTCATATCACCATAGAAAGGAGTCAATATGGACTCTTCAGGAAGATAATGTAATGTGACTTAATTTGAGTTACCCCCAAAACACACTCTGAGAAAAGGATTTGAATGAAGGAGTTTTCTGGGGGGCTGGTCCCAGGAAACACTGGTAGAGGCTTGGTGAAGTGAGACAGAGGAGGAAGGGAGGACCATAAAGAGTATGTTACCTGGCCAGGTGCGGTGGCTTACACCTATAATCCCAGCACTTTGGGAGACTGAGGCAGGTGGATCATCTGAGGTCAGGAGTTAGAGAGCAGCCAGGCCAATATGGCAAAACTCTGTCTCTACTAAAAACACACAAATTTAAAATTAGCTGGGCGTGGTGGCACATGCCTGTAATCCCAACTACTCAGGAGGCTGACTCAGGAGAATCACTTGAACCCAGGAGGCAGAGGTTGCAGTGAGCTGAGATTGTGCCACTGCTCTCCAGCCTGGGTGACGGAGAGAGACTCTGTCTCAAAACAAACAAAAAAAAAGAGTGTGTTACCCCAAGCTCGTTACCACTGTGGGTCATTAGAGCTTAATCCTGCTGGCAACTCTGGGAGCAAATGCAGAACATGTGCCTTGGGGTTATCCCTTCAATGGACAGAGAAGCTGGCATGCTTATTCACCTTCTTCCACCAGCATTTGGTTGAGAGATTTCCCAGGGCACGTAGACTCCAGTGGCAGGCCTAGCCTGAGGCATAAGAAACAAGGCAGTGGCTGGAGGCCAAAGAAAGCCCCCATGCAGTGCAGTGCAGGCACTGGCAGTTGGAAGCAGGACTGTGTGCCAGAAAGTGGTAAGGCCAAGGGAATATGGGAGGAGCATCCAGTGTCTGCTAAGTGACCTTTTTAAGACTGTCCATTTTGTGGACAAAGGACACTGACATTTCATCGTTTCTGTTATGTGCCTTGAATTATGCTGAACACTTTTACATTTGATTTTTATAAAAATTCTGTAAACATTCTGTAGTGTAGCTATTCTCTCCATGAGGGGACAGAGGGGATCTCCAATAGCAGATAAAGCTCACCCTCAGAAAGTTTAGTACCTCTTAAAGGTGGCACTGCTGAGTCATGTTGAAGTTAGAATTGGGAGAGGAGTTTGAACCCAGGTATTTCTGACCCAGAAGCTTCTGATCCTTCTATCTAGTGATGGAATGGAGAAACTAGAAAGAGTTTGGAAATTAGAAGGACAGAAGATAATAATGAATTTAGATTGTGCCCTATTTTTCATTTATATGTTTATTAAGAAATTAATTTTTTCTTCATTCTAATTGCACATGGCTAATAACAGTCATTTTCAATGTGTTAAATAATAAGGTTTTTGTGTCCTTGAGTGTTTATTTTGGAGATACATGACATAGAAACATCCTTAACATTTAGGGATAATATTCTTTTATGTTAGTGTTTCTGATGGTTAATCTTAAGTTTTTAGTACAATAAGTAATAATAATGACAATATCCATCTTATATTATTCTTATAGAACTTTTCGTTACACAAAATTAATTACTAAATTAATTTTAGTGAGTCATTACAATAGTTCTGTGACACCAGTAAAAGTCTTATTATTACCAACTTAAGAAGAAGCTAAAGTTGAGCTCAGTGGCCTGTCTGATGTAATTCAGCTCATCTTTGATGAAGTCAGGTCTGAGAACTGCATTATTTCCGGATTTGTTTGTGGAATGCAAGTGTAGCTCCCTTTATACAATATGCAGTTCTGAAAAAGTGAATTGTTATTACTAAAAATCTTATTATTCAAAGCAATCCTATTGTGAATCCTTTGGTAAACCGAATAGCTGGTCTTTTGTTCAAATGTGGATTTTTTGCATTTAGATTTGCCTGAAAGTGAAGAGTACTTTTGCCATTTTTGCCTTGGAAATCATTATATTTGTTTCTTGATGTATGTCTTACATCTTGAGGTTTTCTGCTTATGGCAGTCATAGAGATTTTCCTCGGAATGTGTCTTTTCCACTTATGGTTGCTGCAATCTCCTGCAACAACAATCATTTCTCAACTATTGATTTCAATTACCTTATCTAGGTCCTTAGGACAAGAAGTGAGAAATATGATACCCAACTCTAAAGGAAGAGGTTTTGAAGGGAAATGTGCTAGAATGTGGATGGAGTTTTTTCTGTTCTAACATGAGAATCAGGCCTATCTACATTCATTGATGTTGGTGTTAACAGTGTTACTGCATTCCTATGGACATCAAGACCACCAAGGTCTGCATGTGACTTGTACTTTCAGGCCTGAAAATGCTTACAGTTTGTCAGCGGTTTGGGAATATGGTTCCCCTCTGATGTGTGTCCCTACTTAGCCCCATGGATTTAGGCTCCTCTTCTTGAAATGGTGCCATCTATCTTTGATCACTGCTGTCATTTCCTAATAACCCACAGCTTCAGGCTGTTGGGCTGTGTTGCTTTAGAGTGCTTTTTTTCCTGCTTACCTTGCATGTGGTTGTTCCAGTTCATCTTATCTGACTATATAAGCAGTTGCTTACGAATTCTGTTGTAATCTGTCTTTGCATTCCTAAACTCGTGAAACCGAGGCATGCACAGCATGCTTCAGTGATGGGAAGTTGATCAAATGCTTTAAGTACGTGGATTCATTGATGTGTCGAATGTTGGACATAAGCAACCTTCATTTTGCCCCTTCATCTTATTTTGTATTACTTTAAATAGTAGAATGTACTGTATTCCTCATTATAAATGGAAATCTTAGAACTTGATAAAAATTTAAAAGAAAGTACCCATAGATCCACTACCTAAAGAATGCCACTCTTAATAGTTTTTTCCATTTAATTACCTGTGTCCAGGTAATTAAAAATATATTTACAGTCTACATAATTTTATATTTTGCTTCTCATATTAAACAGGATATGATTCGTATTTCTGAATGTGTATAATTCATAACTATAATTTTAATATTTATATACTATTTAGAAGAAGTTTTCATACCTTACTTTATTCAACCAAACCCCTATTACATTATATTTTAAATATTTTAATGCATATCACTAAATTGTCTTCCAATAGTGTCATAAAAATTCACATTCTTATTAGCAATGTATGATAGTGTCTATTTTACCAAACCTTGTACCTCCATAGCTATTCTAATTAATACCATTGTTTCTGGTAATCTCCTGGACAAGAAATGCCATCTCCTTATTTTAAGTTGCATTTACTAGGCTTATAGCAAGGTTGAAAATTGTTGTATGTTTTAAAATTCTATTCTTTCTTATAAAATTTCTATTTATATTCTCTGTTCATTTATCTATTAGTTTCTCAATGGTTTTCTTATTGGTATGTATGAGTATTTTTCATAGTTAATATATTACTCCTTTACCGTATTAACTGTATATATTTTCTAGTTCTTATTTTAACATTCAATAGCTGTAAATTTTATGTAGTTAGATGTATTGATCCTTTTATCCACGTGATTTTTTGTTTGTTTTCCCAGTGAGGAAAGTATTCAGCTCTAAGTAACAGAATTCCTAATTAACAATGACTTATACAAGAGAGTGGTTTATTTTTCTTGCATAAGCAGAAGTCTGGTGGTAGGTTTTAATGGCAGTGGTTTAGTTTCTCAGTAATACCATTTTAGGACCAGGCTTTTTTTCCTCTTTGCTCTATCATCTTTTATCATTATCAGATTTTAAAAAATATATAAGCAACTTCTTCATTAAGAAAGCTAAGGCCCAGAGAAGTTAACTGATTTGTCCCTGCTACTCAGCTAATGGAGGAGTCATGTGGTCTCCTTTTTCTGTCTCTACACTCTTTCTGTTGCACTGTGCTGTCGCATATCTTGCTGTGCATTTCACATTGGTACCCACTATTGGCATATAAAACACATACAAATATGACTTTGCTCTGCACTCCCTCAAGATGTGTCCAGGTAATATTAAGTATTGGCAATTGACACCTCAGCTATTACATTCTTTTATAATAAACCATAGGTTAAAACAACATGGGAATTCAATATCTGCTAGTTGAAAACTTTATTTGCTCTCATTGTATTTTTGCAGATGTAACAGAACTTCTTGATAGAAAGAGCTCAAATGTTTAAGAGCATGGTTCAATTCTTATTTTATGTATTAAAAACTAATTTGTAGCAGGAGATCCTGAAACCTACTGAAGTGAAATATCAGACAGGCTTTGATCAACGAAAGAAAGAAATACTCTCATCAATCTTTGTAAGCCTCTCATTGGTAAATCTAAACCAATGTATATAAAGTCTATATCTGTGCAAAGCATTCAACCTGCCCCTGTGGTAACTGAGCTCATAAATTAGTTGGGGAGACAAGAGTAATAGATAATATTTAATCCATAAAAGATATAAACAGTAGTTGAAAGCAACTATAAATTAAATGCCACAGAGTAGGGCATGTCTACTTTCTAAGCAATAGAATGCATCATATTTTCTTAACTTCACTTGTTTATGAACCAGCATCATTATATTTTGCCCTAACTATAAAATTTATTTAAATATTAATATATTTTCTCTTTAAAATAACTTTGAAGTGATTTAGTTTATAAAACTTAATCTTTCTGAGTGATAATACCCATGAACTCGTGAATTCAGTCTTCTAGCTCTGCTTTTTTGTTTTTAGCTGTACATATTTTAACACATTAAAATAAATATAAATGTATTGAAAAAATGGTCTTCATGTATCATCTAAAAATTATCTTATGTCTCAGTCTTTGGGAAACACTGGCTTAAACAATCAATTACTAGGGAGTTCAGATGAGGAACAATAGAACAAATTTGCAGTGATTCTATTAAAATATATGAATTAAAGAATTCTCTTGTTCTCCTAAGGCCATAATCAAAATTATAGTTCAGATATATTGTCTGCTAGGTAATAGCATATTAATAAGGATTTCTTATGTGTTCATAGATTTTATATAATTTAGCTTTAAAACAGCCTTCAGATAACAGCCTTTCATGAGTGTTGAAAAGACTTCAGTTTCATTCTTAATCTTTTGATAATAGATCCCAGGAGTGAATAAGGTTATGCATTTCACTTTTATAATCATCGTTGCTCAATCTACTGAAGGTAGGAATGCATTAATATGGCATTGCACATTATTTTTTCTAGGCTGCTTTATAATTTGTTGAGAATGATTGCAAATCTTACTAAAAGCAATTCAGATACTTCAAAAAGAGCTCATCATTCATGATTAAAGACACATAAGCCTAAAGAAGTATCTCCAGCTAATTTTGAAGAATCATTAAAATATTTTGGGAATCAGCCCTCTTAACCAAATATAACAAAATTGAGAATTCTGTTTACAGTTAGACATTTCTAGGCTTATATTCATTAGCTCATAAAATCCAGACTATAGATTAAAGGGAAACATTTTAAAATGTTAACTGTTTTGAATGGAAATCTTTCTAAAATATACTGTGCAATTCTAGGCCTTCTTAAATGATAGTGAACAAAACATACATTTTCTTTAAGACTCGGGAATTTTTTTTTTTTTTTTTTTGAGACAGAGTCTCACTCTGTCGCCCAGGCTGGATTGCAGTAACACGATCTCGGCTCACTGCAAGCTCCGCCTCCCAGGTTCACGCCATTCTCCTGCCTCAGCCTCCTGAGTAGCTGGACCTACAGGCACCTGCCACCACGCCTAGCCAACTTTTTTGTATTTTTAGTAGAGATGGGTTTCACCGTGTTAGCCAGGATGGTCTCGATCTCCTGACCTCGTGATCCGCCCGCCTCGGCCTCCCAAAGTGCTGGCATTGCAGGTGTGAGGGGATCATTTTTTATGAGCTTCTCTAGTAAAACCATACAGTCATCTGGTTCTGTGGTTTCCAGTTTTTCTGTCTCTGGTTTCTGTTGGACTTTATTTTGCAGCTATTATGCTTGTCTCTCTGATATGCCTCTACTTTATCCCTCTTCCAGTGTGTTACTCGTAGTATTCTAAGACCTCAGAATTAGATAGTGGAGTTTGTTAAAGGTATCATTATAACATCAGAAAGTGGAGACATCAGGGGCTTTTTTCTTCCTACTTCTAATTCAGGGTAGCATTGTAAATGTTTGCAGTTGTGAGAGGATTAAAGATTCATTAAGTGAGCTATTTAGTTAACTATTTTCTAGTTTTCATTAGTTTTGATTCTGAATGGTGATAACTTTATTAGTGCTTCATCAAGACACTGGGATTTACAGTTTTCATAGGTTACTTTTATATACAAGATTGGATTTGGTCTAGACTGTCTGGGTTTACCAATATTTACCATTTTGAGAACTGGCAAAGTGAAGACATTCACCAAACACTTCGAAAATTTTAAAGACATACCTTTTAACTGGCTACAACATAGCAAATAAATATTCTCTTTGTTTTACAACTCTGCTATTTAGATTCTATTCGTTTATACTTCTCATCTTAGTTGCATGCAAAAATTCACACATGTACATACCCCCCCCACACACTGATACAGAGAACAATGACTTTTATTTCATTTCATTCATTCCCTTAGGGATCAAATTTGTGTCCAATGAGGAGATCCAGGATGTCATACTACCATATACCAAGGAGACGTTTTTTAGGGAAACAAGTTGAGAAATGGTGATCCATTAATGATGTCCACAGCAGGGGGTGCAAGACATCTTACTGACAAGAGAGGAAGAACATACTGGAAATAGTATTTATATTTATATCATAATTTAAAAGTCAGAGGGCTGGGATCATGCTTGTAATCCCACCACTTTGAGAGGCTGAGGTGGGCAGATCACTTGGAGTCAGGAGTTCAAGGCCAGCCTGTCCAACATGGTGAAACTCCGTCTCTACTAAAAAAACAAAAAATTTGCTAGGTGTGGTTGCATGTACCTGTAATCCCAGCTACTCGAGAGGCTAAGGCAGGAGAATTACTTGAACCCAGGAGGGGAGTTTGCAGTGAGCAGACATCAGGCCATTGCATTCCAGCATAGATGACAGAACGAGACTCCATCTCAGAAAAAAGAAAAAAAAAAAAGAGTAAATAAAGACTTACTAATAATCAATATCCAGAGCTTATAATTTAGGTATTTAGATGAGGTATCTTAAATGAAGACTGGGAATTTGACAATCCAATGGAGTTGGCAGAAGTTACTTCTTTAAATATTAACTTTCCAATTATTGAAATATGATTGTGCCATATTTTAACATATTTCAACAAGATGATATAATGTTAATTTTATACAAGTAAGACTGTAAAATTTGTGGATCTTTAGAATACTTTTTAATGAGATGAGGAATGACTGGGGAAATATTTTGAATTACATTGAGGACCACAGTTTTTCTGGTGACAAAGTTCTTAAATGTTATTTAAGATGAGTTATATAGATTTACACAAAAGCCAAGCTTCTGATTTGGTTGATG
This sequence comes from Rhinopithecus bieti, assembly GCF_001698545.2. Classification (NCBI taxonomy): domain Eukaryota; kingdom Metazoa; phylum Chordata; class Mammalia; order Primates; family Cercopithecidae; genus Rhinopithecus; species Rhinopithecus bieti. The sequence goes on from NW_016814002.1 coordinate 254,334, forward strand.
TTTTCTATGACCACCTGTGGCAGTCAGAAAGCAGTTATTTTGGCATGAGGTTCAGAGAGCTTCTAGGTTGGTGAGCACATGGAAGTGCTGTGAGTGTGGTGTACCCTGAGAGGGCATGAAAGCCCCTTCCCCTTTACTTTGGCGTGTGGATCCCATCCATTTGGCTGTTCCTGAGTTGTATCCTTTACAAGATACTAGTAAATGTAAAAGAAGGAAAAAAAAAGGCAAGCAGTTATGTTGAAAAACCTGAAACATACTGAATTAGTCTCAAACACAATAAAGTCAATGTTTTAGTAATGAGTGAAAAATTAAGTGCTTTTCAAAAGGAGCCCATGGAGAAAGCATTCTGAAATGGCTATTTGGCAAGGCTATCATCATTTTGTTTTACTGTATGTTCTTTTCTTAAGGATCTTTGAATTGTAGACTAGTTTACATACTTTATAAACAATCTACGTTAATATTGGCAACACACGTAACAGATATTATACTTTTATAATTATTCATTATATATACCTTTAATCCCGCCCCAATACTCACTTTAATAATTATTATTTTATTACCAAAAGAAGGTGTGAGATCTAAGAACTCTGAGTCTCATAGCAGGTAAGACATTTGTAAGGGCTACTTCTTAATAAAATTTTCCATTTCCTTTAGATGTTTCTAAAATTAAAGATTTTAAAATATATTCATTTGATATGATTATTTAGGGGCCCAAGCAGAGAATTTAGACTGATTGGACTTGCAATAAAAAGGGACTTTAAAAAAATGACATCATCAGAAAGCAGGCAAATAATTAGCTCTTTCTGGATCACAGGAAGGGGAATTCTGACAAATATTTATACATATGGGACATATACATGTGTGCAAGAGAACTGACATTGGAAGAAAAGTACACATTTTGTATTTAAAATCTATCAGTATTATATATGAACATCTGAAAGATATTTATATATAAATATACATGTAAATATTATGGCATATAAACAGACTTATATATGTGTGTATGTATGTATGTAGGTATCTATCCATGGAATATACTTTTTCTTCAGAAGTCAGTTGTTTCGCTTTAAAACTTTCTCCTTTAGGAAAAAAAATTAACACATAATTTTACCAATTCTCATTTTTTTTAACTTTAGGTTTTTGTTTATCTAAATGTTATAAATAATGAGCATAAAATAATTTTATGATTATTATTTCACAGATCTGTTTCTGATAGATTTTTTAAATTATACTTTAAATTCTGGGATACATGTGCAGAACATGCAGGTTTGTTACATAGGTATCCACGTGGCAGGGCGGTTTGCTGCACCCATCAATCCATCATCTACATTAGGTATTTCTCCTAATGCTGTCCCTCCCCTAGTCTCCCACCCCCTGACAGGCCCCAGTGTTTGATGTTCCCCTCCCTGTGTCTATGTATTTTCATTGTTCAACTCCCACTTGTGAGTGAGAACATGTGGTGTTTGGTTTTCTGTTCCTGTGTTAGTTTGCTGAGAATGATGGTTTCTAGCTCCATTCATGTACCTGCAAAGGACATGAACTCATCCTTTTTTTATGGCTGCACAGTATTAATATGTGCCACAGTTTCTATATCCCGTCTATCATTGATGGGCATTTGTGTTGGTTCCAAGTCTTTGCTATTGTGAATAGTGCTGCAATAAACATACATGTACCTGTGTCTTTATAGTAGAATGCTTTATAATCCTTTGGGAATACACCCAGTAATGAGATTGCTGGGTCAAATGGTATTTCTGGTTCTAGACCCTTGAGGAATCGCCACACTGTCTTCCACAATGGTTGAACTAATTTACACTCCCACCAACAGAGTAAAAGCATTCCTATTTCTCCACATCCTCTCCAGCATCTGTTTTTTCCTGACTTTTTAATGATTGCCATTCTAACTGGCGTGAGATGGTATTTCATTGTGGTTTTGATTTGCACATGAGTAAATCAAATGAGTAGTGATGATGAGTAGTGATGATGAGTAGTGATGATGAGCTTTTTTTCATGTTTGTTGGCTGCATAAATGTCTTCTTTTGTGAAGTGTCAGTATGATATTGGCTGTGGGTTTGTCATACATAGCTCTTATTATTTTGAGATATGTTCCATCAATACCAATTTATTGAGAGTTCTTAGCATAAAGGGGTGTTGAGTTTTATTGAAGGCCTTTTCTACATCTATTGAGATAATCATGTGGTTTTTGTCATTGGTTCTGCTTATGTGATGGATTTACACAAAAGCCAGGCATATTTGCATATGTTGAACCAGTCTTGCATCCCAGGGATGAAGCCGACTTGATCGTGGTGGATAAGCTTTTTGATGTGTTGCTGGATTCAGTTTGCCAGTATTTTATTGACGATTTCTGCATTGATGTTCATTAGGGATATTGGCGTGAAATTTTTTTGTCATTGTGTCTCTGCCAGGTTTTGGTATCAGGATGATGCCGGCCTCATAAAATGAGTTAGGGAGGATTACCTTTTTAAAAATTGTTTGGAATAGTTTCAGAAGGAATGGTACTAGCTCCTCTTTGTACCTCTGGTAGAATTCGGCTGTGAATCTGTCTGGTGCTGGGCTTTTTTGGGTTGGTAGGCTATTAATTACTGCCTCAATTTCAGCACTTGTTACTGGTCTATTCAGGGATTCGACTTCTTCCTGGTTTAGTCTTGGGAGGGTGTATGTGTCCAGGAATTTATCCATTTCTTCCAGATTTTCTAGTTTATTTGCATAGAGGTGTTCATAGTATTCTCTGATGGTAGTTTGTATTTCTGTGGTATCAGTGGTGATCTCCCCTTTATCATTTTTTATTGTGTCTATTTGATTCTTCTGTCTTTTCTTCTTTAACAGTCTGGCTAGTGGTATATCTATTTTGATAATCTTTTAAAAAAACCATCTCCTGGTTTCATTGATTTTTTGAAGGGTTTTTCTTGTCTCTCTCTCCTTCAGTTCTGCTCTTATCTTAGTTATTTCTTGTCTTCTGCTAGATTTTGAATTTGTTTGCTGTTACTTCTCTAGTTCTTTTAATTGTGATGTTAGGATGTTGATTTTAGATCTTTCCAGTATTCTCCTGTGGGCATTTAGTGCTTCACATTTCCCTCTAAACACTGCTTTAGCTGTGTCCCAAAGATTCTGGTACGTTGTGTCATTGTTCTCATTGGTTTCAAGGAACTTATTTATTTCTGCCTTAATTTTGTTCTATATCCAGCAGTCACTCAGGAACAGGTTGTCCAGTTTCCGTGTAGTACAGTTTTGAGTGAGTTTCTTTATCCTGAGTTCTAGTTTGATTGCACTGTGGTCTGAGAGACTCTTTGTTGTCATTTGTTTTCTTTTGCATTTGCTGAGGAGTGTTTTACTTCCAATAATGTGGTCAATTTTAGAATAAGTGGGATGTGGTGCTGAGAAGAATGTATATTCTATAGATTTGGGGTGGAGAGTTCTGTAGATGCCTATCAGGTCTGCTTGGTCCCTGAGCTGAGTTCAAGTCCTGAATATCCTTTTAAATTTTCTGTCTTGTTGATCTGTCTAATATTGACAGTGGGATGTTAAATTCATCCACTATTATTGTGTGGGAATCTATGGCTCTTTGTACGTCTCTGAGAATTTACTTTATGAATCTGGGTGCTCCTGTATTGGGTGCATATATATTTAGGACAGTTAGCTCTTCCTGTTGCATTGATTCCTTTACCATTATGTAATGCCCTTCTTTGTATTTTTTGATCTTTCTTCATTTAAAGTTTGTTTTATCAGAGACTAGGATTGCAACCCCTGCTTTTTATCTGCTTTTCATTTGCTTTGGAAATCTTCCTACATCCCTTTATTTTGAACCTCTGTGCATCTTTTTTTTTTTTTTTTTTGGTTTGGGGGACAGAGTCTCACTCTGTCACCCAGGCTGGAGTGCAGTGGCGCTATCTTGGCTCACTGCAACCTCTGCCTCCCAGGTTCAAGCAGTTCCCTGCCTCAGCCTCCCGAGTAGCTGAGATTACAGGCAAGCGCCACTACACTTGGCTAATTGTCATATTTTTAGTAGAGACAGTGTTTTACCATGTTGGCCAGGCTGGTCTTGAACTCTAGACCTTGTGATCCACCCACCTTGGCCTCCCAAAGTGCTGGGATTACAGACATGAGCTGCCACGCCCAGCCCCTATGTGTGTCATTACATGTGAGATGGGTCTCCTGAATACAGCACTCCGATGGGTCTTGACTCTATCCAATTTGCCAGCCTGTGTCTTTTAATTGGAGGATTTAGCCCATTTACATTTAAGGTTAATGTTATGTGTGAATTTGATCCTATCATTATGATGCTAGCTGGTTATTTTGCCCATTTGTTGATGCAGTTTCTTCATAGTGTTGATGGTCTTTACAATTTGGTATGTTTTTGCAGTGGCTGGTACCAGTTTTTTCTTTCCATATTTAGTGCTTCCTTCAGGAGCTCTTGCAAGGCAGGCCGGGTAGTGACAGAATCTCTCAGCATTTGCTTGTCTGTAAAGGATTTGTTTTCTCCTTTGCTTATGAACCTTAGTTTGCCTGTATATGAAATTCCGGATTGAAAATTCTTTTCTTCAAGAATGTTGAATATTGGCCCCCACTCTCTTCTGGCTTGTAGGGTTTCTGCCAAGAGATCTGCTGTTAGTCTCATGGGCTTCCCTTTGTGGGTAACTAACCTGACCTTTCTCTCTGGGTGCCCTTAACGTTTTTTCCTTCATTTCAACCTTGGTGAATCTGATGATTATGTGTCTTGGGGTTGCTCCTCTCAGGGAGTATCTTTGTGGTGTTCTCTCTACTTCCTGAATTTGAATGTTGGCCTGTCTTGCTAGGTTGGGGAAGTTCTGGATGATATCCTGAGGAGTGTTTTCCAACTTGGTTCCATTCTCCCCATCACTTTCAGGTACGCCAATCAGACGTAGGTTTGGTCTTTTCACATAGTCCCATATTTCTTGGAGGCTTTGTTCATTCCTTTTCATTCTCTTTTTCTCTAATCTTGTCTTCATGCTTTATTTCATTAAGTTGATCTTCAACCTCTGATATCCTTTCTTCCGCTTGATTAATTCACCTATTGATAAGGTATCATGCTTCATGAAGTTCTCGTGCTGTGTTTTTCAGCTCCATCAGGTCATCTATGTTCTTCTCTAAACTGGTTATTCTAGTTAGAAATTCCTCTAACCTTTTATCAAGGTTCTTAACTTCCTTGTATTGGGTTAGAACATGCTTCTGTAGCTCCGAGGAGTTTGTTATTTCCCACCTTCTGAAGCCTGCTTCTGTCAGTTCATCAAACTCATTCTCCATCCAGTTTTCTTCCCTTGCTGGTAAGTAGTTGTAATCCTTTGGAGGAGAAGAGGCGTTCTGGTTTTTGGAATTTTCAGGCTTTTTGAGCTATTTTTTATTCATTTTCGTGGATTTATCTACCTTTGGTCTTTGCTATTGGTGACCTTCAGATGATGTTTTTGTGTGGACATCCTTTTTGTTGATGTTGATGCTATTCCTTTCTGTTTGTTAGTTTTCCTTCTGTCAGACCCCTCTGCTGCAGGTCTGCTGGGGTTTGCTGGTGGTCCACTCGAGACCCTGTTTACCTGGGTATCACCAGCAGAGGCTGCAGAACAGCAAAGATTGCTGCCTTTTCCTTCCTCTGGAAGCATGGTTTCAGAGGGGAACCTGTCAGATGCTAGCTGGAGCTCTCCTATATGAGATGTCTGTTAACTCCGGCTGGAAGGTGTCTCCCAGTCGGGAGATATGGGGGTCGGGGACTTACTTGAGGAGGCAGTCTGTCCCTTAGCAGAGCTCAAGTGCTGTGCTGGAAGATCTTCTTTCTTCAGAGCTAGCAGGCAGGAAAGTTTAAGTCTGCTGAAGCTGCGCCCATAGCTGCCCCTACCCCCAGGTGCTCTGTCCCAGGAAGGTGGGAGTTTTATCTATAAACATCTGACTGGGGTTGCTACTTTTTTTTCAGAGATGCCCTGCCTAGAGTGGAGGATTCTAGAGAGGCAGTCTGGCTACTGTGGCTTTGCCAAACTGTGGTGGGCTCCACCCAGTTCAAACTTCCTGGTGGCTTTGTTTACACTGTGATGGGAAAACTGCCTACTCAAGCCTCAGTAATGATGGATGCCGCTTCATGCACCAAGCTTGAGCATCCCAGGTTGACTTCAGACTGCTGTGCTGGCAGCAAGAATTTCAAGTCAGTGGCTCTTAGCTTGCTGGGCTCTATGGGGGTGGCATCTGCTGAACTAGACCACTTGGTTCCCTGGCTTCAGCCCCCTTTCCAGGAAGAGAACAGTTCTGTCTTGCTGGCATTCCAGGCGCCACTGGGGTATGTAAAAAAAACTCCTGCAGGTAGCTCGGTGTCTGCCCAAAAGGCCTCCCGGTTTTGTGCTTGAAACCCAGGGCCCTGGTGGTGTAGGCACCCAAGGGAATCTCCTGGTCTGTGGGTTGCTATGACCATGGGAAAAGCGTAATATCTGGGCTGTAATGCACCATCCCTCATGGCACAGTGCCTCTGGGCTTCCCTTGGCTAGGGGAGGGTGTTCCCCAACCCCTTGGGTTTCCCAGGTGAAGCAACACCCCACCCTGCTTCAGCTCGCCCTCCGTGGGCGAGCCCACCTACTGTCTAACCAGTCCCAATGAGATGAACCAGGTACCTCAGCTGGAAGTGCTGAAATCACACACTTTCTACATTGATCTCATTGGGAGATGTAGACCGGAGCTGTTCCTATTCGGCCATATTGCCAGCCCTCTGTGATAGATTTTGACATGCTGAATGACAACAGCATTATGAGCCTTTCCTCATTTAAATACTGGCACTATGCCTTCTATGTGAGGTTTAATGGGCTTCAGTTACAATAGAGGATTCCTAGGGGCATTACTGACATTTAGAATGATGTCTCTAAGTAGTATCTTTGCTGTTTCTGTTAATTGATGGCACTGTTATCATGACTTACGGTGCAGCATTCTAAGTAACAAAATAAAAGTTCATGCGAATTTTACTAATTTTTGTTTCATTGATTTATGAATTCAAGTATACAAATGTTAAAACAAAAATGAACCTTAGGAGTGCCTTCTAAGGTTCTAAGTTAGAAGGTACTCTTTCTAATGTGTAGTTATCTAATGTAGGAAACTACCTTAAGGGGAAAATTATTGAGGGGTAAAACATGAAAAATCTCTTCAAAAAATGATTAACTTATTAATCTTGAAAATGTATGCAAATGGGACAGCAAGGTTTTAAAATAATATAAAAGAAATAAAATCAGCAGTATTTTCTTTTTGTTAGCTATGATGTTCAGCATGATTTGCATGATTTAAAATTTTCAAGGGAGGCAACTATTGGTCTACATTGACTTATTAAAAGTATTTCCTTAGAACCAACTCAGGAAATCTTAGTTAACATTCAGGAGAGTTTCAACAAATTTTAAGTTTCTGTTGAATAAATTTCTTCTTTATAATTCTAACTAATTTTAATATTTTGATTTTCTTCTGTATGTAATAATCTAGCAACTGATTGCTGTTTAGAATAAGCAATCTGTTAAATCTTTGTAAGGAATATTTACTTCTCTAATAATAGGATTGTTACAGTCATATTTTGCTTGATTTTATTTAGTTCTGTTTGCAATGCATTTTCAAACATTCATTTGTTCATTCCTGTTTTATTCATTTGCTAAGCATTTACAGAATGCTTACTGTAAAATTGGCATTGTTTTTAATACTTAAGAAAACAATTTCTAGCATATGTTGAATGCTTTATATGTGCTACTAAGTGCATTAGTTAATTATCTTTTTTTAATCCCCACAATCATATACTGGGAAGTAACCCATTTATTGATGTGGGCACTGGGTAAAATGAGATGAATACATTGTAATCATTTTCCTTGGGAAGTTCATAGCCTAATGGAGTTGTACCCAGAGAAATAATTAATTAAAATTTTATGAGGTAGGTGCTGTAGAAAAGCTTGTGTTCATACTTGGACCTTCATAAGAAGGACTATATAATTGTACCTGAAGGAATTAGAAAAGGTGTCACAGAGGAAATGACATTTGAGGTGGGTCTTAATTGTTAAATAGCAGTTTGTCCAGGGAATGAAGGCAGAAATACTGCTTATAGCAATCATGAAGTGATGAAGGAGCCTGGTATTTGGTGGTCCTGGTGAATGAGCTGCCTGGCATTAGACTCAGGTGTTTTTGTATATGGTATGTATGTAGGCCCGAGTGTGAGGACGTGGGACTGTGTGTATGGTCTGGACCTGGAAGATGTAAGAAGCTAGGAAGGGAGGATAACGAAGCTGGAGAGGTAGATTCAGACTTTATAGTCAAGACCCTCACTAAGAGGTTTATTTATTCATATTTTAAAAGTTTTATTTTATTTTAATTGACACATAGTAATTATACATATTTATGGAGTAGAATGTGATGTTTCAATACATGTATAATGTGTAACGATCAAATTAGGGTGATTAGTACATGTATAACCTCAGATATTTATTATATCTTTGTGGTGAGAATATTCAAAATTCTATATTCTAGCTATTTTGAAGTATGTAATGTATTATTTATTGTTAACTGTGGTCACCCTATGATGCAAGAGAACACTGGAATTTATTCCTCCTATCTAACTGTAACTTTATACTGGCTGACCACCCTCTCCACATCCACCTGTAGCCGCCTGCCTTTCCCAGCTCCTGGTAACCACTATTCTATTCTCAACTTCTATGAGATCAACTTTTTTAGATTTCACATATAAATGAGGTCATGGGGTAATTATTTTTCTATGTTTGGCTCATTTTACTTATGATGCCCTCCAGTTCATCCATATTGTTGCAAGTGACAGAATTGTCTTGTTTTTTAGGGCTGAATAGTATTCCATTGTGTATAGACATCAGATTTTTCAATCTATTCATCTGTTGATAGACACTTAAGTTGATTCTTTTACTTGGCTATTGTGAATAATGCTTCAACAAACACGGCAGTGCAGATGTCTCTTTGACATTCTGATTTCATTTTCTTTGGATAGATACCTAGAAGTAGGATTGATGGATCATATGGTAGTTCTTTTTTTAATTTTTTCAGAAACCTCCATACTGTCATCTATGATAACTTAACTACTTTCCATATCCACTAACAGTGTGTGAGAGTTCCCCTTTCTTCACATCCTTGCCAACATTTGTTACCTTTTGTCTTTTTAATGATGACCTTTCTAACTGGAGTGAGATGATATCTCATTTTGGTTTTGATATGCATTTCCCTGATGCTTATTGATGGTAAACATGTTTTCATACACTTGTTGGCCACTTGTATGTCTTCTTTTGGGAAATGCTTCTTCAGATCTTTTGCCCATTTTCTAGTTGGGTTTTTTTATTTTTTTTAATTTTTTTTTTATTTTTTTTATTTTTTTTTTTGAGACGGAGTCTCGCTCTGTTGCCCAGGCTGGAGGGCAGTGG
>NW_016814002.1:267166-277897 GCF_001698545.2 Rhinopithecus bieti
TTTTATTTTTTTTAAACTCTTTTTGCTTTGGAGCTGTTTGAGTTCCTTATATTTTCTAGATATTAACCCCTTGTTAGATGCATAGCTGGCAAATGTTTTTTTCCCATTCTGCCAGTTTGTCTATTCATTCTGTTGATTGTTTCCCTTTGCTGTGCAGAAGCTTTTGTGTTTCATTTAATCCAATTTGTCTGTTTTCACTTTTGTTGCCTGTGATTTTGAGATCTTATCCAAAAAATCCTTGCCCAGCTAATGTTATGAAGTGTTTGTTTTCTTCTAGTAGTTTCATAATTTTGGGTCTTACGTTTACTTCATGTGGCTGGAAATGTTATTTGATACAATTTCAATTTTTAAAAATTTGTTAAGACTTGTTTTGTAGTCTAACATGTGGTCTATCCTGGAAAATGTTCCATATCCTGTTGACAAGGATGTATATTCTACAGATGTTGGAATGTTACATAAATATCCTTTAGGTTCATTTGGTTAGAATGCAGTTTAACTCTGATGTTTCTTTGTCGATTTTCTCCTTGGGTGGATCTGTCCATTGCTGAAAGTGGGGTATTAAAGTCTTCTACTATTAATGTATTGCAGTCTATCTTTTCCTTTAGGTCTATTAACATTTACTTTATATATTTAGGTGCTCTGATGTTGGGTGCATACATATCTATAATTTTATTTCCTCTTCCTATGTTGACCCCTTTATCATTATACAATAAAGTTTTGTCCCTTTTCACAGTTTTTGACTTAAAGTCTATTTTATCTGCAATGAATGTGGCCACCTCTGTTCTTTTTGGTTTCCATTTGCATGGAAAGTCTTTTTCCATATCTTCCCTTTTAGGCTATGTGTGTACTTACAGGTAGAGTGAGTTTCTTGTAGGCAGCATATATTTAAATTTATTCAGCCACTCTATGTTTTCTAATTGCAGATTTTAATCCATTTACATTCAAGGTAATTGTTGATAGGTAAGGGTGTATTCCTGCCATTTTGTTCCTTTTTTTTTTTTTTGCAGTTGTTTTTTAGATCTTTTCTTTCTTTTTCTCCTGCTTTCCTTTTTTTGTGGTTAGGTGGTTTTCTCTAGTAGTGTGTTTTGATTCCTTGCTTCTTATTTGTATTTTATTTTTTATAGGTTTTTGCTTTGTGGTTACCATGAGGGTTGCATAAAACATCTTACAGTTATAACACATTATTTTAAACTGATAACAACTTATCTTAAAAAGCAAAGAATCACACAAAAAACCCTGTATATTTTAACTCTATTTCCTCCAATGTTTAGAAGTGTTGATGTCACAATTTACATCTTTTTATGTTGCCTATACCATAATTAAGTAATTAATTAATATAATTATTTTAAATAGTTTATTTTAGTCTTCATATTAAAGATATAAGTGGTTTACACACCATGATTACAGTATTAGAGTAAGTATTAAATTAAGTCTAGTTTGTCTGCAAAGTTACTTTTATCAGTGCGTTTTGTACCTTCAGATAGTTTCATACATTAGCATCTTTTCACACATTAGCATTCTTTTCTTTCAGTTTGAGGAACTCCCTTTAGCATTTTTTTCTAGAACAGGTCTGGTAGCAATTAATTGTTCATCTTGGAAGATCTTTTTCTCTCCTTCATTTCTGATGGAGAGCTTTGGTGGGTACAGTATTTTTGGCAGCTTTTCTAACTCTAGCACTATGAATATATCATCCCACTCCCTTGTGGCCTACAAGGTTCCTCCTGAGGAGTCTGCTGCCAGATGTATTGGAATTCCCTTATATGTTATTTGCTTCTTTTCTCTTACTGATTTCAGGATCTTCTCTTTGTCTTTGACCTTTCAGAGTCTGATATAACACTACCCCGAGACTTTTCGGATTCTCGGGGTAGTGTTATTTGGTTTGAATCTGATTGGTGACCTTTAAAACTTTCCTGTACCTGAATATTCACTAAAAAGTTTTAAATTTGAGGATCAATTTTAATGAAAACATGAGCCATGCCTCTATACAAATGAATATTTAGAAAATAATTTAAAAGTCATGAGATTAACAACTTTAGAAGAGGTAAGTTGAACCAACTGCTGAATGTATCTGTCTACTGTATTCTTCTGGAGTTTATTGACTCACTTTAACAATTACCAATTAGAAATATTATCTTTATAAAAACTAATAGCAATGGTAAGTTTATTAGAATTAAACTGCAGAACTAAAAAGAAACATACCACTGTTTTACATTTTTTAAACAATAAATATAGGACATTTCCTGAATATTATGCAACTGCATGCTACATAGTCTTGCTTACTGAGCTACTAGTCACTTTGTAGCTTAGAAATGAATAATTGAGTAACCTTCATTTATTACCTCTTTTTTGTCTTGAGACAAAGTCCCCCTCTGTCACCCAGGCTGGAGTGCAGTGGCGTAATCTCACCTCACTGCAACCTCTGCTTCCCAGGTTTAAGCAATTCTCATGCCTCAGCCTCCCTAGTAGCTGGGATCACAGGTATGCACCACCAAGCTCAGCTAACTTTTTGTATTTTTAGTGGAGAAAGGGTTTGACTATGTTGGCCAGGCTGGTCTCGAACTCCTGGCCTCAAGTGATCTGCCCGCCTCAGTCTCCCAAAGTGTTGGGATTACAGGCATGAGCCACCATGCCTGGCATATTACCTTTTTTTCTATAATTTGACTCACAATCAGTTGGTACTGATTCTGCCACTAACCTGATGGACAGAAACAGTGAGCAAAATCTGACTTAATATTTTAACGAGGAACAAAAATAGAGTGGATTAACTAAACAGAGAGGAATAAACAAGGTAATTTGGTCTAATCCTTTCATCCTTCTATTAAGAAATGTTTCTTTATATTAAAACACATATTCAACTTTATTATTATCCATACCTATATCATTTTTGCAGAATCACAGTAAATGGCCAACATGTGGCAGAAAAAATGAATTATAGCTCAGGCTGGTGGCATAATTGAGACTGTCAGTCTCTCAGGTACCACAGAGGAAGTAGAGAGTATTGACTACTAGGCAATGATAGTTAACATCAGAATAATCTTTCTGCAGTGGTATCTTGTGTCCAGAGAATTGAGAGGCGGGAAGAGGACTGGACAGAGTTTGGCTACTGGAACGGCCTGACAAGTAGCATTAGTTAAGCATAGTAGGGGTTCAAATGCACAAGCGAAGAGGGTACTATCAATCATGAGATGAAGAAAACAGGAAGCTTCAAGATTCTAGGGAGTTCACTCAAAACATACAAAAGTTGGGATGAATTAGAGTGGCTTGTGATGACTCTCTGGGCACTTGGAGCAATGCCATCACCAAGTGTTCGCTAAGAAAATCAGTCGTCTGTGGCATGATTTTAGCAAGTTCTCAAGGCTAGCACAACACTGTTCATCGAGTAAGAGGTAAACTGTTACTACATTTTGAAATTTTAAAGTTGTAGCACAAGATTGTACATAGGAAACATCAGGCTCTTGATATTTACATTATTCAGATCTGTAAGAATAGTTCTGTGTCCAAGAATTTGCTTCCTTGCTTCCTCCACACAAATTTGTATAGGTCTGCTTCTTTCTAGGTATTATTTTTTTAGAAAAAAATTGTTTTCAGAATGCTTTCTATCGGGGTTCAATTAAAACGGCTATTCAAAGGTACACCTTTTTCTACTTGCTACTAACAATGACTCCATACACTGGCATCATTATCATTAATATTTATATTATTATTTTAATTTTACTCATTGACGGGTTTGAAGTCTAATTTAAAAATTAAAATATTAGAATTTTAATTTAAAGCAACATTTGTAAATGAAGGTTCAAACTAGCCGAATGCTATAAGATGTTGAGGGAAACTTTTCTTATTGCACTGGAATTGAAAACTAAAACTAAGGGTAAAGAGGCATCAGATGCCCCATATTCTAAAGGGAGCTTCCAGTGGTCAAAGACTCACTCCATTTAGTTTAAATGCCTCCCGATTTTTCCTGCAATTACCCACTCCTGTGATTATGGTTGAAGGATAGGTACCCTAGAAAGCAGACTCGGAGATAAAGGTAAAGATTAGCATGCAGGATATTACTCCGGGAGCATTTTTAGGATAAAAACCTGTGAAAGAATGGAAAAGGAAGCAAAACTGAGTAGTGGGAGAAGCTGAACTATGTTGTAGTCTCAACGAAGGCATCAGGTGAACTTTTAGGAAGCTGAGATGGCCCTTCAGAGTTGTCTTGAGTTGGGGCAAGGCCTGGGCCTTCTTATCCCAATAAGTATCAGCACTGGGCAGAGGGCCATGACTCATATCCCCAAGATATTGGATATGAGCCACCTAGGGAAGGGGCATGATCTAGAGTGAGGCAGCTGTTTTTTTGCTGAGGTAATTGTTGAAGGGGCTGCCAGCTAAGGACTATCTGCTGTCATTTGAATTGGTGTTCCTTTATAGGAAATGTTCTGTTTCTCTATGGCTGCTTTCAAGCTTTTTTTCTTTGTGTTTAGTTTTCAGAAGTTTAATAATAGCATGTGTTTTTTAAAAAATTACCTTATTTTGCTTATCTTATTTGGGGTTCACTTCATGGATCTGTTGGTCTATCTGTTTCACAAAATTTGTGACATCGTCAGCTATTATGTCTTTTAATACTCCTTCAGGCCCTACTCTCTTTCTCCTCAACTTCTGGGATCTTTTGGTTTTGTCCCATGGGTTTCTGAGGCTCTGTTCATTTTAGGAGACTCTGGGTTGTATTCAAATCCCTTATTTTAGTAGGTAGTAACTCTGTTAGGTTTAGATCATAGATCCTAGCCTACTTTAGTGGTCAGTAGTTCTAAGGACAACTTAATTTTCCAAGACTTTTTGGTCTTATTTTGGTGGGCCTTGTGTATCTGGTGCTGGCGGGGCTCCCAGGGGTCTATACTGTGATGCCTGAGGGGACAGAACACATTTTTCTAGGCTAGGCTTCTTTATGTTTCTAGATGGGGAAAAGAAAGTCTCTGGTCTGACTGGATGAGGAGTGCTTCCAGGCCCAGCTACTTACTGTGGTGGAGATTCCCCTCCACCCCTCCCTCACCAGCATCTCCCACCTGCAAATATCTTGGTGAAGGAGGGGATTCTCAGGCCTGGTGGAAAAGAAATGACTTCTGAGGCCAGAAGCTTGTTGAGACAGGATGCCTCCTGTCTGTGGGAGATGGAAAGCTCTTCCTGGGCTGGGTGCTTATGGTAAGATCCTCAATGCCAGTGCTCCCCAGCCATCAGTGGCCCTTGGTGTGGAAGAGGAAAATCAGGCCCGTAGATCCTCCTGGCAGGTGCTTGTTGAGGCCTGATCCCCTTGTGCTGGTGCTGTCCTGTGTCTTCTGGTAGGAGAGGAGAGTCTCAGGCCCTGTTGAGAAGGAGAATATTTTTCCTGCTGGTTCGTCAGCTTATCTTCAGTGGGGCTCCTGTTCAATCCCAGGGAGAGCTGAGCCTACCTGGGCTGCTTTCTGTTGCTACATTGGATGTCAGAGAATGCTGGTGCCTGGGTCACCTTCTTCCTTTTGGTGGAATGTTGTAAGGTGCCCTGCAACTATGCTGTTCCTCCAGTCCTGGATTCTCTAATCAGTTTACCCTCCTTCTTGCACCTTTAAGAGTTCTCCTTTGGTTGCCTCTCACATTATCTCCAGGGTTTACAGTTGTATTTAGCAGGAGTGGGTGGGAGGAGGAGCCAGAAAAAACAAATTATGCTATCTTCACCAGACTTCAGCTTCATCTGAGAGGGCAAAATTTTGCAAAATAGAATATTGTAATCTCTCATCAACTAGTAAAAAAATTAAAAAAAAAAACTCCAATGTCATGATTCTGATGTTTAAATATTAGATTTTTATATAATAAAAGTAACAATGTATACTTTATAGATTTATTTACTATAGTTATATATATATATATTTTTTAAGAGACAAAATATTGCTTTATCACCCAGGATGGAGTTCAGTGGCGCAATCATAGCTCACTGTAACTTCAAACTCCTGGGCTCAAGCAATATTCTTGTCTCAGCCTCCTGAGTAGCTAGGACTAATAAGTGCATGCCACCATGCCCAGCAATTTATTTATTTATTTATTGTAGAGACAGAGTCTCTCTATGTTGCACAGCTTGAAACTCCTGGGCTCAAGCAATCCTCCTGCCTCAGCCTCCAAAAGTGCTGGGATTATGCCACCACACCTGGCCTATAGTTATATAATTTAATGTGACTATTTTACTTACCTGTTTATTTCCAGCAATTGTTCCAGAACAGCCACAAATAGTGACTACTTAAAAAATGGTTGTTAAATAATTAAATTATAATTTGTATTCTTTATAATTGGCATAGAGGTTTCGGTAACTTGCCCAAAATTATATAACTATTGATGAAACTAAAGATTAATATTACATACTTTTTTTTGGTTAGACACCACATCTGTTGCATGTGGAATACCGTATGCAAATTCTCTTGTTACCTGTTGCTGCATCTATTTTATTTCTGGTCTTTAGAAGTCTTAGAGTGACATTAGAATTACAACTAGTTTTAGTAAGTATTATTTAGTTATCCTGAGAGATTTATTAAATAATAATAATTTTTAAAAGCCTCTGTAGTCAGTAATCGGCTTCTCACCAATGACAATACTTCTGTTTGAGATTAATATCAGTGCTTTTCTATGCAACAGACTAAAACTAATCTCTATTATAGAATCCACAGCTGGCCTGATGGAACTGTAATAACAAAAGTAATTGGTATTTTTTGATGTCCACAGAATGCAAATTATAATTTGTCTCCTGTGTACAGAAAAAAAGTGTGTCTTATATGATAAATAATTAAACTTGATATTGATAAAGTTATATTTTTCCATGTCTTAAAGGAGATGACTGTTTTATACTTACAACTGATGTAAACATAACAATGTATTTATTTCATCCTTGAACAATGTAACTAACATTTTACTATATATTAATAGAAGCTAACTACAATTTGAAACTAAATTATTAGACTTATTTAGGAAAGAAAATTATGGTTTTCATTTGCTATTTCAGGTTATGATAAAGATTCTGTATTTGATTGTCCTAAATTCAAGGATGAGGAGTGCTAAATGATAGAAAACTTATGACAAATGAAAACATACATTTTACTTTCATTTTGTGTATTTTACTGTAAGCATATAAAATCTTAGGTTAGCCAGTTTGCATTTATTTGGTGAAAGCCAAACTTTAATGTACTATTTATTATTGTTTTCAAAAATCTAAATTTACCTCGTCTTTAAGCATTGATAATTAAGAAATATATGCCCTGTTTAATAGCGATGCATGTTTAATTGTTCATATTACCTAAAGTCATACTGAGATTTTTTGTCTTTTTAAATGTCAAAATTTGGCTATTGTTATCAGGATATTAAATGTAATATTCAAAGGAGTATTCTCCTTTAGATAATTACATATTTTGTGAGATCAAAATTGCTGATTGTAATAATGTTAGTAAATAAAATGGGAAAGGTATAGAAAGTATTTAAATTTTTACAATTTTAAGTTGTATGATGTATGTAAATGCTATTTTTTCTGGTAACTTTGGTTCAAAAACCAGTAATACTGCCTTTGACGTTGGTGTTAACTGAATACATTGCTTTTTGTGGGCATTGGATATCCATCTATTTTGAAATAATTTGGGAGACATAAAATAATTCCTTAAGATATAGTCTGGCATACTGAAAAGAACATTGTTTGATGACTTTGAGGACTCAAGCATTGGATTGAATAGTTACTTACCAGCCCATGACCTTGGGCAAGTAACTTAGCCTCACTTTCCTCATTTGTTATAGAAAAAGTAAAATTCCCAATTTGCAAGATTATTTTGATGATTAAGATATCATAAAGATCAATTCTTAAACATTGTCTGATAAATAATAGATGCTTAGAAAATTGTCTTCAGGATCTATTTGTATATTCCATTATTTGGTTGTTATTTTGGGCATATTTTCTACCTTGATAAGCTTACTAAAGTATGTGTCAGCTTGTCCACTGGCTTGGTGATTCAGAGCATAACTTTCTAATGGAAATGAATCATACAAGAGCTCATTTTATGATTTTTATAAGCTGGCCACCTCATGAGTTAGATTTGTGCAAGAAGTTAGTTCAAACTTCTTGATGATCCAAGCATTGCATTAGGGTGAATGCAGAGCTAGGTCAGCTTCTGCATGAACCAGCATACTTTAGATGTGTAACAAGACTTTAACAAACTGGAAAAAGAATATTGCTTTAAAATGATGTGTCTAGATTGGAAAAAGAAGAAATGGAAACATATGTTCCATTGAATTTTCATTAATTTATTGTAAGTAGAATTGGCACCACTAGAGAAAGTCTTCATATGCTACAGTAGTTTAAAAAAGAGAAATACAGAAACAGGGATTATATAATTTCTACTTTATTCCTTACTCTGACTTTTTTTGTGGGTTGGAGGGTATGGAACTTGGCTTCTCTTGTGGGAAATGCTTAAGAGTGTGAAATTTCTAGTAACATTACATGGCTTCAAATACTGGTGCCAACCTTTGATCTTGAATATGTTACTTAACCTGTCTGTGTCTCAATTTTTTTAACATATGAAGTGGAGATAGAAAATGGTACCTACTTCATTAGCTTCTTTGGTGGACTGAATTAGCTAGTAATATGCCTGGCATCTAACAAAAATGATAAATGTAAGCTATTTTATTTTTTAGTTAGGATTCAGGGTATAAATGTAAATTTGAGTAATTATCTGGTGATTACTTTTAGCCGTTGCATTCCATTTCTCTTTAGCCTTCCATTACACTTGTACAAAAGCAGTGGGTGGGTGCCTAGTACAATGTTTGACATACATGAAGTGTCTTAATGGTTGATTTTAGATGAATGGAAGCAGAAAGCTTAGAATTATCATGGGAACATGATATTTAGCCTTGAAATTCTTACTGAGCTGAAGTATTCTTACATATCTTTGTGGGGTTTTGATACATTTTCCGTATCTTTCTAGTAAGTTAATATCCTCTGAAGTTTGTTTTTTTTTTTTTTTTTGGTACGGAGTTTTGCTCCTGTCACCCAGGGTGGAGTGCAATGGGGCAATCTCAGCTCACCGCAACCTCCACCTCCCAGGTTCAAGCGATTCTCTTGCCTCAGCCTCCCTAGTAGCTGGGATTACAGGCATGTGCCACCACACCTGGCTTATTTTGTATTTTTAGTAGAGATGGGGCTTTTCCATGTTGGTCAGGCTGGTCTCGAACTCCAGACCTCAGGTGATCCACTTGCCTTGGCTTCCCAAAGTGCTGGGATTACAGGCATGAGCCACCGTGCCTGGCCTATCTTCTCAAGTTTTTAAACCTTAAGCTTCTAAAGTATACTTTAAATTTTCAAGAAATTTAATTAGAAAGTAGTGGAAAATTTCTTACTGTAATCTTTTCTAGCCAAGTTTTTCATTTGCATTTAAGTTCAAGACCTGTCATGCTTTGTATCTAATAAACATGAAAAGAAAGTGGTTAAAGAGACTTACCATTAGTTGAGACAGTTTTACTATTTTTACATTAAAAGAAGACTAGTAAAAAATTTATATATTTGAAATCTGTCAGAAATTGAAACTAAATATCTTTTCAAGTATAGATGAAAATGTTTCATTGATGTAGTTTATATTTACATCAGAAGCACCCCATTGAACTGAAATCTCATCTAACATACCAAAACATTTGATTCAAATTAATTATTTGCAAACATAAAATAATACTGATGATTCAGGTATTCTCCAAGCTATACTTAGGCATGTTACATTTCAGCTAATTTTGACTTATTTTAATAAACATATTTTAATATACGTTTTAAAATAATGTTATTAAACTCTTAAATTTAAAAAGTACATATGTCCTTTTACCCGTAATACTTTGGAGAACTTTTTTTTAATTTTGAAATTTTGTGGGTACACAGTAGGGGTGTGTGTGTGTGTGTGACGTATGTGAGATTATTTGATACAGGCATGCAATGTGTAATAATCCCATCAGAGTAAATGGGGTATCCATCACCTCAAACATTTAGCCTTTGTGTTACAAGCAATCTAATTATACTTTTAGTTATTTTTAAATATACAACTAAATTATTGTTTACTATAGTCACCCTGTTGTGCTATCAAATACTAGCTCTTACTCATTCTAACTATTGTTTTTACCCATTAACTATCCCCACTTCCTCTCTATTCCTCGAATAC
This sequence comes from Rhinopithecus bieti, assembly GCF_001698545.2. Lineage (NCBI taxonomy): Eukaryota > Metazoa > Chordata > Mammalia > Primates > Cercopithecidae > Rhinopithecus > Rhinopithecus bieti. The sequence continues at coordinate 277,345 of NW_016814002.1, forward strand.
CCTTTCCAGCCTCTGATAACCACCCTTCTTTTCTCCATCTCCATGAGTTCAATTATTTTAATTTTTAGCTCCCACAAGTAAGTGAGAACATGCAAAATTTGTCTTTCTGTGCCTGCCTTATTTCACTTAACGTCATGATCTCCAGTTCTATCCTTGTTGCAAATAACAGATTCTCGTTCCTTATTCTGACGGAATAGTATTCCATGGTGTAGCTGTACCATGTTTTCTTTATCCAGTCATCTGTTGATGGATGCTTAGGTTGCTTCCAAATCTTGGCTGTTGTGAATAGTGCTGCAACAAACACGAGAGTGCAGAAATCTCTTTGAAATACTGATTTCCTTTCTCTTGGGTATACCTCAGAGTTTGATTGCTTTCTTTTTTTTCTTTTTTTTTTTTTTCTTTTTTCTTTTTTTTTTTTTTATTATACTTTAAGTTCTAGGGTACATGTGCATAACGTGCAGGTTTGTTACATATGTATACTTATGCCATGTTGGTGTGCTGCACCCATCAACTCGTCAGCACCCATCAATTCATCATTTATATCATGTATAAC
>NW_016814002.1:280767-304851 GCF_001698545.2 Rhinopithecus bieti
CTGCAGGCTGCAGCAGCTGACCAGCACCGATTGTCCGGCACTCCCTAGTGAGATGACCCCAGTACCTCAGTTGAAAATGCAGAAATCACCGGTCTTCTGTGTCGCTCGCGCTGGGAGTTGGAGACTGGAGCTGTTCCTATTCGACCATCTTGCTCCGCCCCCCTCGATTGCTTTCTTTTAGGTATAACATAGGAGTGGGATTGCTGGATCATATGGTACCTCTGTTTTTAGTTTTTTGTGAAATCTCTAAACTGTTTTCCCTCGTGGTTGTACAATTTACATTCCCACCAACAATATACAAGGAGCCCCTTTTTAGAGAACTTATTTTATAGAAACCCCAGTATATGGATGCACACACACATATGCAAACACACACACACACACGAACACACAGATTTTTACTAGAACATTATCTCTAACAACAACTGGAAACAATGTAAGTGCCCATCAGTAATGGGAGTAGTGTTACTCAAACTCTGGAATCTCATACTGTGTTATATATTGTTTCATTAGTTAGAGCCATGATATATTTATTGATAAACGAGAAATTTATATTGCATGGCAATTTTATTTTTGTCGTAACCTCAGAAGCCTTAACTATTTGCATATATTTATAAGAACATGGAGAAAAGTGTGGAAGGGAATGGTAGATAAGAGGAGTTGAGTTTGTTTAATATACTTGATTCTTTAACATGTTCAAATGAGTATGTATTATTTTATATTTTACATGTTTTAAATATAATTTGTTATACTTATGTATTTTATGTTTTTTAATTAACAAAGTAAACAGTCTGCTATATGGGTCATTCTTCAAATGGAAACATAGAACAGGGGCCATCCTTATAACCGTCTGCACTAAGAGAGTTAGCCTCTGAAGGAATATGAGATTTAGGCTAGCCACCATCAGTGACCAGTCTGTTTAAAACATATCTGTTCAATCAAGGTCCCAGCAGGAAACAGATGATGCAGTCATATTACAATAATTCAAGAGCTGGAGCCAGGTGTGGGGTAGGAGAACCTCGAGGAATTTTTCATGGACCAGGGGTCACCAACAGCACAGCTGTTGCCACCCGAGGCACAAAGAGACAAGGAGAGGGGGAGGATATCAGAACCCAGAAAGAGAAAAAGTCATGTTGTAAAGAACCTTGATTGGAACGGTGACCTTCTTTAAAGGGACATAGTCCATTCACAATGAGCTTACAGGAAGTGAACCAGGGAAGAAAATGTTGAATGCATTCTAATCTCTCCTGTCATCTGCCAGGGCTCCCCACTGACTGAACCCAACTAGAGACAGATGTTAAGAGAGGGCCTTTTGATGTCAAGTACCTAGATCAGCGGCCTTGGGCAGAGAACGGGGGCAAGTACAGAGAATGGGTTTTGAAGAGTAAACAGGAGTTATCTGGCATAAAATGCCAATTTTTTTTGGGGGGGAGACAGTTTCATTCTTGTCGCCCAGGCTGGAGTGCAGTGGCGTGATCTCGGCTCACTGCAACCTCCATCTCCTGGGTTCAAACAGTCTTGTGCCTCAGCCTCCCAAGTAGCTGGGATTATAGGTGTGCACCACCACACAAAGCTAATTTTTGTATTTTTAGTAGAGATGGGGTTTCACCATGTTGGCCAGGCTGGTCTCGAACTCCTGGCCTCAGGTCATCTGCCCGCCTTGGCCTCCCAAAGTGCTGGGATTACAGGTGTGAGACACCGTGCCCAGCCCCAATATTCTTTTTGAACTAAATAATCAAAATAACCCAGAAGAGAAAAACATAGATAGTATGCAAAATATTCACATCCATTTACTTTACGGGCTTACCAAATTATTGTTTAATTGACCTAAGCCCAAACACAAAATTAAAAAAGAAAATCTGAAGATGGCATTGTTCCTCACCCTCTTCTGTACATAAGTCCCAAATTCTTTCTTAAACTCCCTTGAGGGCATAGCAGTGAACATCTCAGAGTGGGGACAGAAAACTATTCCCAAAGATGAACATGGCCCCAGACCCACAAAATGCGACTTTGGACTTGGTCTGAAACAGTAGAGGTTTTCTGTTAAGTCCTAGCTTGGTTGCAAGGAATGACACTGTAAATCAGGTCATGGAATGGGAAGCTGACATTTACTGACCCTTTGCATGTGCCAGGCTCCATGACATACATTCATGTAAGTTAGCACTTTTACTCCTCTCAGCAAACCTGTACTGTGACCAATATGGTCACATGAATGTATGCCATGGAGCCTGGCACATGTCAGGTTTGCTGAGAGGATTAAAAGTGATTACTCTTTAAGAAACAGAAACTCCAAGAGTTTAATCTGGAGTTTAAGGAACTTTCTCAAGGTCAATGATAAGAGTCTGGAGGCACAGCCTCACTTGGCTGCAAAATGGTAAAGAAGTCATTATCCATTATCGGAGGTCTCTCACCTGTCCCAGAAATATGCCTTTCCCCTTCCCCTCTCTCATTCTCTTATCTTCCATTCATTCCCTTTGTTATAATATTTAACAAGTATTTATTCAGTACCTACTGTGTGCCAGGAATCATGCATTGTACCATTGATACCAACGAATATGGCCTCTGCCTTCATGGATTTTACAGCATAATAAGAATTCTCAGGGGAATCATCCTATGCATTTCCACTAGCCCCAAGTCCTTTTCATTTGAGGTCATTTGCATCTCAGTCTTCGTATATCTTTATTAAGAGTGAGAACTATTTTTTGGCCTGTTTGTTTAAATACAAGTGTAATATAAAAATTGTAGTAAACCTTTTAAAAAATCTCACTTTCTATTTCATTATTTTAGAGAATTGAGGATGCTATAATATTATAAGAAATATGAGATACTGGAACTAGGTAAGATAACATTTTTTAAAGGTGCTTTCTGGTTTTATTGAAACAAATCAGCCAGTTCCCCCAAAAGTGTGAATCTATGGGTACATGTTGAGGCTTATGTTTTAATCAGGCTAAAAGCATATCACATTCTCTCAAATAAGCACATCTTTCATTTCTTAAATTGAAAATTGGTTTGTATTTATTTAAAACCTTTCTTGTCAAAGGCAAGTTAAAATTACTGTTCAAGTGTCTCATATAATTATAACCATAAAACTAATAAACATTTGAACTAAATTTTCCCTATTTAGATATTCTCGTTCACTCTTGGGAAAGCCCCAGATTGCGTTACTCAAGTAATCTCATTTTTGTAACTGAGCCAGTATTATCATTATCAAAATTACAATTGATCTACAATATACTGTCATAAAGGATGACTGGTGTGTAGCACATTCTGATTTCTCTCATTTTGCATTAGATGCATTGCATAATAGAACTGTAGGAATTGCCTGCTAATGCTTTAGTTCACCCTTTAACAATTAAGTTAGGCAATCTTGGGTAAAGTAACATTCAGTAGACTCCATGCATGTTGTTTTCTATCACCATCTTTGGATGTACTTTTGGGGAGCAGGAGGGCTGCAATACACACACAGAGACACATGCACATGTTTATAATTTGTTAAGAGGGAGTTATTATTAAACGTCTAAGTTGACACTATTTTATGGTTGGCTCTTCTGGGTCTGATCTTAGACAAGTGAGTTAACAACATCTTTGATCCTCTTTAGCTTTCTACTTTTGTAAAATAAAGGGGTTGGACCAAATAAGTGGGGTTTTTGTTTGTTTATTTGTTTAGCTTTTGGCGTTTTTTTTTTTTTTTTTGCCCATGCTACGATATTCATAGAGGCCATTGAGTACCTAGTAAGGCAAACCAGGACCAGCTGTAGCTCCTCCCTTGTACTTTAACAACAGTAATTCTATTTTGTTTTATATGTGAAGCATCCCAAGTAAGACTTCCAATTTCTGATGCCTTTTCACCTATTTATTAGTCGTAGTGGTCATTGTATTCTATTTTTGGCTTCATAGTGAGTGACAGCTTGTACAAACAACACAGATACTGGAAAAATCAGTCTTCTTCAAATTCTATAGTAGCATGAACTATAAAGTATTAATCATGTATTTATGCCTGGTTTCTACGTGTGAATCAGTTAAGCCTATTCTTAATTTTCTTGCTTCGTCAGCTCCAAAGCAGGAAATTACACCATTGCCCAAAATCTCCAGCATTCTGTTGATTTTGTTTGGGAGGTATAAATCTAGTAAAGCATAGGCGGAGGCCTGTTGCCAAATTGATAGCTGTATTTGTCTGCATAGATTGTATTTTCACAGCTGTCAGGTGAGATGGTTGCTTCCTATGTAAAGTGGTTCTAGAATCATGCATGTCCTTGGGATTTTAATTTATCAGATGTTTTAGCACTTCCTACTTAAAGAGCTTCAAACTCTAGGGAATATAATGTATGCCATTCTGAAAGGTGGTATTTCAGCTTTTGTATCTTTGGGGATAACACGTTGTGAATGAAATTGGTGTTTTAAATAGAGCTCCTGGGGAAGTTTTTGCCAACAGTCCTTTTGATATCCCATGTGCTCTATTGTAATAAGAAAGCAGAATAAATAAACTAAACTAGGTGGTCAGGATTCTGTTAGGATGAAAACAAGTATAATTTCCTTTATAATGATGAAAAGCAAACAAAACCCTGCACAAATAGTTTTAATCAATGTTTAAAGACTCGTTTCCCAGACTCCTGTGTGTTTGGCAGATAGTCTTGGGTGGGGTGGAAATGGAGTGGAAAACAATTGCTGTGGAGATAATAAAATTACTGGGCAAAAGAAAAAACGGTATTTGAAATACTTTTTTTTTTTTTTTTTTTTGAGACAGATTCTTGCTCTGTTGCCCAGGCCGGAGTGCAGTGGCATGATCTCGGCTCACTGCCACCTCTGCCTCCCAGGTTCAAGCGATTCTCCTGCCTCAGCCTCCCGGCTCATGGTTGACATGAGTTACCTCTTCCAGCATTTTTCATTTGTATTTTGAGAAGAACATAAATTAATGTGGTATTGACAACTGCCATGATCATTTTTCATTTAGGCTAATTGTTCCAGGAAAGGGATTCCTATATTGTATTCATTTTTTTCATTTTAATACTTTAATAGTGAATAGTGAATAGCTATAGGAATTTGATACTTTGAATTAAAAAAATTAAAACTAGGTTCAAATGAAAGAAAAAATTCTCATAAACTTTAAAAATGGAACCATTTGTTTAGGGTATTGGAAATCAATTCTCCATATTTGACACTACGAAATTAGCTTCAGATAACCCTTTTCTCCATTTTGTGTTCATGTTGTTTTCACTTTATAAACAGTAAAACTCCATCTCCTTGCGTGAAGTTATTTTAGGGGGAAGAAAAAGTGCAATACACAGATTCATTATCTTGTAATGGCTCATTTTAGTTTTGCATTGAATCAATCTTTGAGACAATTACTGTAACTTGATTTTTTCCTTCCCTCCACTGGTAATAAAAGAGACATTTTATTTCAGGGAAATATGAATTAAAATAGTCTTGCTTCATAAGCATGCTCAGAGAAGAGATTTTAAATCTTGTTTTAAAATAGTGGCATCATGTTCATGAACTTCAAGTTTTCTTTGTTCCTTTTCTTCTTTTCCTTTTTCTGTGAAACAGTAGGATTAATAGGAAGCATGTCCAAAATTCCCTCTCGGAAGAAATTTAGATAGGGACATAAATATATTTTATGCATTCTTACTAAGCATTTCCAAATAAGCTTTTAGAGTTTCTTAAGTAATCTTTGATTTTATAGGAAGAAAAAGGGTCAAAGTTTGCTTTCTTCACACACTTTAGTAAACAAATCCCTCTTGTATTAATGAAGAAATTGACTAAACCTACCAATTATCTCACTATTATAAAACATGTCTTGAAAATTTATTAGATGCAGGCCAAACCATTAAACTCAGACCTTGCCTTGGAGAAGCTTCCATCTAATTGGGATATATCTCAATTTATTGGAGATAATGAAGTAGAAACTAAATTATTATTAATTTTAGACACACAAAAGTCGTTTCACCTCTGTAAAATGGAAGAAGTAACATGAATCTACCTGACCAATGAATGTTGGATAACCAGTTATTGGAGTGCTTTGTGGAGGCAAAGTAATACTATAAATAACAATAAAGTTTCACCTTTACTTGCGTATTTTTATGTCACTTTTGCTGAAGAAAAGTGCCTTGACATTTTTGCTAATAAAGTTAAATTTTGTTATTTTTTAGAGAATAGAAATAGATAAAATAGACAAATTTGATGGATTCGTTGGAAAATCCTTATTGGATTTATAGTTATCAGAACTTTTTTGAATATGATTATGCAGCCTAAATTAAGATTCTATTACATGGATAGTAATACACATAGAATTACCTTAAGAAATGATTGTGTACTATGTAGAGTGTCAAAATTTTGTAAAATAGTTCTACAGTGAAGTTAAAATGTTACTGGATGTGCTTATGTATAATACATGAACACACATTCGGCATAAACTAACTTGATGATTGGCCAGAACTGGAATTCCAACTCCTACACCTACCCATCCATCCACATCTATTGGACAAGTGCCTGGTTAAACAGATGGGCCTTGGGCTGTGCTCTCAAAACAGGCAACCTCCACCTTTATTGAGCAAAACATTGGATGAAAATAGACTATATTGTCTTACTGTGCTACTGAGCATGGTAATTTAAGTGAAGAGCTCCTATTTATTATTGTTGTTGGTTGTTAAAAATACCTTTTTCCTTATGAATGAACATGTGAAAACTGGAGGACAACAGATGGAGTCCCAGGGAACTGGAAAACCTATAGATAGGGAGGTAGTTCTCAGTCAAATATGAAAATAAAAAATCAGCAGGAGTGTGAAATTTCATGTGGTTTTATAAATGCATGTAGCTAAGATTTTAGAAAATGTTTGGTTGATCATGAAATTTCTCTTTTCCACTAACGGATATGAGACCAAGTAGAATTCTTGATGTCTGTCCTCATGCCTCTTCAATAAGTTACCACTTCAAAAGCTACAAAGCTGGATTCAAGGCAGGACCTTAAATTCTGGCTACTGTCTGTGTAAATATCACACACTTACATGTGGTAAAGTCAGAGGGACTTGTAGACCTGAGTGATAGGGTGGCAGATGACTTTATGACATCAGAAGTGAGTTTTGTTTATGGTTGATTAACGACATTGCTACTTGGGACATGTTTGCGACAAACGTACTGAGGGCAATTAGCAAGAGCAACAATTAGATAGTCCCATACTTGGAAGATTATATGAGACTAAATTTGACACTCTTAATATTGACATATTGAAAATAGCATTTGGTCTCCATGCATTTTCATGATATTCTCTTTAGTGTAACAATAATCAGTAAGCTATCACATATCTAACCTCATAGAACTATGAATATGGGCATTTGTTCTTCAAATGACCCATTATTTATTGATTGAATCATTAACAATGATATTTGCACCTCTTAAATTATGAAGTGGGTGGTCTGTGGGCAGCATGCTAAAATTCAAGTACAAGACTTTCTACTCTTTTTTCCTAATTTTTTTTTTTTAAGTCTTTTGGTAACTCAGTTTTCACAAAGAAGGGGAGTTTGCTTGCTACCTACTTTCCTTGTATTACTGCTGGGCTGTGTTTTAGTGGCAAGAAATAGTTCCTGTGATACTTAAGAACTCTATGGAATAACGCTCAGTATAATGTATATTGAATTATGTTTTCTGGTTATTATATTTGGATAAATTTAGGCATAAGGTTGTTTAATACTTCAGCAGAAACCTGCAATGGAACTTCCTAAAAATTTGACCTTGTGAAAGAAATCCAAATGGAATTATTTTATACTTATTTAGCTCCTATAAATGTGTGTGCTGGGCTAATAAATAAATAGGTAAGAAATACCACAACACTGTTTAACGTTTATTTCTTTCCTCAAAATAAAGAAGTTAATCAAAAAAGTAATACATTGTTACTATTTAAGAGTTATTTCTTACTGCAAAATGTTTTGTGATAGCTTTGTTTCATTATGTTTAACTTAATGTTAATTACTATAATACTTTTTTGTTACATTGTCCTTTGAAATCATTAAAATTGGCTAAATAATATTGTTCTATTCTACTTGATAAAATGGAGAGCTCAGAAGATTAATTTAGATACAGAATTGAGAATAAAACAGTCTCAATATGTGTTTAATTTCATTAGAAGGAAATATATTATAAAATAGCCATTTGAAGAGAAAAGATAAAATAGTGAAATATTTTAATTTTCAAACTCATAAAATGGTAATATAAGCTGTCTTTAAATGAAAGTAAATATTTTATGTTTCTGTATGTATATGAGACATATGATCACTATCAGATTTATCTTGAATTACTCTGATACACTATATTTCTTATACATGTTATTTAATGTCTTTTGTTGTGTTTTGTTTTAAACAGCAAATGCCAGTCTTCTTGGAGGAGGAGGTGGTAAGTCCTGAACATCACTTAACTTACAATACATTTTTATTGCTATACCAACTACAAGACGTTTAGTAACTTCTGTGACACTTCAAAGAAAATTTTGCTATAGTCATCAACCACAAAAATGTTAATCTTCCAAAAATAATTTATAATATGAATACCTTGGTTTGGTTAAATGTCATTTTAATTGACTTCAAGATATACACAGTACTCTTTTCTTCTTGTCAAACTTTGCATTTCTACTTTTGGCATAAGGTGTAACAGCTATAAGCTATATGAACACACATGTATGACGTGTGTACATAGTTACAGAGCATTACATATTACAGAGTTATTTTTAATATGAATTCTAAACAACAGTACATTTGGAGGCTATGGTTTCTTTTTCCACTATAATGACTTTCTTTTGCTTTTCATGACTTTGTAGCCTGAGAGCTTAATATATCAGCCACTTACTTTGAAAATAAAAAAGAAATTACTGTTGACACTCTGCTTTTCTTTCTGTTCAGTTAGAGGATAAAGAAAAGGAGATCAAAGTGAGCTGAGGGAGACAGAGATTCCTGTACTGGGAATTTTTTTGATACTAAAATCTTGTAACTATTTGTATTTTTATTTCTAGGTTAGGAAGATGAAAGCTTTCATAGCCCCAGTATATATAATATAGTAGGAGAGAAAAAAGTATACAATTAGAACAGAGTCCTTTTCATATAAGGCCCAGATGGACATAACTAGGTTTGTTTTCTCTTTTCTTGTCACTCTCTTTCTCCCTTCCTCTCTTGCTCTTCCTTTTTTCTTACATACAGTTGAAATAGATAGGATTGTGCAGAGCCTTAGGCTTTCATCAGGAGGTTTCATTGTAATTTTTATTTGGAAATTAAACATTTAACCTTTGTTGCTCTTTAAGAACAATTGGTTTTTTAAAAACAGAATCTTGGACATAAGAAAAATAGAAAAGTGTTTGAACTAGAAAATGCTCTTCATATTGTCACATGTCAATGCATGTTCTATGCCAGAGTATCATGAAAAGAGTATGGGATTTGAAATTGGACTTACTGTGTGGAGACCATGAAAGCGTTAGTAAATATCTCCAAGCCTCAGTTGCCTCATCTTTAAAGTGTGAGGACAGTATTAACTATCTAAAGTGTTTATTGTGAGAATTAAACAAAAATATCTGCTAAGTAACTAAGTCATGGAATAGTGCAGGATTCATAAATGTCTATTTCTTTTCTTCTTTTCTAAGTTATTTTAGAAAATATGATTCTGTAGGATGTTTCATTGCACTTGTTATTGTATTTGAGGGGAATTAGAAGGGAAATTTTTCCTTAGGAGTTGAATTCCCAGTAATTTGTTCTTTCTGTCTCTTACAATAGGTGAAGAAAACATTATTAAGATAAATTGTCCATAGTGCTGATTTCCTTACAAGATCTATTAGTAATTTAAGAAACCTCACGAATACTGTTACTACCTTAACATTGAGTCTATGTAAACACATATATCAAGTTAAAACAACAAATTAGGTAGACGATTCAGTTACTGCTTTTGAGTATTTCAAAAAATTGACTTGACTAATTATATTAGTTAAAATCACTTTAGCCACTATAACAGAAAAAGTAAAAAACATTAAAGTCCAAAGTAACAGTAGTTTAAAAGAGATAGAAATGTATTTCTGTCTCATGTAAAGGTAGTCTAGATACAGGCTGGAATGGTTGTATGGTGATTCCGTGGTGTCATCAGAGACTCAGCTCTTACTTTTCTGTTCTTTCCTAGTGCATGGCTTTCATGCTAAGACGACCTCGGGGTACAGGATGGCTCCTGGAGCTCTAGCCATCATAAATATTGGTACAGGTCAGGAGAAGTAGGAAAGGCAAAACGTGAAAAAAAAGTGAGCTCCCAAACATGAGTCAGTTTTCTTTAAGCAGAATCCCACATTATCTTTGAATCTGGACTGTATTCATTCCTAGCATGTCGTCTTTTATTCCAAGAAGCAATACACTCATTGGGAAAAATTACTGTTCCGTTTACTAAGGAGGAGGGGGAGAGTGGAGGTTGAGGAAAACAATGTAATGTACCTGCCATGGTGGTTACCTCTATATTGTCAAACTGCTTTCTTTAAATATATGTATGTATTGTTGGTGTGTATAGAACTGACTCTAGTGATTTGGCTTGTATTTTCTTATGATTCCTCTCTCCTCTGTGAGAAGATTTATGAATGTCTAGCAATTATAAGAGATTCAGGAATAGGCCAGTTTTCTATTTAGCTAAAGTCTTTATTTTAATGTCTTCCTCTAGATGGTTGATTTTGCTCAATTTGTCATCATTTATAATTTTTTGAATAATAAAATTAGCAACTCAGCATCATCATAAAGATAAATTACAAGTATTTAAGATGGTTGTAGTTTCTTTCATTAAAGTAGGTCATTGACAGGTTTAAATTTATGTATGCACTTCTGGAGATGTCAAGATTGCTCTAAAACATGTCTGATTTTGGAAAGCTGCATTTAAAATTAAATTTAAGGAATATTTTAGCCTTCTCTGAGCTGATTTTGACCTTCTGATTCTATGACAAATCTTTTTAATCCTCTCAGTGATATTTGTAAAGTAACAGCTAGTAATCATCTAATAAGAAGCAATTGAATTGATGTAATTCTCTTGGATTTAATCAACAAGTCCATTTTTCAACATGAGTTAATATCCCTTCAAAGGTCCCTCAAGAGAATAATTTTTTAATTGACTAAACAGTTTGATCAAGAAAATTTGACACTACATACAAAAATAATAATGGGACCTAAGTCCCATTGTTTAGGTCCTCAGGAGAGCTTTCCCCATATTCTGTATGAGTAGTACCTGATTGTGAAATGTAGACAAAATTATTGTATGCAGAATTGTGTTGGCCATAAAATCTTAGCATTTTGTTGTTCTTTTTTGAGTGCTTACCACCAATGAGACAGATCCCTTGAAAGACTTAAAAAATGTTTACGTATCATCCTCTCAGTGCTGATTTTAAAGTGAGAGATTTACTTCACATTGATGTGAATTTTCATCTTTGAGCTAGATATCAATCTTTATATGAATGTATTGCCACTGACTGCAGTTCATTGTAATGAGCATAGGTGATGTGATTACTTCTACTCAGTCATTTCAGTTAAAATTTGGTAACTTTTACCGATTTTACCAATTTGTTTGGTAAAATTGATCATTTCTGTTTATATATAAATAAGTTGAAGGCAGAGATGGATATGTACTAATTTCTTAATTTAATATGTAGCTGGTCTATAGTGACTGAATTGTACTTTGCAGGAAACATTTACATTAGTGTTAAAAATCTTTGAAGTTCCGTTAATTTTTTGACAAACTTTCCATTATTATTACCAACAGTATCCTGTATATTATTTTACCTGTTGTTATTTTAATGGTTGAGAGAAACTTCTTCAAGGTTACATAGCTTATAGGGCAAGGTTGGAATGAGAAGACAGTGTTCTTGACTGCCACTCCAGGGCTGCTTGCCCTGGCACTGTAGTTTTTAATATGCCTCTGCCCTCCAGATTTGCTTTTCTATGCACAGATGGGTAACTCCATTTACACCAGGAAAAATAAGTGAGAGGACAGGAAAACATACAGTTAAGATATGGATTTTGCATTCCTTGGCTTATTTTCACAAGTCTCAAGATCTATTGATAGCTTAGAAGTCAATACAATGGCACTGTCTTATAGTACTCTTGGATTGCTTCCCAGTTTCATATCCTTTTATTGTGCATTTGAGATTCAGTCTTAGAAGACATTGCATTTTAGATACATGTTCACCCATCTGTAATAAGAATGTTGTACATGCACAAGGTCCTGTGATGCTGGTACCTTTGGAATATATAGTAAAATATAAATCATTATAGCCAGTCTTAAATTATATAAAGAAGTAGCATTAGAAAGAAAAATCAGAACAAAGGAGCTAGTTCCTCACTTCCTTTTGGATCATTATATACCAGACAGGAACAAAATTTACAGTCTGTTACTTTAGATATCTTTTCTTTTTCATTGATGTAATAGTTTTAACACAAAACTAGAACCTGCTGATAGAACCCAAGCAGGATATTGTTTATGGGATGTGCTTCCTCCTCCAGTCTGTCAAAGTACTTGAGGGATAATGCTAGACATTTAAAATGACGGTTCCTGACAGAGTGGTAACTTACTGTCTTTTGTACACATAGCTTTATGGCTGCCATTTTAATCATATATACATACACATAGATAAAAAATACATATATTTGCATCAGTGCTGTAATTCGATAGCTTATTCCTGAGTTGATTCTGTGGCAGGTTAATAGATAAGTTCTGTTGTCTAATAAGCGAGTGCTGTTACCTATGCAGTCAGCCCCATCTGCAATGCATGCAAAGTCATTTGTCCAACGCGAGAACAGAGCGGACACTGTGAGCCTTCCCACCTCTGATGGCTTCCTGCTTTCCTTCTGCCCCTTAGAGTAGGCCCAAAGATGGACAAGGTTCAGTACCTTGCGTTAGTAGCTGCTCCTCTAATCTCCCTCATTTCTGATTTGGATAGTTCTCCTTGCAGAGAGGATTCATAATGTTTGTCTGTTATTAATGTCCTTTCATACAATGAGGTGGTTTGTGTGGCGTACCAAAATGCATGCTTGAAAAAGAATAAAATTATAACCTGGGTGATAGGTGCACCAAAATCTCAGACTTTGCCATTACACAATTCATCCTTGTAACCATAAAACACTTGTACCCCAAAAGCTATTGAAATAAAAAAAAGAAAAAAAGAAGAGTGAAATCATAAACCAAGTGCTGTTATATCATAGATAGTATTTGTGCATCTCTACACACCCATCATCTGTTTCTAAACACAAACACACATATGTGCACACATTCATTCAGCAAAGATTAATTGAGTTACTATTGTTTGTCCGTATTGATTATTGATTGGTCAATAAACACAGCCTTTTCCCTGTGGCCAATCATGATCCCTGTTCAGCTGAATTATTAGAGCAATTATAGTTGTCTACATTCTTTCAGATGTTCCAAGGATTCTGCTGGCATAGTCTTTTGAGTTAACATGATGCTTTCACATTAATAGAATGGGCATTGGATGACTTCTTTAAAAGGCAGAACAGATACCCTGAAAACAACTCTTTTAACAAAAAATCTGAGTTGCTACCTGGAATTCCTAACATAAAGAGCAAAGTGTTTAAAGGGCTTTTTGAATGTGTTTAAGAGGGAATGATTTCATAAATTTTGTCTTAAGGATTCGTAAGCAGAGTGGAGCGCCTTCTCACCCTCCCTTCACATACACAACGGCTTTCCCAGCATATATCCGGTGCTCAACATCCCGCAGTGATTCTGTTTCACTCTTGTTAAACCTCCAGATGTGGCCAGGCTTCAGGCATGCTGGGAGGAATTTAGGATAGCAGTCAGCAGTGAGGGACTGAGGCAGTTTACAGAGGGTAGAGTGTTGGGGGTTGCCCCTCAGGAGAGTCAGTCAAGCATAACTAGTAGTGAGTTTGCCAGCTGGCCTGTGCTCAGCAGGGGAGGGGCCCCAGACATGGGCCTGGGGAACAGCAACAGCCTCTCAGTCCTGAGAGAGAGCAGCATGGCAGGAGAAACGCAGGGGCTCTGGCCTTTTTACTCAGGCAGGGAGCAGAGATGCAGGAAAGGATGTGATGCTAAACCACAGAAAATAAGGTTTAAATCTTAACTGCCTTGGCCAGGCATGGTGGCTCATGCCTCTGTAATTTCAGTACTTTCAGAAGCCAGGTTAGGAGGATTATTTGAGCCCTGGAGTTTGAGACCAGCTTAGACAACATAGTGACACCTCATCTCTACAAAAAATAATCAAAATTAGCCAGGTAAGGCTGTGCATGCCTGTGGTCCCAGCTACTTGGAAGGCTGAGGTGGGAGGATCACTTGAGCTCTGGAGGTTGAGGCTGCAGTGAGCCATGATCACACCACTGCACTCCAGCCTGGCCATCAGAGTGAGACCCTGTCTCTTAAAAAAAAAATCTTGACTGCCTTAGGTGGGATTGATCCTGTGCACTATGGGCGGATAAGCCTGCTAAAAGAGGCCAGGAGGCCCAGATGTGAGGAAGAAGAGGGAAGGGGGTTAGGGACCAGGAGCCAGGCCAGGTCTGACAACACTCAGTTACACACTGAGCCAACCTACTTTTGCCCTCCCTCCTTCCCCCCTCCCCATCTTCCCTCCTCCTTCCCTCTTCCCTCCCTTCCTTCTTTACTTTCTTCTTTCCTTTCCCTGTTTCCCTCCTTCTTTCTTTTTCTCTTTCTCAGTCAACAGCAAATACTGATTACCTCTTGTATACTAGCCTTGAAGTCAGTGTAGGTGAGATTCTTAGAACTAAGTGCAGCCAGAGGCATAAGTACTTATTTACACATTAATATCTTAAGAACTAAATAGGTTCTTCATGCAGGGAAAACGAAACAGAACAGTGAAAGTCAACAGTTTATAGTGGTCAGGGAAGACTTCCCAGAAAAGGTGACACAGGAGCAGTCTTGAATGATGAGTAGTAGTTTTCAGGAAACAGAACGTCATGATCTATTCAGATGTATCTCCTACTCTTTGCTGTAGAGATCTTGCTCTGCCATCTCCTCACTGTTCTGCCATCATATCATCCAGGCCTTGGTTAAGCCGTTTTCTTTGACAGTCCCAGCATGCCACTTAAAATGGAGTGAAAAGTGTTAGGGCAGAACTGAAAAAAGGAACTCTGGCTGGGCGCGGTGGCTCAAGCCTGTAATCCCAGCACTTCGGGAGGCCGAGACGGGCAGATCACGAGGTCAGGAGATCGAGACCATCCTGGCTAACACGGTGAAACCCCGTCTCTACTAAAAAATACAAAAAACTAGCCGGGCGTGGTGGCGGGCACCTGTAGTCCCAGCTACTCGGGAGGCTGAGGCGGGAGAATGGCGTGAACCCGGGAGGCAAAGCTTGCAGTGAACTGAGATCCGGCCACTGCACTCCAGCCTGGGCGACAGAGGGAGACCGTATCAAAAAAAAAAAAGAAAAAAAGAAAAGAAAGAAACTCTGGTGCTGGTGATGTGGGTAGCAAACCTCCATCAGAGTAACGTGGGCAAAGTCTGGTGGTCATCGCCAGTGCGAGCTCCTCCCTGCTTTACTTTCTCTTCTGATTACCTCGCCTGCTTGTCAAGTCTAGGGACCATCTCTGCAGCTTCTCATTCCAGTTAGATTTCTAGTATGTGTTTTCTTCATTCTACATGAGCTTGTCTAATTCTTGTTCTTAAAAGTTTAACTTAGCCATGGTAGCTCTAGTCTTGCCTGCCGTTTGTCATTAGGCCTTCTAGATGCTCTTCCTGGTGGAGGAAGGTGAGGTGGGGAGGGTTCAAAATCCAAGCCATGCATCTGCTTTGATCTCTCCTATGGTAACGGCAATTCCACGGACATAATTTGTTTATTACACTTCCAACTTTGGTTACTGTGATCCCTTCATTCTAAAGCTAAACTTCAAAGTTATTCATCATATTTACTACACATGCTCCCAATTCTAAGTGAACTTTCCCATCGAAAATCCCTGTTGAAAGGCCAACCCTATGCAGATTAAATGCTCCTCATTGTAGCCATACCTGAGCCTGGAAGTGTCTATTCCTCCATTAAGGCAGAAACTTCCTGAGAGTGGGTAATTTCATATTCATCTTTATACCCCTGGCTCATTCTATCACATATAGTAGATGCTTTGAGATATTACTCTGTCTCATCCTGGATTCTCAACATGTTTATATAGTTTGGTTTTGACCAGTTTACTTTGGAAAGTTAATCTCTTTATCTTCAAGTGATTTCTAAATGAAAAAAAAAAAAACCCCAAACTTGAGAAATGGTTATAGCAGGCAACCTGAGGATGATATTCATATTTATGCAGTAATTATTTTTATCATAGTATTATCTTTTAGTTTTAAAAAGTTTGTATAGCCAGGATCTCGTATATTTACATATATTTACTTTAAATGGGCAATAAAGAGAACAATATGCAATTGAATATGCATATTCATATTGCACATGGAGAAATGAAATACAGAAAATTTACATTCTATAGATCACATGGAAAGAGGGAAAGCCTGTTGTTTCATTCATGTTTTACCATATTGAGGGTATTTCACCAGTTACGTCATTCTCCTTTTTCATAGTTTGATTTTAATTTATTAATAATTTGTCTTTTGCATACTACAAGTAACTTGTCATTGACATCATATTACTAATATGTATACTCGTGTTATCCTACAATGCGTTTCTATTTTCTTTTTTGTTTTAGCTTCAATAAGATTTAACTAAAGAAAAATTGTATGTGTTGGTGCTCTTAACTGGATACTCTTTTAAGGTCACTTGTTTCCATTTTGCTTTTGATTTTTAGAGTTTGCCTTTTAAAAATTAGTTTTATAATTGGTATATATTATTTATATTTGTATGTTTCTTTCATAATTAACTGTTTTTTAAACAAATAGATGTTTAGTCATTCTTTCAGAAAATGTTGAGATTAGTAAATTATGCTCAAAGATAGGAATCAAAGGTTGTAAAGAAAAAAAATAACAATAATAGAAACCCTCTTTTCAGATGTGGAAATACCTTGGTAAAAATTCTAGGCTCTTAAAAGTTCTCTCACTGTGTTGGGCTAGCTAAATGACACCTAAATGGTTGGAAATTCAGATAATAACTACAAACAAATATGTTAAAGTTAGGAAGTACTCTAACAGGTGCCAGGATATGTCTACATATCTTCTTAATTATATAGTAGCTATAGTATAATGCTTGTGTAGCTTATCTACTTGTGTTAAAGGTAAAATCTTTTTAAAACTATAAAAAAGAGAAGTTTATTGAGTTCCTGATTTAAACCACTTATCCCCAAAGAGTCTCTGAATGCGACCTATTAGTACACAGTAGGAAACAAATTGCAAGCAAAATACTGCAGGTCAAGCCTATTATGTTTTGGGATGACTACATTATATTCCTTCAGTTTATGGAAAAGATTTTTTTTTTTTTTACTATCTGATGTAGCTCCACAGTAATACAAGGTGGGGCAATTTCTTTGGGAGCCACTTTTATAGTCTTTTTTGTTTTTGGCACTGTTAAGAATCCTCTTCTTCATTTACCCCTCAAACTGAAGATACTATAGGGATGAATGAATTTGGCCAGTTCTTGATGGCAACAAATTCAAGATTTTCAGGGTCATGTCACAGGCACTGCAGATCCCTCAGGTTACATGATCCTTTATTGCTGCAGCTCTGTCTTTGGTCAGAAGTCATTTTTTTTTTAATGAGTTAGGACAAATTTATTGTTTTGTGTACTAGTTTCCTCTTCTAAAATGATGGTTATAATGATACCTAACTACTTCTACAGGTGTGGAATAACTAATTGCCCTCTGTAAAATGTTTTTCAACTACAAAGTGTTAGATAAATGATTATTACTCTAGTTGTCATTATCATTAATGTTACAGTGTAAACCTGAAAGATGAAAGGTGCTGAATTGCAAGATATGGTGATGGTATATCCAAATAAAGGGGAATAAACTGAATTGTTGGATAACACAAATCCAGATATCTGAGTATAGTAGAAGAGAATTTGTTTTACAGAAAGATAATATAGATATCTGTGCTTTAATTAACCCCTCAGAAATCTGAGGATTTTACATACAAAGATAGAGGAATATTCTAACAGTAGTTCATTTCATCTGTATGTATAATGGTCATCATAAGGAAGCTTCTTTCAAGTATTTAAATACCCAGAGTCAAAAATAATTATATACTAGAGTATGAAGAATTCCAGCTTCATGCAACATTACCAGTCTAGGAGAAGGTGAGCTTAATGCAGTCTTCAGGACAGGACAGATGATGAGGCCATCTCTTAAGGTATGTGAAAGGAAACCAGAAGCAGTAGCATTTTTCTATTCAGGCACATGCTTGGCGCTGGGGAGGAACAAGGGATCCCACAGAATGAGTTAATGGCCCACCCAATGTGTGTGTCCAGCAGGCAGTCAGGCCTGGAAAAAGAAGCAGGGAAAGAAAAACCTAGCAGAAGCTTAGAGTACACAAGGGAAGGGTGGTGCTGCAACCTGGAAGGTGACAGGGAAGACCAGGTATCCTCACAGGGCCACCTGACCGTGAGTTTAAATGGCAGCAGGAGAGACCTGGCAATAGCCTGGAGCCCACTGAGGTCAGTATACAGACCCCAGGTCTGAAAGGGTGACCCAAGTCAGATTAGCTCAGAGAAGGTTGAGGCTGCTAGAGAATCTGAGTCTCCAAAACTGGCTTTGGGACTCGAGTTGAGTGGAGCTTATGCATGGGGAGAATCAGTGGATTCAGCTATGAACAACTGGGAGAGAGATGCAAGAAGACTAAGAAGTGTACAATATTGGGACATTCTCCAGGAGAAGATGAACAAGAAGTGGTGTTTCACGAGTTGTAGCTAAAATACTCTCTCAGCTTCTGCCACATGGTTATTTCTGAGTAACGAAAAGCTCTCAGAAATAGCCATGAGGGGCACAAAGCCCCCACTAGACTAAAAATCCACTAACTCTGCAACTTCCTGGATGCGGAACACACCAAAGGCCTCACACTTATAAATGTGGTATGATGTCCATGCCTGCCGGGTCAGTTTTGCAGGACATAGACCAAAAAGACTTTTACAAAGCTCCAGATTTCATTTCTAGTATGATTGGAAAAAGCATAATTTACCAGTCAGATTTTGTTAAACAAGGAATAATTCTACATCTCCATTAGTACAAAAGCCTTGCTCTGTCATTAGATTATCTCTACATAGGAATCTTCTAGCAGGCCCCTCTGCATGCCCTGGATGGTTGGGCACTATCCTTACTGTGTCTCCATCAAAGTCACTGAATTTTCTTAGGTAACTATCTCTCTTCCCTCTAAGATTGCATATTTCACAATGACATGGACTGTTTCTATTTTGTTCACTTGCTGAATCCTCAGAATCTTGTAGAAAATTTGACATGTAATAGGCACCTGCCAACTAGCTGTTGGACAGATGGCTAAAGAAATGATGGTAATAACTAACCTTTATGGGGTGGTGCTCTGTCCCAGACACTGTGTAAGAATGGCACATACATTATCTATGATAATTATCTAAATATTCTGAATAGATAGGTATTATTCTTCTCATTTTACAGATGGAAGATCAAAAGCTCAGTGAGGTTAGGATGAATAAAATATTGGGTAGACCCAGTATTTTAACTAAAACTCTCCAACTCCAAATCTTCCTCTTTTAATCATTGTACTGTAAGTTCATGAGTTCAAATTAACTTAGTACTACTTAGGGGAATAAGGAGTATATCCATGGATTTATATGTCTCTAAACCCTCGTATTCTGATTTTTTCTGGGCAACCGGTTTTCTTCTTTGAATTTCCAACTTATCCTTATGTCTAATTCTCATCCTCTGGAAATAGCTTTACCCCTAAGAGTTATTTTCTGGGAATAGAAGAATCAGTGGTGCTAAGCTAGGAATTTCTAGGCTTGTCTCTCCTTTTTTCTCAGTTTGAATCTTCTACAGTACCTGTTCTTTAACCTTCATTCTGATAAAATAGTATTTTCAATAATCAGAATTTCTGAGAATTTTTTTGTATTTATAAATAACAAAAATAAGCTATAAAGTTGAAGTCCTCTTTGACTTCTTTTCTCAATTTCATTTTTCTTTCACAGAAAATCATTATCATTTGGTGTACAACTTTTGTTTGTCATAATTTTGTATACATATGTATCTGCAAATAACAGACAGTATTGTTTAAAAATGTTGCATAAATATATTATGGGCATTCTAAAATTTGTTTTTATTTTATTTTATTATTTTGCTAAGCATTGTTTAAAAATGTCTTCATGTAGATATAGAAACCACTAATTACAAAATGATTACTCTAAGGATACTTTTGGTTTAATTGATAATGGCTTTATGCCTATAAAATTCAGTTCTATTTTTGAAAAGTAGCTTTTAGGAACATATGTACCAGTTATACAAGAATATATCTTCATAGTCCTGGTACAGCTAGTCTTTCTAATGAAGATGATAAAAGTGGGAAAATTTGAAGTATGTACAGTATATAGTTTTGGAAGGCAGCAGCAGTACTAAATCTCAACTCCCACAAGTTTAGATGTGCCAGGGTAGTATATCTGGATAATATTTAGGTTGGTGCTCTTAAATCTGTCTAGTGTTTCTTTGCATATATCAAGGAATACTTGTCTTTGGCCTAAAATTTTTTATGCCAATCTTTATACTCGAGAGTTCAAAGGATATGCCAATGGTTAATTCATCCTTTAAAAAATAATACAAGATAACTTTGATAAAACACCTAAAAAGTTCTTAAGTTTGTCTCTTTTCCCTTGAACAGGGAGAAGAACTCTATTACAAGTATTATCTTAAATATGCTCTGAATTAATGGTTCTAAAATTTGAATGTGCATCAGAATTGCTTGGAGGGCTTGTTAAAACACAGATTACTGGGCCTTATGCCCAGAATTTCTGTTTTAGTAAGTCTGAGGTTAAGTCCATGAATTTGCATTTCTAACAAGTTCCCTTTTAATGCTGACCCTGCCAATTTGGGGACCACGCTTTAAGAATTACTGCTCTAAATAAAAATGAATAAAGAGGGGACTTTAGGTTATGGCAGAGTGAGGAAGTTGATAAATCCTCTCTCCAAAAAAAGCAGCTAAAGGCTGGACAAAAAATCCCCAACAAAATAAAATCATAACCATTTTAGTACTCCTAACATCTAAATAGAATATAACAATTTGAGAAGGATTTATGCTTCAACAACTGCTGAACTTCATAGTTGGAATCTACAGCAACCTTGTTCCCACCCTCTCCATTTGGTTGTATGGAAAATCTGCAAGGGTTGGGAGTTTTGGGGCGTGGGCAGGTTGTGCCTCTGTAGTCAAACAAGACTCATGGACTTTGAGTCATGAGTGATTAATATGCCCTGAAGAGTTGTCAATGAAAGTGATGATCTTGGCCAGATGCGGGCCAAAAGCCTGAAGTGGTGGTTGTGGTTGGGACCAAGATATTTCCGGCTACCACTGAGCACATGCACAGTGGATACCAAAGAGACCCTAAGCTTTTTATATACTCTTGTCCAACCCTCAGGCTGTACACATGTGCATAGGAGGCACAAAAGGCCAAGCAGACTATAAAAGCCAGAGAAGACTTGAAAATGGCCTGAACCGTGGAATGCACTTCCCTACCCATATTAAGATCTGATAACAGAGAACGGAAGTCTATCTGACTCAATATATTTGTGCAAAAGGACTATCCAGTCATTGGCTGAAAACTTAGCTACAATGAATCAGGAGTAACCGTTGGGAAGCCAGAATTAAAAATAAAAACAAGAATAAAAAAAAATCCAAGTGAAGACGTCAGAGACTGCTGATCATGAAGGAGATGTATTTTACTGATTTAAGCCTGGATAAATTACCAAACAAAATAAACAACCACAAAACCTTCCAGCACCAATAACCTTTAGATAAAAAATAATGGTGTTCCGGCCGGGTGTGGTGGCTCACGCCTGTAATCCCAGCATTTTGGGAGGCTGAGATGGGCAGATAAGGAGGTCAGGAGATCGAAACCATTTTGGCTAACACAGTGAAACCCTGCCTCTACTAAAAAATACAAAAAATTGGCCTGTTATGATGCCACGTGCCTGTAGTCCCAGCTACGTGGGAGGCTGAGGCAGGAGAATCACTTGAACCCCCATGGAGGCTGGGGGAGGTTGCAGTGAGCCCAAGATCATACACTGCCACTCCAGCCTGGGCTGACAGATTGAGGACCACCTCTCCCTTTCCCTTCCCCTCCTCCTCCCCTCTCCTTCCCCTCCCTCCCCCCTCCCCTCCCCTCCTTTTCTTTGACAGGCATTTAAAGAAATACCTGTCAAATTGTTAGCTGACCACTAAGCTAACAGCAGAGACCTCAGTGACCACACGTAACAAAGAACACAGTCTTCATGCAAATGGTTTAGAAAAATCACTGAACAATCAAAACCCATGACAGGAGCCAACAATAAACCCAAGGGAGGGAGAGAGAGCAGAATCTGATTTTCAGAGATTTGGCATTAGAGTATTTAAAGTTCACTTTTCATCAGAAAATTACAAGGCAAGCACCTCCATGTTCTAGGCACTATTCTAGGTAGTAGCAATATACCTATGAACAAAGTGGACAAAAATCCCTGTTCTTGTGAAGTTGACATTTTATTAAATAAATATATTTATTCACTAAGGCCTTAGTTTTTCAGCATCTGATTATGGTAATTTTCAAACACATAGAAAATTAAAACAATTTCACAGTGAATTGTTCATATGTATACCACCCAGATTCTACCATTGACATTTTACTATATTTGTCCTATCTTGTATGTATCCATGTAGCCATCTATTTATCCATCTACCAATCCATCCTTTTTGCTTATAGCATTATATTTAAGACCACACAATGAAAACAACCTAAGTGTTCAATAGTAGGGGATTAGTTAAATAAATTTATGTATTTCCACTCAATGGAATCATATGCAACTATTAAAACTTATAATTTTCAGATGGAGGAAAATCTGTATCTAGTTTTAGGAGAAAGAATAGGATATTAAACTACTCTGCATTTTATTTTAACACTATAAAACAAACTATACAAATCAAAAGAGCCATAAGCTATTATAGAAAAAGGAAGGATGCTTTATCTGTTAGGCTAGAGGGTTTTTTGTAACTATTTTTTCCTTACCCCTTTTTTGATTTTCATTAATGTTGTTATTGCATTATTTATTCAATACATGCATTTATAATTTTTTAATTGTGACAATAAAATCATTAACTATAATGTGCATCCAAACTATTCAGCAGGACATGGAGAAAATTGTAATATATTTGATTAACTAATTGCATATTGGATATTTTCTAGTACCTAGATATACAAAGATGAATAAAATGGGCTATTCCTTGCCCAATAGAAGTTCACAGTATGTTAGAGACTATGTATCTCCATAAAAGAATAACTATATGATGAACAATAATTGTGTTGTGTATATATTTTTTTATTATACTTTTAAGTTCTAGGGTACATGTGCACAATGTGCAGATTTGTTACATGTGTATACATGTGCCATGTTGGTGTGCTGCACCCATTAACTCATCATTTACATTAGGTATATCTTCTAATGCTATCCCTCCTCCCTAACCCCTCCCCACAATAGGACCCAGTGTGTGATGTTCCCTTCCTGTGTCCAAGTGATCTCATTGTTCAGTTCCCACCTATGAGCGAGAACATATGGTATTTGGTTTTCAGTTCTTGCGATAGTTTGCTGAGAATGATGGTTTCCAGCTGCATCCATGTCCCTACAAAGGACACGAACTCATCCTTTTTTATGGCTGCATAGTATTCCATGGTATATATGTGCCACATTTTCTTAATCCAGTCTGTCACCGATGGACATTTGGGTTGATTCCAAGTGTTTGCTATTGTGAATTGTGCCGCAATAAACATACGTGTGCATGTGTCATTATAGCAGCACAACTTATAATGCTTTGGGTATATACCCAGTAATGGGATGGCTGGGTCAAATGGTATTTCTAGTTCTAGATCCTTGAGGAATCACCACACTGTTTTCCACAATGTTGAACTAGTTTACAATCCCACCAACAGTGTAAAAGTGTTCCTATTTCTCCACATCCTCTCCAGCACCTGTTGTTTCCTGA
>NW_016814002.1:305185-311898 GCF_001698545.2 Rhinopithecus bieti
GATGGGGATGGCATTGAATCTATAAATTACCTTGGGCAGTATGGCCATTTTCACGATATTGATTCTTCCTATCCATGAGCATGGTATGTTCTTCCATTTGTTTGTGTCCTCTTTGATTTCACTGAGCAGTGGTTTGTAGTTCTCCTTGAAGAGGTCCTTTATATCCCTTGTAAGTTCTTATACACCAGTAACAGACAAACAGAGAGCCAAATCATGAATGAACTCCCATTCACAATAGCTTCAAAGAGAATAAAATACGTAGGAATCCAACTTACAAGGGATCTTGTATATATTATGTAGTAATTAAGAGTGGCTTTTGAACTGATTCTTTAGATTTGCTTCCAAGACCCATTTCATACCAGCTATTTGATATTTGGCAAATTATTTAATCTCAGTTTGCCTGAGTTTCTTATCTCTAATGAAGTTAAAAATACTTCTTACTCCTCACATTTATGTGAGGATTAAATGAATTAATACAAGTTAAAAGCTCAGAATAATCTCTGGCACATTATAAATAGTAAACAAATGTTAGCTATTTGGTTATTATTTTAAATATTAACATATTGTTAAGATTTAATATTAATATATTGGTGTTAAGATTCTATAATAAGTTAGATTTTTCTTCAGAACTTCTACTGATTATGTATTTATACATATTTTAGTCCATATATGCTGATACAGTGAAGTAAAGATAACATATTTATGTTTGGATGATCAGATATTAAAGTTGCAAATTTTGCTTCAGCCCAGTATATTTATATTCCTTTTTAAAAATATTTATTGGCAAAACATAGTTAAAATATTTCAACCCTTTAGAAACATAAGGTGGAACTCATTTCTAAGTTAAAAAATATTTAAGGCTATTTTAGGGTACAGATTGATTCTCTTAGAAAGTCTTATGCTTTCTATTATCTTAGCATTGGTGTTCAAGTCGTATAAATTTATGGCAGCATTTGGATCTAGCTCAAGGTTTAAATTTGATCAGGATATGTGGTCAGATTAAAAGCAGTTTCTCCTTAGCTCTAAGCCTAGTGTCAATAGAAAACTATATTGAAAATAAAAATGTCTCTTGGGTTTTCAGACTATATTGTGTAATTCCATGGTAAATACAAATATACATGTTTTGTGATTAATAAAAGAGAAAACATGAAAATTTAGATGCTTACTTCCTAAATTACCAAAGTGAAAAGAGGACATTTATTTTGTATGTCTTTACCTCACTTCCACAAGGAATTTAAGATGGAACAGTTGCCAGTTTATAATTCTCCTCTTGAATATTTTAGTGTCATTAAATGGGAATAATTTGGATCACATACAAGATTATGATGGAAATGATAGAATGATGTAATGACTTTGGAGCGAGTTTTGTCTTGTCTCAGGAGAACTTATAATTGGATTGTGTTTATGGAAGAAGATGAAGAAGAAGAGACACAAAAATGGAATAACTGTTTTATCTTCATCTGACTCTCTATTCTTGTCACAGTTTTTATCTTCAAGAGGGCACAAATAGCCTCTATCTGATTTCCCTATCCCATGCATGGAGTCTTCTTAAAGTTTTTTCATGAAGTAGAATTTTATTTTTAAAATTCTGTTCTATTCATCATGTGTTATTTTAAATGAGTTTCACAGAAATACTCTGAAGCTGAAGAGGTTGTTTTAATAATCTGATGTTACATGATAAGTACTGGAAAAGGTGGATGCAGGGAGTGGATGGTATGGTAAAATGCTGTGGGGTGTAGGTCCTGAACTGCAGGTTGGTAAATGTTTTTTTGGTATGTCAGGAGATAATTTAAGCTTACTTATATGATTGCTCTATTCCCCATAATCCTTTGCGATGTTTGGTGAGACAGAATGAAAAAATTCCAGGTCTTAACTGTTTGCTAGTGTACTGATTTTTCTTAGAGCTGATGCTTTTGGTTATTAAGGAAGTCTGGATAGTGATGAAGACAAGTGTTGACAGGAGGGAGGCTGAAGATTAGGGTTATTTTTTGAGTAAGAAAACATATCACTTAATTGCACACTTAAAAATAACTGAAAGAGTGTATTTGGATAGTTTGTAACATAAAGGGTAAATGCTTGAGGGGATGGAAACCCCCTTCTCCATGATGCTGTTATTTCACATTGCATGTCTGCATCAAAACATCTCATGTACCCCATAAATATATGCACCTACTAAGTACCCACAAACATTAAACATTTAAAAATTAAAAAATACGTATGTTCATACTCTTTAGGAAAAAAGACTACTCCCAGTTCCGCTAATATCTGTGATCTTTTTGGATACTTTACTCCTGAAAATGGCTTTGATGGCTTCATTAGAAACAACCTAAAATATTTCTTTTCCATAGTGAATAAATTCTGAAAGATATTTCTCCTCATAAAATTTAACTAATTAACCTAAAGCCATCCTGGGAATATTTAAACGCTGTGTCTGTTGTGTTTGATTTAGGAAAAAGGACAACCCTAGATTCCAATATTTTTCAGATTTTGCACTATAAATTTATTCATATATATTAAACAAAGTTGCTGATAGTAAAAAAAAGTTGTATATCCTATTACATGTGTGATTAAGTAATATCCTTTAGGACACAATAACAATTACGAGGTACAATAAAATTTCATTCTGTGCAGAGCTTTTCATGGAACCTCTAACCTCAATTCTTCCATAGCACAGTACTACACAGCGCAGTAGAGAAATATTTTTTCAACTTATTTAGTATTTGAGGTATAAAATCTGGAGGGGGAAAAATAAGAATTTCAGTTGGATTTGAAATGAGATGGAGAGTTAATGAAACAGAGAGATAGGCGGAATTCCTGGGGCTGTCAAGAGTAGGGAAGATTGAAGAGGCAAAAATGAATTTAAAGTGCTTAGGCAGATGCAAAGATATTCATGAAGGTCTATCATCCATGATATTAGTTAGAGCAAATAGGCAAACTTTCTTTTCTCAAAGGAAGATATAATTAAAGAAAAATTAAGGGGAACCTTGAGAGTGATTTGTAGGAATTCACATCAAGTGAGTGGTCCTGTTTCTCAGCTCATGCTGAAGCATTCCTCGTCTGTAATCTGAAGGGAAAGAGCATTGAATTCTTAAAGTATGGGAGTTTCCCCTTTGGAGGAATGAGAAGATGCAGTGTGCAGCTAACAACCAAGGCTTGGGAATGGAAGATGGGAAGAATCTGAAGAGCGTGGATGTATTAGGGCCATGTTAGACTGAATGAATGAAGTAAATACATGTTAGGGAAAAGTGGAAGGAGGAAAAAGTAAAATCAGTCAAGAATTCTAATTGCTTACTCATTTGGAAATGAATGGACGCTTATGAATGAGGCCTTGCTGCCCAGAAGCTAGGAAGTAGCTTAGAAGTCATTTCATGATGGACAAAGCAGTGTGCAGATTCCAGTCACTTGGGTCTGTCCTTGCTTCTCATGAGCACACACCACACACGTACTTGACCTGAGAGGAGATGTTCTTGTTGTAAACTAAGATTTTTTGTCCTCTCATGCCTCACATTATGTAGTTGCTGGAGGTGAAAGATCAAAGCTGGAAGAGTCATCTTTGAAGGGGAAACACCTTTCCTCACTCATTTTTAACATTTTTTTTCTGTCTGGGTTTCATCGAAAAACTATGCAGGTACCCAGAGCCCTAAGTTGTTGTGCCATCTGCATACCTGACATCATGTGCAAATAACAACAGATGATGGAATTTCATCTAGGGTCTGTTTGTGCCCAGGGAGACTTCATAGGCTCCAAATGCCTGCTTTTATCTTATACATCGAGAAGCCATTCAAACTTTCAGGGCTCTGCCAACTTGGCAAGAAGAAGAGTTGGCAAACTTCCCATGCTAGTTTTCTTTTAGTTTGAAGGTTTTGAAGTGGGTCTGAGGTTGTGATAAATGCTTGTGAGGTCTCTTATTTGTTGACTGTAAGCTTTTCATCATTTGACATGAATGAGAAACATCATTCCTTTGCAAGGATATTCCCTTTTTTCTGTTTCTTTAAAGTTATCTTAGAGACTTCTCAGTTACTGTATGAAACCATAAATTCTCTGAGCAAATGCCTGTTTTGACAGAGAGCTTTAAAGATACATGGCAAAAGTTTAAACAGGTCCTAACTGATGGGATTTAAATACTGTATATAGTAATTAAATAGTTATGCTAATAAACCCTAAAGCACTGCTTGCATTTTTCTTCTTTAATCTCTCAAATTTTTCTCCAAGACTCAAAATTCATGAATTAAATGAATTAGCCAAGGGAAATATAATTGTGTTAAATTTCCTAAGTGCTTTACACACTGATGGAAAAATTTAAAGTTTATGATAAATCTACAAATTATAGGTCGGGGTTCATTTTACCACATAGCTTCTTTAAAATAAAACTCCCAAGGATGGTAAAGGAATTGCATATAAATACTTGCTGCAGAAGTAAGAATATATAGAAAACTCACTACGTACTTGAGTCTATTTGATTTGGTATGTTTGGATGGCTCCTATATGAATAAAATAACATTACAACAAAACATTTTATGACTTTTTATTTGGATTGGTTATATATTGTGCATCTCAAACAATCTCTGTCTCCTTTAATATTCCTCTGTAAGTCACCATTATATGGTTTTAGTTCTTACATAATGGGATGCTATTAAATTTCTTCTCTCCCTTTTCTTAAAAAACAAAACAAACAAAACACTCCCCAAAATGCTATGCTATCTTTTAAATTTTACAACATTTTAGCCATGGGCTTCATATCCAGCTCAACGTTTATTGTCTTTCTACTTTTCTAAATGATTTAAGGTTTCTCTTTCTCACTGGACTTACCGTAAAGTAACTTCTTGCTCTTTTGTCACTTCCTGAACCAAAATTTCTGGCTTCATTACATTGTGAGAGACTTAGGACCAGAGGCAGAAGCGAAGCCTTGACTCTCTTTGAGGACTAGGATAATACGATATGGACATGGCAGGCTGCTGATATGTGAGCATACCATAAATAAAAGAGAAATATCACCAAGAAACCCTTACTCAGCCAGACTACATTTTCAGTTTCTCTTCCATCTAAGTGGAGACTTGCATCTAGTTTTCACCATTGGAATGTCAGATAAAATGATGTATATTCTTTCTAGCCTGTTAGGAAGCAGATGTGACTTCTCCATGCTGTCTTTTTCTGTCAGCTGACTGGCTATAGAAGACTCTCAGGACATCGCAATGTCATCATAGCCAGAAGATCAAAAAGAGTAGAGTTTCTGTGTCACCATGTGGAGAAAAGCTATCCACCAATCTGAAACAATTACGTTAGACTACCGCATGGGGACAAAATAAACCTCTGTTCTGTTAAGCCACTGAATTTTTTTTATAGCAGGTAATGTTATCTTTACTAATGCAGGGAAGAAGTCCTGCTGCTTGTCAGACTTAGAGGGACCCACTAATCCTGTTGAACCCAGAAGAACAGGAGGAAAGGTGCTCTAGTGTGTTGAATAGCACCAATACCTTGTGAATGAGAGAAGTCTGCTTGAACAAAACACCTAGGATACAATGGATGCCTTCTACAACTTCCTCAAATTATTGACCATAAAACAGAGAAAGCCTCCTCTAGGACTTCCGTGGTAGATTTTCCACTTCTTAAGCAATAGCATCTGCTTAGTGAATATATCTGCTAAAGAAAAATCCAGGCAAGGTAATATTCACGTTTTATTTAAGAATATTCTAGATGAGGAAGCAATAATTGAACAACAAGAAGTATAGGTTGTTGTTAAATTAGTGCTAATAGAGAAACTGGAAGAGAACTTTATCAAAAAGAGAAGTGCTCTCAAGAAGAATGAAGAAAATCATGAAAAAAGAACATTCAAAAGTATTCTGGAACTTAAAAAACCTGAAAATTCTACAAAGCTCAATAGATGAGCTGAAGAAGAAAGTAACTGTGCTATTTATGATGTACAATTAATGTTAGGAATAACAAGTAAAAGAAATATTTCACAATACAGTGCAAAAATAGAAATAAAATCCACTTAATTGTCAAACTAACTCTGAAAAACTGTGGGGAATATACATAGAGAGATCCAGCGTTTCCACTTCTGGCTCTGTATCCAAAGGAATTGAAGTTGGTGTGCCAAAAAGACATCTGCACTTCCATGTTTATTGTACCATTATTCACAATAGCCAAGATATGGAAGCAACCCAGTGTCTATCCATAGATGAATGAATAAAGAAAATGTGAGATACACACACATGCATGCACACATGCATGTGGGTGCACGCACGCATACACACACACTGGAGTACTACACAGCCTTAAAAAAGAAGAAAATTCTGACATTTGTGACAACATGGATGGACCTGGAACATTATGCTAAGTGAAATAAGCCAGGCACAGAAAGACAAATACTGCATGATCTCACTTATATGTGGCATCTATAAAAGTCAGTCTCACAGAAACAGAGAGTAAAAAATGTTACCAGAGCCTGGATGGGGATTTGGGGAGAAGAGGAGCTGTTGACTGAAGGATACTAAATTTCATTTAGACTAGACTAATAAGTTTTAGTGATCTGTTTCACTGCATGGTGAATGAATGATAAGGTATTATTTATTTCAAAATTGCTAAAAGAACTGAATGTTCCCATCACAGAAAAAAGTTGGTAAAGTGATAGATATATTAATTAGCTTGATCTTCTACTGTGTATACATAGATCAAAACATTGCATTGTACATTATATATTAATATAATATATT
>NW_016814002.1:311984-354484 GCF_001698545.2 Rhinopithecus bieti
CCCATTTGTCAATTTTGGCTTTTGTTGCAATTGCTTTTGGTGTTTTAGTCATGAAGTCTTTGCCCATACCTATGTCCTGAATGGTATTGCCTAGGTTTTCTTCACGGTTTTTATGGTTTTAGGTTTTACATTTAAGTCTTTAATCCATCTTGAGTTAATTTTTGTATAAGGTGTAAGGAAGAGGTCCAATTTTAGTTTTCTACATATGGCTAGCCAACACCATTTATTAAATAGGTAATCCTTTCCCCAGTTCTTGTTTTTGTCAGGGTTGTCAGAGATCACATGGTTGTAGATGTGTGGTGTTACTTCTGAGGCCTCTGTTCTGTTCCATTGGTCTATATATCTGTTTTGGTACCAGTACCATGATGTTTTGGTTCCTGTAGCCTTGTAGTATAGTTTGAAGTCAGGCACTGTGATGCCTCCAGCTTTGGCAACCTAGAGAATGGGAGAAAGTTTTTGCAATATATTCATTTGACAAAGGGCTAATATCCAGAATCTATAAGAAACTTAAATAAATTTACACGAAAAAAAAAAACCCTATCAAAAAGTGGACAAAAGATATGAACGGACACATCTCAAAAGAAGACATTTATGCGGCCAACAAACATATGAGAAAAAGCTAATCATCACTGGTTATTAGAGAAATGCAAATCAAAATCACAGTGGGATACCATCTCATGCCAGTTAGAATGGCGATCATTAAAAAATCAGGAAACAGATGCTGGAGAGGATGTGGAGAAATAGAAATGCTTTTATACTGTTGGTGGGAGTGTAAATTACTTCAACCATTGTAGAAGACAGTGTGGCGATTCCTCAAGGATCCAGAACCAGAAATATCATTTGACCCAGCATCCCATTACTGGGTATATACCCAAAGGATTATAAATCATTCTGCTATAAAGACACATGCACATGTATGTTTATTGCAGCACTATTC
Organism: Rhinopithecus bieti; assembly: GCF_001698545.2. NCBI lineage: Eukaryota > Metazoa > Chordata > Mammalia > Primates > Cercopithecidae > Rhinopithecus > Rhinopithecus bieti. Next base: position 312,922 of record NW_016814002.1, read on the forward strand.
CCAATAGCAAAGACTTGGAACCAACCCAAATGCCTGTCAGTGATAGACTGGATAAAGAAAATATGGTACATATACACCATGGAATACTATACAGCCGTAAAAAGGATGAGTTCATGTCCTTTGCATTTACATGGATGGAGCTGGAAACCATCATTCTCAGCAAACTAATACAGGAACAGAAAACCAAACATCACATATTTTCATTCATAAGTGGGAGTTGAACAGTGAGAATACATGGACACAGGGAGGGAACATCACATACTGGGGCCTGTCAGGGGGTGGGGGCCTAGGGGAAGGATAGCATTAGGAGAAATAGCCAATGTAGATGATGGATTGATGGGTGCAGCAAACCACCATGGCATGTGTATACCTGTGTAACAAACCTGCATGTTCTGCACATGTATCCCAGAACTTAAAGTATAATAAAAAATTTTAATTTGACATATTGTATATAGGATGAGGTAGAAGTTTATTTTTTTCCACATGTATTCCACTTATCAGTGCCATTTACTTAAAAATGTATCCNCCCAAATGCCTGTCAGTGATAGACTGGATAAAGAAAATATGGTACATATACACCATGGAATACTATACAGCCGTAAAAGGATGAGTTCATGTCCTTTGCATTTACATGGATGGAGCTGGAAACCATCATTCTCAGCAAACTAATACAGGAACAGAAAACCAAACATCACATATTTTCATTCATAAGTGGGAGTTGAACAGTGAGAATACATGGACACAGGGAGGGAACATCACATACTGGGGCCTGTCAGGGGTGGGGCCTAGGGGAAGGATAGCATTAGGAGAAATAGCCAATGTAGATGATGGATTGATGGGTGCAGCAAACCACCATGGCATGTGTATACCTGTGTAACAAACCTGCATGTTCTGCACATGTATCCCAGAACTTAAAGTATAATAAAAAATTTTAATTTGACATATTGTATATAGGATGAGGTAGAAGTTTATTTTTTTCCACATGTATTCCACTTATCAGTGCCATTTACTTAAAAATGTATCCTTTTCCCATTGATTTTAAATGCAGCTTTCATGATGTATTCTATCCTTTTCTGGTACATATTTTCTGGGCTCTTTTTTTAAACCAATATTTTGTCTATTCCAGTAGCCATATCATGTTGTTTGGTTATGATGTCTTCAGAGACTGTTACAATGTTTGGTGAAGAAAGTACTCTTTGTACTGTTTCCTTTTTTGCAAACATTTTTGACTTTCTATTCATTAACTGAATTTTAAAATCATTTGTCAGTTTACAATAGTTACTGGAAAACACTGACATTGTAATTCTATTTTCATTGCTTACTTTACATATTTTATATGATTTAAAACTTTTAAAATAAAGACATTATCCCTCCATTATGAAATTAATTTTACATATTTTATAATTTATATTGCTTTTGTAAGTAGGACTTTTTAAAATATCCATTATTATTTGATTATTATTTTGCTATCAGTGAAATGCTACTGACTTTTTTATATGTATATTTGGATCTAGCTCCTGTATTTAATTATCTAACTAACTCAACCTCTTTATTAAATTGGAAACAAAGGCTATCTTTTCTTCCCAATATTTTTACAAATTATGTCATTTTGGAGTCATTTCATTAGATAGAACTTCAAAGGCAATATTGAAATAATATGATAAAGCAGCCTTCTTTATTTTTTTCTTTATGTGAATGGAAATTGCTTCAGTGTTTTACTATATTTGGTGTTTGCTGCTGGACTTTGATAAATAGTCTTTAAGATGAATCCCCCTATCCCTGTGTTAAGTAGAGTTTTATTAAAGATGGCTACTGAATATTTCTAAATGTCTTTTAGGTGTTTATTGATACAATTATACTATTTTTCTCTTCTTATTTGTTAGAGAAGGTTATGGTATCCCAGAATCAGAGAGAGAAAAAGTCAAGAAGAAAAGAGTAGCACCTTTATAAAAATATGAAGCTGGGCTTATGCCCTTGTGAAACATTCAGCAAGAGAGATAAGACTAAAGTGTTTATATCAGCACTGCATAGGATATAATTCATATGAAATTATACAGTTAAGAGAGGAAGCGCAGATATGAGTGAGGTCTGGATTTCACAGGAAAGGCTTTTTGAAAAATCGCAATCCCTAAATCTGGAACAAGATAGGACAAGTTTATTCATGAAATTATGAAAGCAGAGAAAAGATTAAAGAACTGAAAATTGCATATATGTGGTAGCTAAAAAGCTATTCAGCCCATGGAAATGAAAATGCTGGTGACTTTAAATATATGAAAACAATACAAAAGATAATTTGTTCTTTTTCACTAGAGATAGACAAGAGAATGACTAAACTACTAAGTTAAACAAAGAGAATTATAGCAATGTAAAGTGTTAGTCACTGGAATCTTTTACCTCCCAAAACAGTTTTCTGCAATTTTAAAAACCTTCTGTTTCTTCTGCTTGAAAGCAAGGCCAAGGAGACTTTTCTTAGAATGAAGATTCATTGATTTTATGAAGTATATTCAGAAAAACCAGTTCTGCTGCTTAGTGATCTCTTTACTCCTGAAATCCTGAAGTGTCCCAGACTGTAGGGAATAAGATCAGAATGTGTAGGGTTTTTAGAACCTAGTAACACCATGAAATTGCACAAACTAGAGGGAAAGGACTGAACAGGCACTTTTCAAAAGAAGACATACATGCAGCCAAAAAGCATATGAAAAAATGTTTAACATCACTAATTATTAGAGAAATGCAAATGAAAGCCACAATGAGATACCATCTCACAACAGCCAGAATGACTATTATTAAAAAGACAGAAAATAACAGGTGCTGGCAAGGTTGCTGTTAAAAGAGGATACTTACATATTGCTGGTGATAACGTAAATTAGTTCAGCCACTGTGGAAAGCAGTGTGGCAATTCCTCAAAGAGCTAAAAACAGAATTACTGTTCAATCCAGCAATCCCATTATTGGATATATACCCAAAGGAATATAAATTGTCCTAACATAAAGACACATGCACGTGTGTGTTCATTGCAGCACTATTCATAATAGCAAAGACATATAATCAGCCTAAATGCCCATCAGCGATAGACTAGATAAAGAAAATATGGTACGTGTACACCATGGCATACTATGCAGCCATAAAAGGAATGAGATCATATCCTTTGCAGAAACATGGATGGAGTTGGAGGCCATTATCGGTTCCTGCATTTGCAGGAACAGAGAACTGAATACCGCATGTTTTCACCTATAAGTGGGAGCTAAACAATGAGAAAACTTGGACACAAAGAGGCTGACAACAGACGCTGGGGCCGTGTGGAAAGTGGAGAGTGGGAGAGGGAGAGAATCAGAAAAAAATATCTATCAGGTACTATGGTTGGTACCTGGGTGACTCAATAACCTGTAAAGCAAACCCTGTGACATGAGTTTACGTGTATAACAAACCTGCATGTGTACCCCTACACCTAAAATAAAAGTTTTTTTTAAGTGCACAAACTAGAGGCTTCTTTTAAAAGATGGTGGAGTGTAAAGCCAATTTATATGCACTAGCTTCTTTTGAAACCCGACAAAAACAACAAAAAAGAAAGAAAACTCAAGAAAACAGTTTATTTACCATAATTTGTTATTCCTGAATTATTTACTCTGATTTATTTCTTTGATGCTTATCCTTGAGTAGGTTTGTTTGCTTGTTGGTTTGAAAGACAAGCTCAAGATACTTCACTGTTTGAGGTTTTTTTTTTTTTGTTATTTATTTTTTCTGTTTCTGCAGCTTCTTTTCTGACCTAGTTGAACTACTTTTATTGATCAGAATTGGCATGTTACAATCTACATACTTCTCCACATATTAATCTTTCACTCTTTGCTCCCACTTTTTCATCTTCCCTTGTGAACTACCCATTCTTTATAATTCAGCTCAAATATTAATACAACCTACTTTATGTAAACTTTCCTGACTTCCCCAGGTAACAGAATTACCATTCAATCCAGCAATCCCATTATTGGATATATACCCAAAGAAATGTAAATTGTCCTAACATAAAGACACATGCACGTGTATGTTCATTGCAGCACTATTCATAATAGCAAAGACATAGAATCAGCCTAAATGCCCATCAGCGATAGACTAGATAAAGAAAACATGGTACATATACACCATGGTGTACTATGCAGTACGGACTGCATAGTAAAGGCTTTCCCTCTTTTTTACTACCTTTGTACCTTTACCATGTCTTTTTCTTCCACCTGTAGTGATAGGCTTTTACTTTGTTTTTTTCTTGTTTGTTATAGACCTAGTTGGGATCAGTCCCTTATCTACTTACCTCCTCCCCGAGAAGCTTCTTTCTTCAATCAGAGGCAATCTTAAACAGGACATTAGCACTAGATACACACAGACACAGACACAGACACAGATACACACACACACACACACACACACACACACACACACACACCCCAAACAGGTTTTCTTGAAGTTTTACTGAAAAATTCTGGGGAGACATGGAAGAGGATTAACATGATGTACTCCAAAGCACAGACTTAATAAAAGTGCACTGGCTACCTCTATTTTTCCCCAAGCAAGATACCTCATATTTTTCTTTCTCATAATGTCATCTCTTCCATATACTTTCTAAAATGTGCCCTTCCTCATTCTAAGCAGGTTGGTTGTCACCCTCAGCTTGCATAAGCCACCCAGCAGAGCAAAAGCCTCTGTTGTTTCTAAACCCTGCCCTCTCGGGGGCCTCTTTCCTGCCCCTAGGTTGCTTATCACAGTCTCCAGTTTTGAAAATTCGTCTCTCTCTCTCTTTTTTTTTTTTTGGAGCCAGTAAATAGCAACAGGAGATTAAGCTGCTAATAATAGCTAACATTTATAGTTAGCTTATTGTATGCCAGGCACCATACTAAGTACTTTATATATTACATTTAAATAAGATTATCTTTATATCCCTCTACCTGCAGGTTTGTCTCCTACAGAAGACTGAGCATTTGCACAGTGATGACTGTATTATTTTTCTCTGTATTCTTAATACTTAGCAACGTGCCTGGCACATAGTAAGCACTTCATAAATGCTTGTTGGATGAATAGTGTGTGTATATTGATGTAATGTAATTGGTGGTGAGAAGAATCAGCCTGTTCACAGTACCTTTAGTCATAGTTCTTTTTATATTTGTTTTTTGTTTTCACCTCACCATGGTTCTTTTCTGCTAATTCATCGTGTGATCAGTACAAGCCCTGGTTGTCACTCTATTATCCATGGATATTTTCAGTTCTTATATTCTGACAACCAGTTATTCCCTGGGAAGTCTTTTAATCGGGATTCTCTTTGTTTATATTGAAACGACTAATACCTTTCTCACACATCTCATTTCAGCAACATGAGTTGATGTTGTATTTTGGATCATGTATTTTGGACCAGGTGGCCAGGCGGCAGCACTCCCCACCAATGCAGACAGGTTAGATTTTCAGTCTGTGCTTGGTGCATCTCAAGGGAGTTAATGAAGTCTCCCCATCGAAGCCACTGTGATGAGAGGACAGGCAGGACTCCTGCTCCCTCCCAGCCTGCTCTGAGTTCTAATCCGAGTAGCTCTCCTTCTTTCTGGTTTACATATTCATCTTTTGGGTGAAATGGTGTTATATATAACATATTTGAAAACGATTGTGTTAAAAAAACTATTCTATTTAAAATATCAAGATAGCCATACATAACACACATAAATAGGTCCTCAACATTAGAAGGCTGAGTAGTATAGTCAACTGCTGAAAATAAATACAGCACAGCCCAACAAAAACACCTTTCCCCTCAAACACTAACACCACCACCACCAACAACAAAAAACCCTGAAACCAAAGCAAAAATGTAAGGGTGAAGACACATTTTCTAGATTGGTCAGTCACAGCAGTGTATTCAGAAGGCAGTTCTTCCTCTGGGTTTGAGAGGCCTGTCGCCATGTATACAGAAGCTATCTTAGGTAAGATGCCTCTAGGTGCCAGAGGCCTTTGGCCTGTACTGCATAGGCCCTTTCTTGTTAGTGGAATCTCAAATTCATTTTCTCTCCAACAGGCCTTTGGGTTTCTTAAAACTCTCCAGTTCTTGTCCCTGCACGTTTTTCCCTCTCAATGGCATTTGACTCAGGTTGCCAGTCATTAATTTCCTGGTATGGAATTAAGGAGATCTTCTGGTCCATTCTGTGTCTAGAGGCAATAAGAGAACCCCTCTTCATAGATCTAGTCTCAACATGAAGCATTAGAATGTAAGCTCCCAACTCTAGAATATAAATAAGGTCACTGAGGACAGGGATTTCCGACTGTTTTATTCATAGATGTTTCCCTACCTCCTACAGCAGTGTTTGGTAATCTGTAGGCACTCAGTAAATATTGTTTAAATGAATGAAGGAAGGAAATACTGGTCTCACAGTCAGGCCTTTTATACTTTTGAGAATGAATTTCTCAACTGTCTCATCCCTCGATCTGTTATTAACTATGCTAAAAATATTTCTTTGCTTTGAGTAGCATTGTAGAAGATCCTCTTCCATTTTCCTATTTTCATAGATGATCTTCCATTAAAAAAAAAAAAAAGACACTGCCATGTTTCTGCTGTAGAAAAAAGGAAGCAAAGGGATAACTACAACTCCTTCTACTCTTCTCCCCCAGAAAAACGCTTTGAGGCCTCACCAATAGATGGCTTGCTGTCTCCACCAATCACCAGCAGACAGAGGGGCCCTGGTGTACTGCTGTGTTCTCTACATGAAGGGGGAAATGAATAATGTGTGATATTCCTCTCTGGAATGCTGAGTGTCTCAACCTTCCTTGTACGATTATATTTTCTGCTTCATGGTGACAACAGCATTGCCTGTGGGTTCAGAATCAGAGACATATGTGCCGCCTTTCTTGGATTTTATATAATCAGTGAGTCCCCTCCCCAGGAGATCGGGGACTCAACTATCTCTAAACATTTTCTCGTCTTTTCTTCACCTAGGGTTCCTGGGCTCCTGTTGGGCCTCACTGGAAGCTCCTAGGGTTAAATCAGCCTTGGGCATTAATTTCAGTGTCTGTTCTCCACAGTCACAAAAATACGGACGTCTAGTTACACTTTATAAAATAGCATAGATCCTACCTAGTCCACTGACAGATGTCAGACATAGCATCCTCTTCTAAAAATTTACTAACTTACGTTTTCTGGGTACCCCCAAATTCTATAGCAAGATCTAATTCTCAGTGCAGATCTTAACACCGTATCTGGGTACTTTGTGTCTATATGAGTTTGCCTATTCATAAGAGTCCAGAGGCTGGTATTAAACATCCCCTTTTGTCTCCTGCAATTGCCCGTAGATCCTTCCTGAGGATACGCCAGTCTAGTTATGAGAGGTGATCTGGACATTGTTCATCAAGAGTTAATCTGGCCATTGTTCTAGATAAAACACAGGTAAAACCACGAACTCTAAAATATCCTCAGTCCTTTAAGGATGATAGAATGTGCTTATAGGTTATAGCTAGGTTGATTATAGAATTTATTTAAAACATGACACCTTGAAAGCAAAAGGGAGTGGTATTTATAATTACATTGCCTCAGAAGTCATAAACCAGGACCTATAGTCACTCTGGTTATGGCAGAAATCTTGCGTTGGAAAATCCTACCTTCAACTTATTTCACCCTACATGGTGAAATTGTTTTTAAACTCTTCTTAGAAGTAGTCTTTCACCTTAAGGATTCCCTTTTCTGAACCACCAGTGTCCTTTTCTATATAATTATGTGGTCTAATTCACCCATTCCTTCACATTATTCATGTTTTTAGGCACTTTCTGTATCATTACTAGAAGTTGGCTAGGGCTCTAGAGATGTCCTAAGCTTTTTCTTGAATAGCAGCTGACTGGACAAATGAAGACTTTCTTTTCTAATTTATCCTAATAAATTGGAATTTCACTTTTGTTTTGATGCCAAATGTGGACTAGCAGTGGCAAGATAAGGATGGAACAGAGGGGGAAAGGGAAGGACAGGATAAAGGAAGGATGCCTACCACCTACGTATACATCACACCTGGGATGCTCATGCTCTTGTCCCCTGCCTGCGTTAGCCTTGGACTCACTGCTCCCTTGGGATGTCACTAAAAGAGAAAGGGAGAGCGTATTTAGAATGCTCACTCCACCCTAACTTTACCACCTTCATTGATATTCCTCAAGTCATTAACCTTCTCATTAGCTTCCCCAGCCCTCCTTCCTGGTCCTGAGCAGCGTTCAAGCCGAGTCTCAAATCAGAGCCTCTTGCCCTGCTTCCTCACTTGCCTCATACTGTCTGTATTGCTTTCCTCTTGCAAGAATTCCTTCCCCACACTAGGAGAAAAACCTAGAAGAACCCCATTCTTATTGCTTTATGGATGAGAATGTAAGGGGTTAGGAAGAGCCCCCATTTTCTTATCTTTATGTTGAAAATACAGGATGATATGTGGTCTTGACACACCCATTTAGAATTCTGAATTTATTTTCTCATCCAAACTCCTTTGTAACTGGCCGTTTGGTTTCAAAATACTACAAGTAGTTCCCATTAGATATATTAGCTATATTGATGTTTAAATAGATGTTTATGTTCTTATCTGTCTGTCTAGTTACCATATATAATAGTATTTCAATACAAAACTCTGAGCTTAGTTCCTCAAGATTGCTCAGAAAATTTGGGGAGATTGTTTATTTATAATTAGGTCTATCTCCCTTTTTTGCTGATGGTCATTTGAATATGTTCAATTCCAAGCTGTTAAAAGTTAGCAATGCTAATGATAGTGATGATCACTAATGTTTATTAAGCAGCCTTCATGTAGCAGGTGCTGCGTTAGTTACTATGTTGTCATTATACTTCATATCTCACTGTGATAGAAGTATTATTTCCATATTACAGATGAGGAAAGTGAGGCACAGTGAGGAAAAGTGAGGGGCTTAAGGTTATGTAATGTATAAATGATAAAGCTAAGATTCATGCCCAGGCTTGTCAGACTCTGAAACTGGCATATTTTTACAATGCCATGTGGCCACCTGTGCCTGGCCATATTTTACCATGTGTTACCACATTGGTGTGTCTATTTTAGGTTAGGAGCAATTTTAGAGAGAAGCTGTGCCCTAATCTGCATCTTTAATACCATTTGGGTATGTTAGTTAGGACAGTTGGATGCTAAAGCACTTAAAGTAACTTTTAGATCATTTGCATTTCCCAATAGTGGTAAATTAAGATATCAAATAAATCATATATTCCCATTGATTTGAAGTTGCTTGTTATGTTCTCTCCCTTCTCCTGCTGGTTTTTCATTCAATGCAGCCAATAGCTATTGGATTCATGTTGTTGACCAGGCTAAATCTACTCTTTTTCTAATCATGCTTCCTGAAGGTTGGAGGATGTGGAGGGGGAAACATTTGCCATAAAATTGATTTCCAGGGACAGGGCAATGAATAAGACCGATATTAGAATGTTGATCTAAAAGACCCCTTCTTTTGTCATGTTGGCTGTAAAATATCTTGCATGGCTCAGAGTACAATGAACTTAAAATACAAGGAGGGTGCAATGCAAGTCACCAGGATGACTCTGACATCAGTATTTTCCATATCTCTTTTAACCCAATTGTGACTTTGTAGAATGTAAATTGCATAGAAAATATATTTTTTCACACCGTCTCTAAATCCTAGTTGCCTTTCTTGTCATATTCTTTTTGTTATTTTTCAATTAAAATAGGATCCTGTTTTCCTTTCTTGTCATAGTCTTTTTTTATTTCTCAATTAAAACGGGATGGGTAAAAAGGACACAAATTCTGCCACTGCAAATGATCTGTCAGTTTTGGAGGACACACTGACTTGATGAAGATCCAGTGTTGTCTTTCAAAATTTGATTTACATTCTGCTTATTCACACTTTTAATTGTTATTCCCTTAAAAATTAGTAAATAAAAGGAGCCATCTTGTTTACATTTTAAGTTGTCAATTAGTATTTTTGGACTGTCAGTTAGTATTTTTGGACTTGTTTTCCTCACAGACAGAAGTCTTTCAAGTCTGATTTATATTTCTCTTCAGATTGCGCTCTTGAGTTCAACTCTTCACAGACATCTACAATGTTCCTTATCTCAGGTAGTTCTCCAGAATATACTTACGAAATGGCAAAGGTTCCCTTGTCCCCCTCACAGGGCATGTGATGGGGGGGGTGCGGCTCACTTCTTCAATGCCCTGCTGCTCAAACCTCTAGGGGTGCATAGAGACCAGGAGGCTGTGGGGCTCCAAACCCACGACAGTGTCTAGGGGTGAATGCTGAAGGCCCCAGTGGGTGTGTGTTACAGGGTGATTTTTTACTTTAACCATTTGTAGGTGGCCTGTATTAGTTCAATTAGACCCTGGTCTTAATTGCAGGGACAGAGGGCTTTCTGTATCTCAGGGCTCTTGCCTTGGTGTACGGATCATACATGGACTTGGAGAATGAGTGCAACTTTTTATTGAGTGGAAGTAGCTTTCAACAGATGGGGAGCCAGAAGGGAGATGGTTTTCCCCTGGAGTTGGGCCGCCGCTTGGCGGCCTGGGCTCTCCTCCAACTGCCCCAGCCAAATTCCATGTCGTTCTGCCGGTTGGTGGCCAGCCGGCCTGCCGGCGTCTGTCAGTTTGTTCTCGATGTCCAGCCACCTGTGGGTTCTCTGCTGATGTGCTCCTCTCCATATCCAGCTGCTTCTGTATTTGCCTGCTAGGGTTTCACAGGTTTTCACAGGCACAGGATGGGGGTGTGGCAGACCAGGGTGGTCTTGGGAAATGCAACATTTGGGCAGTAAATGCCCGTCTTCACCTAGGTTCGTAGGGGTGAAGCCCTAGCCAGGGACCATGCTCTCCTCCTAGCACTTCCCTTCCCACCTTCCGTATCATTTAAAGGGACCACTCTCTTCCCTTCCCAACACTTCCATGTCACTTACAACCAACCTCTGATTATATAGGAAAACAAACAAACAAAAAAACAAAAAAACACAGTTCTAGTGAACAACCTGAAAACCACAAATAAAATACGTATCAATGAATTATACGGACATTATAGGAAGCTATGCAAATGTACTATTTCTATGGAATGAATGCTCTGGGGACAATGTCTCATGCTGTGCATTGTGGAGTCATGAATTTCAGCAGTTTCATTGTTCTGTGTTTTACATTAAAATAGCAAAGAAAGAGTACATGTTTTGAAAACGATTTCTTAATGATTTGTTAGACACATGCCAGAATGTCTAATGTTTTCCACATGTGGTTCAATTGAGCCTGTAAGATTTGGTAATACACCATTCTGAAATGAATGAGTGCCTCTAAATGTAGTAATACTTCTCATGTCCACTTAAAGGTCAATTATTTCAACCATTATGTTTTAGGAAATGGGCTGGTTAAATAAGCTGAGTAAAATAAGCAGCCTGGCTCACCAAGAAAGGACCTGATTTGAGAGAAATGGAACTAGTCTTGCCTTTCTCAAGTCCATCCTCAATAGCCATCAGTATCATATAAACTAAAATCTTATATAATCTTATTTGATCTCAATATAAGATAAAATCTGAGCTTTAATAAGCCCCACTGCCTCTACAGAATGAAGTCTACACTTTTGTTTTGTTTTGTTTTGAGATGGACTTTCACCCTTGCTGCCCAGGCTGGAGTGCAATGGCGCAATCTCAGCTCACCACAACCTCCGCCTCCCAGGTCCAAGTGATTCTCCTGCCTCAGCCTCCCGAGTAGCTGGAATTACAGGCATGCACCACCATGCCCGACTGATTTTGTGTTGTTGTTGTTATTGTTTTTCAGTAGAGACGATTTCTCCATGTTAGTCAGGCTGGTCTCAAACTCCCAACCTCAGGTGATCCACCCTCCTCGGCCTCCCAAAGTGCTGGGATTACAGGCGTGAGCCACCGTGCCTGGACTGTAGTCTACACTCCTTAACATGGTGTACAAAGTTCCTGATCTAGCCAATGCCTGCTTTTATAGCTTTTTTGCTTACCCTCTTTGTCTACTACTTTTAGCCACATAAACTGCTAATATTCCCTTCCAATGTCCTTTGCTTTCTTAGCCCTTTGTCTTTTTAGGCTGACTTTTCTTTTTCTCCTTGAGGTGTCTTTTTTTTGGGGGGGTGGCGGGTCCCAACATTTCGTGATCTCATTTGTGGATTATTTTAAGTAGCAGTGTGTTGTCTGGAAAACAGACATGGACCATTGATTAGGTTGGGTTGGGCTCTCTTCTCTGATCCAACAGTAATAGAATAACCAACACTTATAGAGTGATGTGACAGGCTCTTGGTACATCCTGTAAGTGCAAGTTATCTAATTTGACCCCTATACCCACCCTGTGGAGGTAGGTATATGAGGCTGGGTCTTATGTAATAATAACTAGAGCATGGATTAGGTCTGGCTTTTCAGTATCTTTTCCTCCCATACCTTTATCCCTGTATCTGCATGTGTGACTAGGCCCAGAGGTGGATAAACCTTGATTAGTTCATTCACTTCTCATTTTCAGTGACTGCTCAGGAAAGGGCACGAGATTCAGTTGTGATCTAGAGGGCACTAGGGGAACTATTAGGTAGGTTGCCTTTACCTAGAAAGATGAGATCATCTATATGAGAGCATTTTGCACACTGAAAAAGCCATCATGCTAGTTTTAGGCTTCAAGTAACAAGAAACCCAAAAGATTAAACAACAAGATTTATTATCTCACATCACAAGAAGTTAAGAGATAAGGCAGTTCCAGGATTAGTTAATTCATTAGTTAATAACAATAAATATATAATTAAGGACCCAGGTCTCTTTTCATCTTTCTGCCCTGCCACACTTAGTGTATTGGCTTTTATCTTCAGACTTTTCACTTCGTGCTTGTGGTGTGGCTACCATGACTCCTAGACCACCTCATTACACAGCATTTACAGGCCAGGATGGGCTCCTCTTCATGTCATTATATGACAATAATTTTCATGTCCTTTTTAAAGCATAAAATAAAAATTCCCACACACCTCCAATAAAACTTTCTGTTCTGTCCCGTAAGCTAGAACTGCATCTCTTGCCCATTCCTGAGCAGTCAGTGAAAATGGAAGTGAAATGACATGATGACCAAGACTGATCAAGGTTTATTCCCTAGGAGGACTGAGTTTCCCAGAGGCACATAGTCATTCAACGTTTGAATGAAATTGGGATTCTGGTAAAGGAAGAAGGGGCTAGGGCATGTCTTTTTATTAACTAGTGGTATCTGCCACAGCACTATACAAATATGAGCTCTCATTTTTAATATTAGTATATCAATGTTTAATATATGGCAGTGGTTTCAGAAAGATTCATTTTTGAGATAATTTTTTAAGCAAAGAGGGTAATGGTGTTTTCTTTCCCATGTTTTAGATTGGGTTGCCTCAGAAGCAGAAACAATGATTTGAGCACAAGTAGTTTATTTGGAGTGTAGAGGAGGAGGGGAAGTGATACCAAGGATACAGGGAAGAGAATGGATTATCACTAGGTGACCAAAGCTTACTGCCATACAGGCACTCGGAGAAATGGTACAGAATTACATGCAGAGTCATCCCTCAGAAGGAGGAAGGGAGCTGGGGTAATTGTACCCCAGCTTTTGTCAGTTATCTGTTGAGAAACTCAGGGAAGTATGTTAATGTCCCCAGGTCCCTTGTGATACGGTGTTTTGCAGCTTTGTGGGGAAGCTTTCAGGCAAAGAGATACAGATATTGGAAGCTAAAAGTCCCAGGGAACTGATAAGGCTCAGGGGATGTGAGACCCACAACAACTACCACATTCCTTTATGTCCATAACACAAAATACAGAGCAGAAATGTCACAGAGCCTGCAAAGGGCTGGAGATTTGTTTCATCAAAAAGGGAAAGAAGCACTTCCATATTTTTTATTTAGCTCTCAAATGGGGTATTTTCTAAAGCTGTGTGATTTATGTATGTATTATAGCCAGTTATTTCCCTGCACACTGCTTACATTCATATATTCTGGCAGAAAAAATCTGATTTTAATAGCTCAAAAAATCCATGTTCTTCTCTGCAGGATTTGTATTGATGCTTACTGAGAGCAGCTTAAAGGTCAAGCCTGTAATCCCAGCACTTTGGGAAGCCGAGACAGGCGTATCACGAGGTCAGGAGATCGAGACCATCCTGGCTAACATGGTGAAACCCTGTCTCTACTAAAATACAAAAAACTAGCCGGGCGAGATGGCGGGCGCCTGTAGTCCCAGCTACTCGGGAGGCTGAGGCAGGAGAATGGCGGGAACCCGGGAGGCGGAGCTTGCAGTGAGCTGAGATCGCGCCACTGCACTCCAGCCTGGGTGGCAGAGCGAAACTCCGTCTCAAAAAAAAAAATAAATAAATAAATAAATAAAAAATAAAGGTCAAAACCTTATATTTAAACTATTAGCTCTAATTGTTAGTGGAGTACATTTTAATGTTACAGAGTTGGTTAAACTGCTGGTATCCTTCCACCTTCCAAGATGATTAAGAGCAGTGGAAAATAATTTATCTTAAATTTTTAAGTGTGTGTTTAATTTTCTCATTTATGGCATACGTAACAGAATGGCAATTAATTATTAAGTCTCAAGACAGAGAATCATTGTTGAAATCAGTACACTATGCTTCATTTAACTCCTATAAATATCACATTCTAGAGACATAAACTTGTACAGTCAGTAGCAAAAGGTGGTTGTTAATAATCTGTTAGTCACTGTGTACACTCAATTGGCCAAGTGTTTTCTCCACTTGTTCTTTTGTTATTTTCTCTTTTGTTGTCCCAAGAATACAAAGCAATTAGCCAAAATTATATGACAATCTCTGGAAATTATTTTATTTTCCATTTGTGGTTTGGGGGACAGGGAAGGTAGGAGGAAGAGGGATGGAAAGAACTTGTCAAACATTGAGGCCGGTGTAGTAGATTGAAATAGTAGGATCTCAAAACATATGTCCATGTCCTAACCTCCGGAACCTGTGAATGTGACCTTGTTTGGAGAAACGGTCTCTGCAGATACAATTAAGGATCTCAAGAGGAAGTCGTCCTAGATTTAGGGTGGGCTGAAAGTCAGATGTACATTTGAAACACAGGATACAGAGGGAAGGTCAGAGGGGTACTGGAGACACAGGGACACCCAGAAGAAGAGACCTGGTGAAGATGGACACAGAGATTGAAGTCATGTGTTCCCAAGCAAAGAGATGCCTGGAGTGACCAGAAGCTGGAATTAGCAAGGAAGATTCTTCCCTAGCACCTTCTGAGGTAGCACAGCCCTAATGACACATTGATTTTGGACTTCTGACCTCCAGAGATGTGACAGAATAAATTTATGTTGTTTCAAGGCACCAATCATGTGGTAATTTGTTACAGAAACCCAAGAAAACTTATGTAGCAGGTATTTTATTAGTGGTAGTAATGATAATGAAGATAACGTTTTGCCTACAATTTTATAGTTTACCAAATGTTCTCATCTATGATTATCAGAGTCAAATGGTAAACTGAATGATTCATAGAAATTAAATGCCCTGCCCCAGCTATATCTATAGCACTCCAGTATCTCAGACACAGAGCCATCAGCCCATAAGAAGCTACCTCTGGGAAGGGAAGATTGAGGAGCTTCCTCAAGCCTCTAAGGAGTAACAAATCCTGGTGGAAAGTTGTTTCTCCGCACCCCATATTTTCTCTTCTAAAGCCAGCCTTATAAAAGCTGTGCTTCAATTTTCTCATTAAACATTCCTCTCAGCCAGCACTCGACGTTCACTGTGTGGACACATTCCAATGAGTTTTGTTTTTTTCTTTACCATATGGTGATTTCAATTTGTTCTCACTGTAGATTCATTCATTTCTTTATTAAGCGCACATTTATTTCATACTTCCCAAAGGCCTAACGTGTGCTTATGCTGAAGGACAATAGCAGTATAACGATTTTCATACCCAGGTTACTAAGAAGCATAGTTTTCACATTTTGTGCACAAAACAATCCTGTATAACTAAACATTTTTAACAAAAAATTTAAGGACAAGATTTGTACAGTATTATGAGCCATTACTTATTACTGATTGAGATCATTTATAGTCATTCAATGTTTGAGCAGGTTAGTTTTCACTAGCAGTTTTTCCACCCTCTTGGTTAAGAGAGTGAATGCTTCAGATGTGGTGACTTGTTTGCCTGTTGTTCAAATATACGCTACTGGCAGTTTCTCAAAATGTCAATCACTTCATCTCTGCTTTAATTTACTACAGATATTCCTCAGACTGCTGAATTAATTATGTGAACTTGAAGTTTCAGGTCTTCAAGTAATCCCTGGGTGATGCATCGGGATTAGGCCTTTGTATCAGAAATTACGGACATGTGTGCTTAACTTTTTTTGTCTTGCTATTTTTTCAGCCTTGCATAAAGGGCCAAAAGATGTGAAGCCTTATTAACCCAATTTATGGGAGTCTGTTGTTTTGGACTGAGCTCCTGCAACCGGGCCCATACCAGACCAAACCAGAATGGAAATCACTCTTGCTAGGTGCCACGTAATAACCAAACTGAATGACCAGTTTTCCAAAAAGCAGATTTCACAGCAACCAGTCAGAAAGGGCTCAGTCTACCTGAGCCTGGATGATAAGGAAATTCTGTCTACTTTAACCTTATAAGGAAAGTAACTTTGAAATGACCAATCTGCTTTTCGTTCTTTATTTCTTGTTCCTTATTTCTGCTTTCTTTAGCACTTTCTGTCTATAAAGTCAACACCTGCTGCTCAGCTCATCGGAGCTTCCCCTGTTTTGTAGACGGGATGCTGCTGAATTCATGAACCGCTAACAAAAGTCAGTTCTATCTTTAAACCTCAGTTAGTTAAAATTTTGTTTTTTGACAAGCTATAAGAAGCACATAGCCACATGACTTATGATGATAAATTTTTAGATCATTTCTTAACGGTTAAGATTCTCAAAAATGTTTCGGAAAATAAATGACCTCTAGGTTTAGGTTTATGGTGGACTAAGTGGTGAACCATTTGATCTTGAAAAAAAAAAGAGGATGAAAAGTAATAAAGTTGTACTCATCCCTGATTTCTAATTAAAAGATTCTCATGTATTCCAGAACTTAAAGTATAATTTATAAAAAGATTCTAGTATATAATTTTAAATTCTCGTATACTATTATATACCTCTTTTACTACAATAATTAATCACTTTTCTTTGCAAACATTTTCATTGGGATCACTAGTAAAGTCATATTTTGCCTTATTCACAGTCTAGGTAAATAATTTGAGAGCCTTCTTACCTGTGTTTGGACATTCATTTTTTTGGATGTACTTTAATGTGTCCACATGGATATACTTTTGGATATACTTTAATGTGTCCACATAGTAACTTGAAGCAATAGCAACTGTGTTTAACTTATCAAATGTTCTATAAACCAATTTGATGGTCAATCCCTGTAATATTTAGTTCTTCTTCTGCACAAAGTATGTTCTTGTTACTAGTCTTGCTACTTATTTAAAAAAAAAAAAACACATACACACACAGTTAAAAGAGAAGGACATCTAGGCTCTTTCTTTTAAAACCTAAATTGTTAATTACATATGTGTTTCTTGAGGATGGCATGGAGATCCAACTATGAAAGCCTAAAACACAGAAAGGACCACACAGTCAGATTCGAGCATTGCTTTATCTGCAAGGGTAATTTCATTTTCCTCAGTGTGAGTGGTGAACAAAGAGGAACTAAAGGTAGAGACCAGATGGAAAACTGGGTCACCTTTCTGGGTCTTCTTGTATTTGGATTTTTATGGTAAACTTTAAGAAAGGAAGATATGCTGACGTTCAAATATAAATATTATGTTCTTTTATCCATGCTTCTATTTTCCTCCATTGGTATAAAATTGACTTAAATATAGAAAAGAATTTTTATCTACTTAATAATGTATGTTACATATAACTGGGATCAATGAATAATCTCGTTGATCAAGAGTATCTTCAAATACAGATATATTTTAGAAGGGAATGGAGATTGCTTTATGTTTAGCATTTCAATGTACATTTGTTGAGCATCTACTTTGGATCAGATCCTCAGAGTCTAAAAATGGTTTTAAAATAATTTCTTCATTCTCAAGGGGCTTAACATTAATTGATGGGGAATAGGGGAAGGATAATTTTTTAACAGAAAAATAAAAGACAGTTACTAAAGAGAACTATGAAATATATTGTTGTCCTTGGAGACAGAATTAGGGAAAATAGATGAAAGAGGCAAGGAGAGAGGTTTTGACTTATTACCAGAATAAGCTTGATAGTGATCCAAGCATAAAAAAACAAAGAATGACCCTCTCTATTGGGAGCTGGTGAGTACTTTATAGTTAGAAACATTTATGCAGAAAATGAATGATTTTATCTGAGTACTGCTACTTGGTTTAGAGGATTGAAGGAACCACCAAGATTCCTTTAGAATTTAAGATTGTACTTTTGAATTAGTTAGGCATCTTTATAAGAGTTATCCTGGCTGGGCACGGTGGCTCACGCCTGTAATCCCAGCACTTTGGGAGGCCAAGGCAGGCAGATCACCTGAGATCAAGAGTTCAAGACCAGCCTGGCCAGCATGGTGAAACCCCATCTCTACTAAAAATACAAAAAATTAGCTGGGCATAGTGGCAGACGCCTGTAATCCCAGTTACTCAGGAGGCTGAGGCAGGAGAATTGCTTGAACCCAGGAGGCAGAGGTTGCAGTGAGCCGAGGTCACACCATTGCATTCCAGCCTGGGCAGCAAGAGTGAAACCCCATCTCAAAAAAAAAAAAAAAAAGTTTTCTTTTTCGAAGAAGTCTTGCCAAAGACTTGGGTGGGCATTGTGTTGGTTAGGTAACTAGGAAGCTGTGGTGGAATAACTGTTAAAGTCTTGAGTATATAGTGAAGAAGAAGCAAGGAAGAACTAATTATGCGTTAAGGTCTCCCAGTATCTTCCCTTAGCTGCTGTGATTTTACCAGGAGCCTCTCTTTCCTTGGGTTATATGGTCAGGTGGCACTGAAGTGACTTGTGCCAACAGGCTTAAGCACGAGAACTAACCTGATCATATTATATCCTAAGAAGGTATTCTAGAATTGAATTAGTAGAAGATTTCATTAGTTCTTCAAGTATATGTTTTTAGATTAAAGTATTAAAGTTAGTACTAATGTAATTCACTTTGTTTATGGAGAGTTGTTTACTTATTAGAACCTATAAAATAGTTTTGATCTAATGGAAACAGTCCTCTTGGTTATAGGAGGGAAATGTCTCATGGTTTGACAAAAAAATTAAAAAATAAAGGAACTGGAGCATTACAACTCTTAGAAGTAAAATCTTTTGAACTATTTGTCATTGGGAGAAATGACCTACCGTTTCAAAGAGTTGTCACAAAGAACTTTCCCATCATACCCAACAACATATATGTGAGTGTATATATATATGCACAATTTTGACTTCCAGTGATCTCCATTTAATGTAAAATAATTCTCTGTGACAATTATTCTTTAAAAATGTATTCTCCATTAACATAAGTGGAATTTTGACTAACCAATACTTTGAATTTTCATGTCTCAAGTGGAGGATTTTACTGGGTACAGAAAAATGAAAGAAAATCCATAGCCTGAACAGAAGAGAAATGAGCTTAGTTTTATATTATACTTCAGGAAGAATAAAGAATAATATATGAGAATTGGAAGTATAGAGAACATATGTGAAATAGTTGGCAATTATTTATGTTATTCCCTTTGGGGACAGTTCATCTTTATAAATAAGTATTAACATGGTTAAATGCAAGGAATCTTTAGGAGCAAAATTATAATAAGACATTATAAAATTATTCAAAGACATTATCTTTGAACAACATCTAACCTAACTGGACTGAAACCCAATGGGTAACATTGGTGTGTGTGTGTGTGTGTATGCATGTGTGCATGCATTTATGTATGCATGTATACATTAAGTCACATTTTTTATATTTGTTCCACTTTTGATTGAAGGCAGATATTGTTGGAGAACAGATCTATTTGTGAAACCTTATTGGGAACATCCAAATTGGCAAAATGACTTGGTGCCCATCTGCAGTAAATTAAGATGTACATCTGATGAGGTTGGGGCTTCATGCCAGTGCCTGTCTCAACATGTTCAGTTTTTAACTGAATTCTGTCAGAATTCCGAGTCAGATAATAATTAATGCCACAGACATTTAATGCATCTTTATTATGCAAGTGCCTGTCTCTATGACTGTAGGTTTAGTCAGAAAGGGTCAGGGTGGCTTCCTGGCCATGATATTAGCCTAGAGTTCTCCCTACTCCCTCCAGCCCCCTTCCTTCTGTTTTCTGTTATTCTACCCTGTTCACTCTCATTCTACCCTGGGATTGATCATTGGGATAATGATTGGAAAATGTTGCTTCACTGTGGAAGAAAGCTCACATGAGGTCTATGTTGTTTGAAAGCATTATGTGGTGTCCTAGTTAGGATTCTTCCAAAAGCAAAACCTGACACAGTGACTCAGATATGATAGTTTATTTGATAGGTAGTTCCAGGAAACAAGAATGAGGGAGAATGATGCAGCTTTTAAAAAAGGATTTTAATGAGCAGATTAAGGATAAGAGTAACTAGGACTAAGTCCTGCTATAGATCTTGTATAAAATAGCCTCCAAATTGTCTACATCTAGGGACAGGGAAGTTGAGTGTTTATTCACTGACCCCATTCTTCATTGTTTGTGGTTTCTCTTGGGGGTGTTTAATCTCTTGCACTTTCAGGCTGCCCTAAACATGGGCTGAGCAGGTGGAGAGGCAGAAAGACACAAGTACTTTAAGTTGGGGAGCTGTTGGTGATTATAGGAACCAGGTAGCTTCAGGTGAACTCAGAGGTGGGCTAAGAGGACGTGAAGCAGGGCATCACCAATGGAAGTTCCATGTGGTTTCTATTGAAAAGGAGCTTCAGGGCTCTATTAATGTATAGAATGTCTACTTCTGTTTTCTCTAGCTCATCTACTTGTCTCAAACCAACTAAATGACCAAAAGGAAAAGTTGGAAATGGTACCAGTGGTTCATCCTGCTCATTTTCCAGCATAGTCTGAAGGCAGACAATTCTCATACTTTGCCCATTTTAGATAATCTTCCTCAGGATACAGATGGCAGGACGAAAACAGGAGCCTCTCAGAAATCCGATGCAGCTCCTTACTAGATCTCTATTGTCAGCTTCTTTGCTTCTTCTCAAACCTGGTTCTCAAAATACCATCCGCTTAACTGACATAATAGCAATTGTAGTGGTAGTGCTATTTGCTATCTTTACTTGAGTGCTTACCATGTTCCCACCATTATTTTAAGCACTATTCTGTGTAAATAATCAGAACAATCCCATGAAGGGGATATTATAATATAATGATCCCGTTTTAAAATATGAAAAGAAACTGAGGTAGAGAACGATTACCTGTCCAAGGTCCCAACCTTGGGAGGGGGTGGAGCATATGACCTGAGTAAGCTGTCTAGAGTCTCTTGTACACTGGGACAAATGCACCCTTTTCTCAGGGCTAAACCCAGTTCTTGGCCCCAGGGCAGTACTAGAATATCCCTGGTCTTCATGCCAGAAGGCTTGTGAATCAAAGGCTGGAGTAATGGAGGAGAGATGGCAACTTATTGTCACAAGCCTTCCCTCTGTTACACTTCCTATCTTCAGTCCATTCTCCATGCAGCATCTGAAATGATATTTAAAATGCAGAAATCAGGTCACACTACACTCCTGCCTAACACTCTCTAATGAGTCCTACTGCACTTAGAGCAAAATCCACAATCTGCTCAGCTACTATGAGCCTGATCTTGCCTGTCGTCTCGTCTTCACCTCCCATCTCTCTGCGAATGACTCTCTCAGCTCTAACCACACTGGCCTTCTTTCTACTCCAGGTGCATCAGGAACTGATACCCACCTCAGGACATGACTATGTCCTACTCACTCCTTCATACATTGTCACCTAACTGCCCCCTTGTTATTCTTCAGATGTCAGCTCAGATGGTGCCTCCTCAGACAGGCCTCTGCTGACCCCCACCTCCCTTACTCCAGGCATCTTATTCTATTACCCTCTTCTGTTTTCTGTATAGCATGTATCCCATTCTGAAAAAGTACCTCATTTATTTTCGAGCCTACATGTTTGTTGTCTCTCTCCACGCTCCCCACAACCCAGTCTCCAAATGTAAGCTCCATGACAGTCAGGACTTTGCGTGTTCTGTTTCGCTGGTGTGTCCCCAGTGCCTAGAACTTCCTGGCAGATAATGAGTATTCAGTAAACATTTCACATATGACTGGCTAACTGATGAGTGAGGAAATGAGTGAATGAATGAACAGTGGATTAAAAATGTAGTTACTTTATCTGAGACAAAATTTGTCAACACTAGAAATCAAGACCTTTCTCTGTCCAGCTTATGTGACTGTTCAAAATTTTCTCAGTTGTATATAGTATTTTGAGTTAAAACATTTTCTTCTCCTGAAAATCTCATGTTTTCTTTTATTTAGGGGAGGAAAAGGCATAGCAGTTCTTTCCTGAAGAAAGTACCCACATACACAAGTTGACACTTCTTTTATCTTTTCTGACCAATAATCATACACAGAATTTTAGAAATACCTTCTGGCCATCCTCCCTTGACTCCTGCTTTTCCACTACGGATGTAGCCGGAAGTGGTGGTAGAAGAAGGGAGAGTGTTCGGGGAGTGAGGGAAGGACCTGTGTGAAAAGGACTGGATCTGACCATTTAGGGAAGGGGGATAATATGAAGGCCCTGAAAACCAGCTATTCATGATTGGGCTCATTTCTGCACAGGTAAATATATCAGCACTCATGCCACTAAGATATTTTATAAAAATGCTTCCTCAAACAAAGTAGTTACTTCTAAGTTTCCCTAGGGAATAACTTTTTTAAAAATTAAAGAGATACATACACCATGGAATACTATGCAGCCATAAAAAAGGATGAGTTTGCGTCCTTTGTAGGGAGATGGATGCAGCTGGAAACCATCATTCTTAGCAAACTATCACAAGAACAGAAAACCAAACACCGCATGTTCTCACTCATAGGTGGGAACTGAACAATGAGATCACTTGGACTCGGGAAGGGGAACATCACACATTGGGGCCTATCATGGGGAGGGGGGAGGAGGGAGGGATTGCACTGGGGAGTTATACATGATATAAATGATGAATTGATGGGTGCTGACGAGTTGATGGGTGCAGCACACCAACATGGCATAAGTATACATATGTAACAAACCTGCACGTTATGCACATGTACCCTAGAACTTAAAGTATAATAATAATAAAAAAAAAAGAACACACACACACAAAAAAATTAAAGAGATACATTCAACGTATATACCATAAAACCTCTATTTTTGATAAGCACTGAGAACTCAAAAATAATGCTGCTAATGTATAGACAGTTTACTTTGTTTCCTTCAGAGAAATTTAGAACTTAGGTCTTGCTTCGTACCCAAATACAGAGGTAGCACATTCTGATTAGGATGTGAATCATATTTTTTTCCACTCATTAGTAGAGTAGAGAGGTAGATTGGGAGGAAAGCATTAGATGTAATGGCAGCTGTGGCCAGTTCCTGGATGCTAAGCAAGTCTGTTTCGCATGTGAACACGTTGGGATCTTTTACATTTTGAGACTGCTTTGCCTTTCTTTTAAAGATCCTAATAGTCTCATAACTCACAGAGAATTATGGTTTCGTTTCAGTTACCAGTAATATTGTAAATATATTCACATACATTTTTAAAGACATTGTGGCAATGTCCTTAATTAATAACATAGCCATCGTTTTAAAAAGAGTCCCAATTTATTAAAATAAAACTCTGAAACTAAAAATGATGGGATAACATCTTTATGTTGCCCTTGTTTGCATTCAGGATGTTTCCAAGTTTGTCATGTCTGTGAACTCAGTTGTGTTTACTATCCCAGATGGTTTTTTACCACATGAGCAATTAATATAATTGGAGACTATGAAGTGTTTATGTCAAGGCAAGAAGCAGTAGCAGCTTCAATGTGGTGACTTTGCAGGCAGGCAAACATATT
Source organism: Rhinopithecus bieti (assembly GCF_001698545.2). Taxonomy (NCBI): domain Eukaryota; kingdom Metazoa; phylum Chordata; class Mammalia; order Primates; family Cercopithecidae; genus Rhinopithecus; species Rhinopithecus bieti. Next base: position 336,919 of record NW_016814002.1, read on the forward strand.
TCACTGTGTGCTTCCAACCTAACCCTTCCCCTGCCCTTCCCCTTCTATTTTTATATTAAACAGAAAAAGAGAGTTCACAAAGGCGCTCAGAAACTGGCAGTTTCCTTCAGAATGTGGTATATTTCTAATTTCCATATATTTCCTTCAAGTGGAATGGCCCTGGGAGCACAATTACTTTCAATCTTGACAGGTATAAAAAGGCAAATTCTGCCAGTCTCTGATTGAAATGTTAGATCGACTTTTCTGAATCTGGCATGATGGGTGACAAAAGACAGGGATGTTGCTGGGTCAGGTGAAGATGTTGCCATAATCCCTTTTACCTATTTTGAGCTTCTGAGCAAGAAAATCCTGTGTCGAGATACATTAGCACCACCTGCTATCAGCACCCTTAGAGGGGCTGGCAACAGAGAGGTTCTTTAACTTTCATAACCGTGCTCTACATTAGGAGAGGCTCAAGGAAAGAAAAATCAGGCATAATCTCTGAAGACTGTATAATGAACTCATGTTCTCATTCTTCATATAGATTCCATTTTTCTGTATGAAAGTGGTCTGCCAACTGTCCATAATTAGCCCCATCTTACTTCACCTGGCAATATCTAGTGCTTATGAATTCTGTTGGTAGGGGATATCTTTATGTGGTGAATGCATTCTGCAAAAAGTGTACATCAGAAGTTGTAAATCGTGTTACATTAATTACAGAATTGATCCCTCTGAATAATAAGCTTGTAATAAAGCCTTGCTAGGGTTTCATAGTCTTAAATCCAAAATAGTGTGTTTGTTCTTTCACTCTCAATTTGTATATACTTTATGTGACAATAGGTACTCTGAAAGGGGAGCACACATATATTAATTTGCATTTGGTGACATACTTTTTAGAGGTGCATTTAAGGTCTTCCCATTTAGTCTGGCAAGTTCTGTCTGCATGGATCTCTCCTCCCCAGGATATTTTTAGTGCTCCCTCTCTGTTTCTTCCTTTTATCTCCCTTCAGAGTCCATCTTGTCAGGGAAGTCTTCTCCAACCATCTCATATGAACCTCCCACATGTACCATGCTTTACTTTTCTCCTATTATAATCACAAGGCATATTATGAACTTATTGTCTATCTTTCCTGAACTAAACTCTATAAAACTGGTTTTTTTCTTTTACTTACTCTTGTATCTTCAGACCTAGGACAGTGCCTAGCACATGTATACATAGCACACAGCACACACACACACACACACACACACACACACACACACACACTATATAATGAATGCATGGATATGTGAACAAAATGATGTGCTTGAGAGGGAATGGTGTCTATAAAATCCCCGGTATTATTGGTTTCATTTTGTGTGGATATGTTTCCTGAGGAGAAAGAGATGTATTACTGTTTGCTTTTGGTTTTTATGTTTATCTGTTGTAATAGTATATGGTATATCTGGTATATCTAACTGCTCAACTCTTACATGTCTTAAAAATATTGATTAATAGATCCTTTAAGTCATATGATTCTAAGATTCATCTGTTGACTCAGAATATGATCTGATCATAATACTACTACAGGGGAACCACAAGTCATCAAATGGCATGAAACTCAAACTACAGAATGTAATCTGGGAGATTTACAGGCCCAATTTTACTAAACCACATAATGTTTCAAAGATGTATAATTTCATTGTTAACATTTGAGAAATTCAATATATTGCACATAAAAATCTGGATTCCTGGCCTTTCTTGAATAGCCTGAAGGTTTGCTGACGTGAGACACCTATGCCTGCATGCCATAAATTAGCTGGAGCTTAATGTTGGTGTGTTGACCACAGTCGCCATCACTCCCTTTTGTCTTTCCCTCACCTCACTCCTATGTATATGTTGCCAAAATGGCACTGTCAGTGTTTGGTGTAATATCCCTGCTCTGAATCAAGCTAATCCATAGGCATCACTTCATGTGCTGCTCTTTATTTATTTACTGAAATGGAGTTGAAAATATTTGTTGAGGTTAAGGAAAAACTATGTTCTTGTTTCACTTTAAACATTCTAAATATTTTGGATTAGAGAAAATAAAAAGGAGCTTATACTAAGGTTTTATTTTCCTCAGAATAATCCATGACTTAATGTTCTATATACTGATTGGAGTTTGGGTCTTCACAAATACACGTATTTATCAATATTCAATGAATGAATACTTAAGATTTGTGCATTTCATTGTATGTAAATTTAATATAAAGTAGAAGCAAATGTTGAATTATAATTAATCATATGCATGCAAAAGTATTTAAGGAGAATTTTTCTGTGTCTGAAAATCTCTTTGAAATGTACCAAAACCAGATGGATTAACCAGTGTATTGAAGGATGGTTAAATTAATAGATATGTGATTTAAAAAAAAAGCACAATAGAATAGTCATGGGAGAATCTAGGTGGTGGGTATGTGGGATTTTACTCTACAGTTATTTCAGCTTTGCTGCATGATTGAAAATTTTTATAATAGGACATAGGGTAAAATAATCTGCAATTAAATATGATAATTTTCATACTGTTTCTGCTTTTTGGAAAGTTTTTTTTCCTACATTAAGCGTACAATTTTACATAATGAATTGATGAAATGGTAAATTACTATAATTTTTAGATTCTCCTATAGGTTTAATTTTAAAATAATCTTTTATTTTAAAACAACCAATTATGGTTTGGAAATGTAATTATGGGATTTTTAAATTTTTCTGTAGAAAATTGTCCCTTTTGTACCTTGTTTTCTTTCTCTGTTCTATACAATAGTCACCCCTTATTCTCAAGGCATACATTCCAAGACCCCTAGGGGATGCCAGAAACCACAGATAGTACCAAACCCTATATATATTATGTTTTCCTATCTGATGATGTAAGTGACTAATGGACTGGTAGTGTATACAGAGTGGACACGCTGGACAAAGTGATGATTCAAATCCGAGGCAGGACAGAACAGAACAGCATGAGATTTATAACTAGTTATCACAGCATGCAATTTATAACTATATTTTTACGCAACCAGTCTGTCTCAAATAATATTCCTTGCTCTCTTTAAGTTTTACATCTTTTAAGCTCTTAGATGTAGGGTATGAATTAATTTTAACTGGGTATAGTTTTACTGTGCACTTTGTAAGGTGAAGCCATTTAGGATTTTAATGTTTATTCATAGTTTTTAAAATAATTGGCATATTGATAAAATTAAAAGTTCTGTTTTCTCTCATGGACTATTTCTTCCATACACTTAGAAACTTCTATTTTACAGTTATAAATAGGAGGTTGTAGAACTATTAAAAGTAACTTAATTGTAAATACAGATGCTCCTCAACTTGCAACGGGGTTATATCCTGATAATGATATTATAAGTTGAAAATATCATTAAGTCAAAAGTTTTAAGATAGTATTATATCAAAACACCACTTACATTACAATATCAGATGTCTTTGACGCACAAGTCCTTTTCTCTATAGGTAATACTTAGGGAAGATCATGGATTTCATTTCTCCTCATTTTCTAAGATTTCTCTTTCCTATCAGTCTCCTTTGCATCCAGATGAAGTCTTATAAAAACGAATTTCCCTCAAACATGTCCATATCATTACAATTTAGTAGACTTCAAGTCAGTCAATTCAACTAATATTCACTAAATGTCTATTTGGCTGGCTTCTTCCTGGGAATCCAGACACAAATAAGACATTATCCCTCCTTTAAAGGAAGTCTCCTGCTCCTATAAAAGGCTAATGTGGCAAAAAGGAGACACTGCCAAACATTAAGTGGAGGAATGTTCCATGTGGATATACTATCCACTTCACTTTCTGATGACTCTTTTTGAGACTGTCATTAGGTTGATAAATGTATTCTTGGATATTTATTATTAAGTAGCTGAAATAAAAATGATTCCTTCTATTTTTTTTTTTTTTTTTAGTAGCTGAAAAAAAAAAGATTTCCTTTTTTTTTTTTTTTTTTTTTTTTAGAAAATAGTGTAGGGTTCAGCATGTGAATTTTGTTTTTAAATCATTTTAATTTTACTTTCTAGGGGTGGCAGCATAGTATGGTAGAATGAGCAAAATGAATTTGGAATCAGATAGATTCTATCTTCTAATCTTATTAATTCCGTGATCTAGATCTCAGCAACTTATTTAAATCTCCCATGCCTCTCTTTTTTTCAGCTATAAGGCATGGGTAATATAGCTATATGTGTGAGAATTAAAATTTTAATACAATAATGAGTAAAAGTTTCAAGTCTATATGGTAGGAACCGAGTAAGTAGTGAGTGCTCTTATTATTGTTGCGATGATGATGATGATTTCCATTTGAGTTGCTTGAGAAACCCTGAGACAAAGATTCTCCTATGAGTAATTTATGTAAGAGGTAATCTCAAGCAACACTGATAGGGAAGTGAAAAAGTAGGGCAGAGAAGGAAAAAAGCCAATAAGGAGGGCAGCTGGAGCTTAATGATGCTGTGGCATTCTGAGAGTCAAGTGTACAGAATTTCCCACTAGAGATAAGGGAGCTGGAGTATTTATCCATGAACTCCTGTCAGTCATTAGGTGAGGACTGCTCTGTGGGGGTATTAATTCTTTGGCATTTGCAGCCTGCCACTTGCATAGGCAGTGTGGTCTTTGGCAGGCAGAGAAGCTTTCAGGCAATGAAATACAAGTGCTAACAGTTGGAAGTCAGCTTGGCCTGCCTGAAGTGGTAAGAGCTGAGGGCATATGGGCGGAGCACTAACAGTATCTGTCCAGATGATGATGATGATGATGATGATGATGAGACCACTTGATGAAGATGGGAACACTATATTCACTCCCTGAGAGATGAAATATAAGTGTAGATGATTAAATGTAGGGAGAAGCCTGTCTAGGAAAAAAGGCACTGTGGTCTCTGCCTACCTGTACACACAATTTGCCCTACAGGTTTGAGATTATTCTTGCCCAGGCCAATGAATCATTTTATTGGGCACAGAGTTCTATGCAGGTATCCTGTCTGGTACCTGGGTGGGTTTTGGGTATTGGTGGCGGCTCCTTGGATCTGGGAGTCCAGTTTTCATTCCTCTGAACTCACTTCCTAAAGCAGTGTGCACTTAACTAGCAGCCTTGGTCTCAGGTGATCTAGTCATTACAGCCTACAGGATCTGATTCAGCTGTAACCCAAAGGTAATGAGCAGAAGGAACAGCTCCACCAGTCCCTTGCATTGTTTGAGGAGATTTTTTACCATCTTCCAATTTAATTATGGGATGTGGCTTCTGGGCAAGAAAGCAAGTGAGATCTACTTTCTGCATTTTGTTTTGTTGATAATTGAATCATAGTAATTAAGTAATCATGCAGGGTGTAAGCAATAACTTTTATGAACATTAAGATAGTGCATTTCATAACATCTAAATGCTTTGTTTGTTAAAGTTCACTTTTGAGAAATTGCAATGAGTGTTAGGAAAACACTATTAATTTGACAGTGTGGAAGAGAGAGATAAGGTACCTCATTTAGAATTGTATATGTCAGGTAACTATTATCTCTGGGAAGCAGTGAAGGTGTCTTATTTAATAAATCTCAGAATCTATACAAGCCATAAACCAGTATTTACATACATGGGTGTAGAGATATCTGTATACATGTGCACATATATTATTTTAGCCATGTTCTAGACACTTAACAAAGATGGAATTGCATTGACTGACCGCTCATAGTTTAAAAGAGAAAATGTAAACTCTAATCAGTGTTTCATTTAAATTTATAAATGCACTCTATTTTTTATTTTGATGAATGGGAACAAAGTATTAAGGTAATAATATATTAGCTGTGTTTAAATAAGTCCAGGGAATCAGGTCTCCCTATTAATTTTCAAAGCATAAGATGCTATCCATCCACATTGTAGATATTAGGAACTGTTGAAACTCTCTGTAAATATGCTAAAAATTTGTTGCAAATGGAAATATGAAGTAATTGCTAGAATTTTTTGGTATTGATAGCATTAAGTATTAAGGCTAGCTGTTTCAGCAGCTATATCCTAGTTATAGCAACATGCATGTGGTTGACTGGTATGTTCTTTGCCACAAAATAGAAGAAAGAATCCCCCAGGAGAAAAAAGAAGCAAACATTTTGCAAATCTGCTTTTCAACAGTAGTTAGAAGATGGATGATATTTTGCTACTGTTCATAAGTGGTTCTCTTAATACTTTGGTTCAAAGGAAACAAGGGGCAACATCCATCATATATTTTTATGTTTTTAGGATTGTGGAGTAAGAAAATAGAGACTACATCTTGCTATCCACATTTTCCACTGCTCTGTCAGACAGATCCTGATTGTCATCCCTGTTTAGCCTCCTGCCTTTTTACTCAACTCTTCTCCCTACCTGGATAACTTTTCCTTCTTTTGATCACAACTTTCCCCTCCTTTGATCTCAGCTAAACTCCTTCATCTAGCCTACACTTCCGTGTTTTATTCTCTCAACTTTTCTTGTCCATAGGGTCATAATTATACTGTACATAACTTGGGTATCCTTTAATCATTACAAATAATAGCCATTCTCCTAGCAAAAATGTGTGTTTATGGCAGCAGTTGCATTTTGTGTATCTTTGGTTAGTCCCTGCACAGTGTTATCTTACAGTAGGTACTCACCCAATATCTGTCTTTTCTCTTTTTTTTTTTCAAGATCTAAATACAATTATATTTTTAAACGTTGGGTCCAGGCTTTACATAAAAATATGATCCTACTTTTCCCCTAAGTTTCTAAAATATCACGTACTTTCCCCCCAACATCTGCAGCTATCTGGAAATTTGTAGGAAACTTTTGTGCATGATTTTAATTCCTAATGCCTGGCTCTTTGAGCTCAGTGACAAACAACCAAAAACCACCAAAAATGTGGCTCACTTGAAGTCAGATGAGAGAGCCTGGCTCGCTTAATCTCACAGGTTGTAAGCAGTGCTGCATCAACTGGCTCCATGCAGGAGTGGCATGTGAAGGATCTCACCAACCAGTTACCTGTATAGCCCTCCTGATAAATGTGTATGCATGGCAGAAACTGAATTGGGTCCCCATAAACAAAGTCCATCATACAGATCACATACTCACAGATCTTTTTTTCTGATCTGATCTATCTCTTCCAGGGTCATAAATTCCTTTAGGCAGATGTTATATAAGGCTTATTCTTTGAGCTGTCCTATTTTGTTCCTCTTCAGTCAACTGAACTGCAAACCGTGTCTGGCTAGGTGTTGGATGGTAGAGTGAAACTGGAACTTTTTCCTGATGTGGCAGCAGTGGCTCCTGATCTGGCAGCAGTGGCTCCTGATCTGGCTGTCTCCTCGCCAGAGCTAGCCTGGTGAGACTGAGACACGTGAAACAGAGAGATGTCATCTGAGGAGTGGAATTATCAGACTGCACTGTAATTGCTTGTTGAATCAGTTATCTGTTATTGCTTAACAAACCACTCCAAAACTTGCTGGCTTCAAACAACTTCTTATTTCCCATGATCCTGTAGCTTGGTTGGGCTCAGCTGGGAGATTCTCCTCCTTGATTATGTACCTGAGGTCACTTATACAGTTGCATTCATCTGAGAACTTAAGAGGGGCTGGAATGTCCAAAATGGCTTTTCTTCCAGTGTCTTCTCTGTGTGTCTCTAATCATCCTGCAGTCTAGTGTGGACTAACAGCATGACCATGCTGGGCTCCAAGAGGGGCATGTGAAAGTGCCAGTCCTCCTTAGGGATAGAGTGGTAATCCCAGATATTACTTCCACTGCATTTGGTTGCTCAAAGCAAATCAAAGGGCCAACTCAGAATTAAAGAGATGGTAAAATAGACTACACCTCTTGATTAGAGGAGAGGCAAAGCCACATCTCAAAGGGGCTTGCATAAAAAATTGGAGGAATTATTGGGGCCATATCTGGGGACTTGGCCCCTTCACACTTTGTATCTGACTTTCTCATAAGACTTTTATTTCTTCAGAGTAAAGGCTGTGCCTTCTTTATGTTTTCAGAATCAGAGTATGAAAAATATTTGCTGTTTCTTGAGTAAATGATTACTCCATGACAGTTTTCCGTCTACCCCGACTGCCAATTATAAACTCATATTTACATTCAGAATACCTGTGTGAAGCATTTCTACTATATCTTTTTTTTTTTTTTTTTTTTTTTAGTAGAGACGGGGTTTCACCAGGTTAGCCAGGATGGTCTCGATCTCCTGACCTCGTGATCTGCCCGTCTCGGCCTCCCAAAGTGCTGGGATTACAGGCTTGAGCCACCGCGCCCGGCCCTATATCTTATTTTTTCATCATTTTCACCTTTTGCATTTATCTTATAAAGCTAACCCTGTAAAATATATTAGCTTAGTTTTGTTTTTCTTAGATTAGAATGCTAACAATTCACTGGGAAGTGATCCCTGGAAATATTATACAAACAGAGGAGTGGGAGAAATAAGAAAGGGAATGAATGAGGCTAAAAAAAGGGTGACAAGCAAGTTAACCTGGAGCAATGAAGGGCTGTTTCTACTGGGGAACTCTGCACGTGCCTCGGAGCTATCCTACCTAAAGGATGAGAGCACTGGAGGACATGAATTTCCCAGAAGTTACCGCGCTCCATGCCTATAGGCAAAGAAAGCCCACTCTAGTGGCCAGACGGAGCCCTCAGGCAAAGAGACACATGTTCTAGAAGTCCTACCAACAGCACCGAAATGGTCCAAGTCATGGGGATCTGGGCAGTGCACCAGCAATGACTGCCATGCACACCGTTCTCGTCTGAGAAATTATCAGAAAACAAACCACACTTGATTTATTGGTGGTATCAAGTATCCAATGAGTTTATAGGCTGAGCTAGAATTTATATATGGGGGGAGAGGAAGAATTACTTAAGAAGAGATAGTTTCTTCACATATTCTTTGACCTCTTTAAATGTTAATATCATATTGTCTTAACAGAATAATGAAATAGAAAAAAATAAACCTCAGAATAAATACTGTATATACCAGTTTTCTTTTAAATTAAAATTATTAGTGTGTTTTGTAAACTGTCCTTATCACCTGTCTTATATATAAATAAGTAATATTTTTACATCAAGCATTTTCAATTGTTTATTGCCTTGCTATAAAATTGATTGTCATGATTATTTTGGTAATTTTTCTGTGATTTCTTTTAAATCACATGGGGTAATTATGCATGGAAGATTATTTCTACTTATTTTTTTCAGACATTTTCAAGGCAAAGTCAGAATTAATAAATTTTAGCCCTGTGTCCAATCCATGATAATGAAGTAGGATTTAGTCATTGATTGACTCAACATTTACCAGGTATTTATTTTATGTCAGTCACTATGCTTAGGTGCTAGAGATGCAAAAAGGAATACAATGTGATCTTTGCCCTTGAAAAACTCAAATCTTACAGTCATTCAAATATCACTGTGATGAAAGCTCTTAATTTATAACCATTGTTAGTAATGCACAGTATTATTGACACATTGATAACCATTTTCATATCAATTATACCTTTTTATAACCATTTTCATAGCAATTACACCTTTTTTTAAAAAAAATATTTATTTATTTATTTGTTTATTTTTTGAGACGGAGTCTTGTTCTGTCACCCAGGCTGGAGTGCAGTGGTGCGATCTTGGCTCACTGCAACCTCCACCTCTCAGGTTCAAGCAGTTCTCCTGCCTCAGCCTCCCTAGTAGCTGGGATTACAGGCACGTGCCACCATGCCCAGCTAAGTTTTGTATTTTTAGTATAGACAGTGTTTCACCATGTTGACCAGGCTAGTCCTGGACTCCTGACCTCAGGTGATCCGCCTACCTTGGTCTCCCAAAGTGCTGGGATTACAGGTGTGAGCCACTGCGCCCAGCCCAATTATACCTTTAAGCCCATGTAGTCAATCATTCAGCTTCACCTCTAATTTAATGGCCTTCCTTTCCCTGTCCCTTCCTTCCCTTCTCTGTCCCTTCCTTCACTTTCCTTCCCTTCTCTTTATGCTATAGGCTGAATATTTGTGTCCCTTTGAAAATTTTTATGTTGAAATCCTAATACCCTATGTGACTGTATTAGGAGGTGGAGCCTTTGGAAGATAATTAGGTCATTTGGAGACCTCCCTCCCTCCTTCTTCAGCCACGCGAGGATACAGTGAGAAGAGAAGACACAAGTTTGTAAACCAGAAAGCAGTCTGTCACCAGACACCAAATCTGCCAGTGCCTTGAACTTAGACGTTCCTACCACCAGAACTGTGAGAAATAAATTTCCCCCTCCTACTAAATAGTTTTAGCTAAAAAGAGTACCAAGAAAAGTCCTCTCTCCTATTTTGAAAGAAACATAAGGGCTTTGGACTCTAAATTCACAAAAGCAGGGTTTATAGTTTACATCTATTGTTGCACATCTTTATAACCCCAGTGCCTGGAAAAGTATCTGATCATAGTCAGTATTAAATGGCCTTAGGTGGAAATTGAAAGCAAGGAGGCATAGTAGAATGCAATTAGAGATGTTGACTGGAGATTTGCATGTTTTATCAGTAGCAGTTTTGTTCTGTGGCCTAATGATGCTCTGCTTCCTCATAAATTTCATTCCAAAAGAATACTAGTAACTAATTGCATTATTTTTTGAACTGCTTATATTTGCTGTTACCCTTTCTTTTATGCAGAAGATACTCAAGTTGGAGGGGAAATTATGATTTGTTTCCTTTTACAATGAATGTAACTGTTAATAGGTTTGGATGAGTAACTTCTGTGATATAAGGTCTCCATTCAAGCAGTTATCAAGCTCTTTCAGTCTTTTTGTGCAATTTTATCATGTAGATTGTTTTGGAAAACATGAAAATTAAGATTTAACTTGTCCTAGGAATTGGATCCAAAATGTAATGGAATTGGTTCCTTGATTCAGTGCATAGTTGTATAGTGTAAATTAAATCAACTTGTGCTTCAATAATCTCTTTATTAGTTTTCAAATATTGATTTAAATAATGATATTAAATTATGTATAGTTGAAAAGATGGTATTGCTTTCACTGCAACAGATGAATGTCATGAAAATGTTTTCTTCTCTTGTAATGGAATCAGATGTAGAACGTAGTAAAGAACAGTTCTCTTCACACCTCATAATTTCTGAAATTGTAAGTTATGTTAAAGAAAACAGACACATTATGTTGACAATATATTTTTGTTTACAAATATGCCAGGTGGCCTGGGATACAGATTGATTGAGGGTGTTCACTACTGCCCATCACAACTAGTACCTTTTGCAAAGATGGCCCAAGTGGAAGGGAAAACTTCCCTGCACAACTTCTGTGGTGGATTACCATTGAGATATAGCTATGCATTGGATGTTTTGGAAAAGGAATATATAAGAATAGACCTTTGTGTTTATTGAGTAAAATTAAAATTATAAAAGATAAAAAGGCAACTTAATATTCTCTCATTTGAAATTTAATTAACTTTCAATTTTGAATGGTGTTTTCCTGAGCTGTTATCCAGTTTCTGCTCTAACGTTGGCTGTAATTTTATAGCATTCTTTTGATACTGTATATGCATAAATGTGTCTGGAGTTATTTTAAAGGTAAAACTCTGCTTATTTCACTTTTTTGAGTAAAGTATTAAATTGTTTTCAAGATAGCACTGACTGAATATTGTACTTAATAAAAATGTTTAATTTCTTTAATCCTTTTACAGATAAAAGTATATGCTTTTATCCTTTTCCTTAAAATGACAAAGACTTCTCCTCAGGGAGATCAGAAAGCATAATGACTGGCATGCTGAACCTGGAGTCTGAACATTTGTTTTTTATTCTTTATTTCATTTTATTCTTTATTTCACTGGCTCCTAGATTTTCTCAAAATGACTCAATTTTCATTCATTTCATTTCAATGACCCTTTGAGTTCTCTCTTGTGCTACTTGTTTTTATCTTTATAATACAGTAAAATTTAAAGTATTCGTATCTCTATGTGGGGGTGAGGGTGGGGCAGATAAGGGTCATAGAGAAGACACCTCTTTCTCAGAAAAGTAGCAAATGACTACCCTCTATCCCAAAATAGATTTAACTACAAGAAGAGTAAAGTGCACATGGTATATGAGGATTTCAGACTTTGTTGGGCTTCAGCATCAGTTGAGAGTCTTAATAAAAACACAGTCATGCATTGCTTAAAGACAAGGATATATTCTGAAAAAATAGGTCATTAGGCAATTATGTTGTTGTGTGAACCTCATAGAGTGAACCGACCAAAACCTAGATGGGATAGCCTACTGCGTACCTAGGCTATATGGTACAGCCTACTGCTCCTAGGGTACAAACTTGTACAGCATGTTACTGTAGTGAACACTGTCGGCAATTGTAACAAAATGGTAAGTATTGTATGTCTAAGCATATCTAAACACAGAAAAGGTACAGTAAAAATATGCCACAAAAGATTAAGAAATGATAATGGTGTATAGGGCACTTACCATGAATGAAGCTTGCAGGACTGAAAGTAACTTTGGATGAGTCAGTGAGTGAGTGGTGAGTGAACGTGAAGGACTAGGACATTGCCGTATACTACTGTAGACTTTTATAAACATGGTGGACTTAGGCTCTGTTAAATGGATTAAAAATACTTTTTCTTTCCCCAATAATAAATTAACCTTAGCTTACTGTAACTTTTTTACTGTATGTACTTTTAATTATTTTTAACTTTTTTACTCTTTTGTAATAATACTTAGGTTAAAGCACAAATATATTGTACAATATACAATAGCTGTACAAAATTTTTTTCTTTATATCCTTATTTTCTAAGCTTTTTTCTATTTTAAAATTTCATTTTTTTACTTATTTTTTTTTTTTTGTTAAAACAGATTCTGAATTAGTTTTTAACTAATTAGTTTTACACTAATTCTGAAACACTAGTCCAGGCATACACAGGACTAGGATCATCAATATTGCTGTTTTCCACCTCATCTTTTCCCACTGGAATGTCTTCAGGGCCAATACATGCTTGGAGCTGTCATGTCCTATGATAATAATAGTGCCTTCTTCTGGAATACCTCCTGAAAGACCTACCTGAGGCTGTTTTATAGTTAACTTTTTTTTTTAGTAAGTGGAAGAAGTGTACTGTGAAACAACAATCAATAGTATAGTAGATACATAAAGCAGTAACATAGTCTTTCATTATCAGTTATTATGTACTGTATATAATTGTATGTACTATACTTCTGTATGACTGGCAGCACAGTAGGTTTGTTTACATCAGCATCATTCATTGTGCTATGATGTTATGATGGCTATGGCATCACTATGCAATGGGAACTTTTCAACTCCACTATAATCTTATGGGACCACCTTGTATATGCAGTCCATCAGTGATCAAAACGTTGTTATATAGTGCATGATTGCACCTACTCCAAACCTACAGAAGTGGAATTTAGAGTCCTAGGTCATGGGAAGCTGGATAATGACCATCAAAGTAGGCCTTACAATAGGTAGGACCTGGTCCATTTTGAAGTAAGAAATCAGGGAACTTTCCTTCTACTCTGTTTCCTTCCATGGTCTACGATATTTCAAAATTCTGAGCATGGTTTTCCGTTTATCACAGAGTTTAAGTTACTATTCAGTGTTGAAATTCCGGCCCTCAAAGGCATTATGAATCAGCTGTGCATAGAACTCAACTTTCTTGAAGGGGTCATTTCCCAGGTCTTCTACAGCTGTTTTGCTCCTTTTTAATCCCTTCATTTGCCAGCTTAATATTTGCTAGCTGCTATTATTTGGGGATTCAGTTATTCCCCCATGTCCCTCTCTTTTGCCAGTTTTTCTCTTCATTCCTCAAAGTCAGTAGTTCTCCTTTCTCCAAGGTTGCCTGTGAATCATCTATGATTTGTATATCACCCTTTGGGAAACCAATATTTTCCCAAAAACCAATATTTCTGAAAACCAATATTTTCAGAACCCTCATTTCTCTGTCCTTAAGAGGTCAGTAATGACGGCTGACATTTCCTTTGACTCTGAAGGGTGTGGTCAGGCTAGATGAGAAAATTCTTACTGAATGTGGTGTAATGTGCTGTGCTGCTGTCGCCACTTAGCTGGGAGACGGAAGCTCAGACAGCTAAGTGATTTGCCAGGGCTGTGCAACCCATCTGTGGTGAGAATTCCAGAATTCTAACCTGGAGAATCTGACTTACTCTTTTGGAGAACATTATATTTGATAAACTGGAATCATCGTTTCAAGTGCTCCCATGGCTCTGTAGGCCAAAACAGTAGAACTTATGACAGTTGTTTCATCTTCAGAAACTTCACTTAACCCCAAACTACCCTCCAGTTTTCAGAGAGCGCTGGGGAAAAGGGAGGGATGAGTATGTACTGAATTATCTGAATTCTGCCACTTGTGCCTAAGAGATATGTATGAGAGAATCTTTACATTTTCTAAACATTATTTTAAAATTCCTTTTAGTCCTTTAACAACTCTCAGGGGGAAAATAGTACAGAATTAAAATAAAAGTTCTTAACATTTGTCCCTGAATGTATTTTTAGAAAAAGTATACTTGAAATCTGATCACCTGTAAGGAAAGATTTATCAGGAGAGTTTAAATTTTTATATCTACTCATATTAAATGCATGTGTGTTTTGAGACCCAGGTTTTTTGTTTGTTTTAATATTTTGGGGAGACTTACTTCCTTCAAATATATAGGTTAGAGGTGGGGGGGATGGTTAGTGGGTATAAAAAAAACCCAGAAAGAATGAATAAGACATACGATTTGCTAGTACAGCAAGGTGACTATAGTCAACAATGACTCAATTATATACTTAAAAAAAAAAAAACTACAAGAGTGTAATTGGGTTGTTTGTAACCCAAAGAATAAATGCTTGAGGGGAGGGATACCCCATTCTCCATGATGTGATTATTTTACTTTGTATATGCCCATATCAAAACATCTCATGTACTCCACAAACATATACACTTACTATGTACCCACAACAATTAAAAGAATATATAGGTTTAAATTAGAATTCCCCCAAATTCTAGTAGTAGAATATATTCTTTTAAAATTCTAGTAGAATTTGGGGGAATTCTAATTTAAACCATTTCTGGTGTTCCTGAGTAATGTGAGCTCCTCCAGTTCCACTATTTTGTCAGTGCCAAATCAGGGGCTCAAATATATACTTATTTAGCATTTTCTGAGCCAGGTACTGGCTCTGAGAGGTACATACTTTCATTTAATTCTTCAAGAGAATTAAAAGCTCCCGGAGCCTGTATGTTATAGACAAGGAAACCGAGGTTCTGAGATGTTAAGTAACTTACTCAAGGTTCACCTGAGATTCTAAATTAGGTTCATCCTCCCTGAAGAAATTTATATTCCTTTTGTTCCCATAAAATAGCACATCCAGCCAGCATTCCATCCCAGATGTTGGCACTAAGGAGAGGCCTGGGAAAGGGCATGGACACTTTGTGTTAGGTACATGGGGGACATTGTACTCTAGCTTATACATGACAGTAAAGGTGCAAATGAAAACTCTCCCTTTATTCATGCATTTTCTTTTGCATGGTTATCTGGTGTGAGTATGTGGTGAGGTGGGGCTGTGGGCGGAAGCTGCTGCAATTAGTTTTGCCTCAGGTAGAACGCTGACATCAGTTGTGATGAGATTAAAATCTTCTACTCAGCTGTTGCTTGAAATATTCTGTTGTGTTCTCATTCAACTGTTTTAACTAATTGAAGTGACTTAACCATATAATTATTTTCAAATGTTTACAATTACTTTTAGATAAATATAAATGAATGTTTGCCTGCATATGAACAACAAAAGGAATAATTTGGGACCTTCACCCAAATAGTCAAACCCTCTAAGATATGGATAGAAACATCAGAGTGTATCAGTGAAGGTCTAAGGACACAAATAGGCATTTTTTAATACTAAAATGAAATATTACTTTCAGTTCCACTAAAATGGAGTAGCGTCATTCCTTCTGGGTTCTCTCCTTTATAACTAAAAATTTCTGGATATAATACTATGAAGATGGTAAGGCAGTCTCTCAAAGATCAAAAGAAGAGGGTGAACTGCTAGGAATTTTTGGAACTTGAACTACAAAGCAGTGAGTTCCTTGAATTTTTGTGTTATCTGTCATGTATCCTGAGCTAGGTGCTACAGAAGCCTCCAAACTGCCAGAACTGCCAGAAAGTACAGATAAAGAAGCTCCAAGAAAGTCTTGTTTTCTTTAGGCAAAGGACCAGGTGAAGGGTGGCTTTACACCAGAAAATTGTTGGCAGTATCTGCCAAACACCACTGGAAAACTCACATCTTACCCTCTCTGTGATTTCAGTGGTGCTAAACAGAAATTGGTCCCGTCATTCCCGTATGTTAATACTATTAGACTTGATGAATTACCTGGGTATATTGTTATTTTCTAGAGCAGCTGCTAAGAAAACTATACAAAGCAATATACTTTTAAAAAGATAAAGAAATCAAGATAGAAATTTTTAATATGATCAAGTCACCCAAAGGAAAGTAAGAAAAGAGAAACTGAGGAAACAAAGAGAAAACAACTAATAAAATGACAGTCTTAAGCCCTAATATGTCAATAAACCCAATTTTATTACTTTAAATTTAAGTAATCTATTGAAATGCAAGGAACCCAGGGTAGTTCAAACAGTTTTGAACCAAGTTTGAATACTTAGACTTTCTGATTTTAAAACTGTAAAACTATGGTAATGAAGACAACATGGGGCTGGCCTAAGCATAAGCACATAGATTGATGGAATAGAATTAAGAGTCCAGAAATAAAGCCTTCCATTGATGGCCAATTGATTTGCAACAAGAGTGCCAAGACAATTCAATGGGGGAAAGAATAGTGTTTTTGACAAATGGTACTGGGCCAACTGGATATCCACATGCAAAAGAATGAAGTTAGATCCCTTCCTTACACCATATATAAAAATTAACTCCAAATGGATCATAGATCTAAGTGGAAGAACTAAAGCTATAAAACTCTCAGAAGAAATCATAGGTGTAAAATTCACGACCTTGTGCAATGAAGTCTTAGATATGATACCAAAAGTACAAGCACTGACAACAAAAAGAAAGATACATACACTGGACTTTTATCCAAATTGAAACTTTTTGCTTCAAATCACACCATAAAGAAAGTAAAATACAGGTCACAGAATGGGAGAAAATATTTGTAAAGCATACATCTGTTAAGAAACTTGTATCCAAAATACATAAAGTACTCTTATACCTCATTCATTAAAACACAGATAACACAATTTTGGCTTAGGCAAGGGTTCTGAATAGGTATTTCTCCATATAAGTTATTCAAATTGCTAATAGGCACATGAAAAGATGCTGAACATCATTAGCTCTCAGGGAAATGTAATCAAAACCACAATGAGAAACAACTTTCATTCACTAGGATAGCTATTATCAAAAAAGACAGATAATAAGAATTGTTGACTAGGATAAGGAGAAACTAGAACACTTACCCTTTGCTGGTGGGATTGTAAGATGGTGCGGTCACTGTGAAAAATGGCATAGCAGTTCATCACATTGTTAAATATAGAATTACTATATTAGCTGGCAATTCTACTCATAGGTATATACCCAAGAGATTTAAAAAAATTACATAAAAACTTGCACATTAATTTTCTTACTGGTATT